>NC_090922.1:871241500-871544531 GCF_040938575.1 Ambystoma mexicanum
ACATCTTCTGTCGTTATAATAGTCCAATGAATTTGAGTTGATTGACCAAAGGTGTGAATGATCAGACCTGACCATCACCTGATTTTCACCTTCCCCCTTTCCCTTCTTTTCCTTGTTTTCACCTCTGTGATCCACAAAGGTACTGCACTTCACTTGGTTCCTTACAAAAGCAACATTTTTTTAAATGCATTGAACATTCTCATCACAACACTGCATTGGTAATATTTGCAGGGGTGTTTCACATTTTAATAGCATACCTAACATATAATGCAATCAATATTGGAAGGCCAGATTATCCAAACATCTTCTTCAGTGGCAACCAAAATACTATAGGAAAGTTCATAAAAGAGCAAGACCCAGAAGCAGTGTTTCACTGCCTTGGCACCCAGTGTGTGGTATTTGCAGCTGGTCGATAATTGTATGCAGTCTCCATTACTGTATTTTCAAAAAAATGTAAACAAGTATTGCTTATTTTATTTGGGAGGAAGGGTTTGGCACACATGCTGGCGCTTCAGCATTGCCCACTCACCAAAAAGTTGCTAAAGAGAGGAGATAGGTAAAGGAGGTTGAGAAAAACAATAGCAGGTTGTTATGCAACTGACAATGTTATTGGAGTGCAATTTTGCATCCTGCCAATTGAAGAATTGTGCACGATCCTGCCACCCCTCCTCCTCCTAAATTCATGACAAGAAAGAAGGCAAGGAAACACTGCAATCATCCATTCTATTTCAGATGAATTCCTAACGGACCAATGACTGACAAATACATTGAGAGGTGCTCCCTTAGCCAACCATACAGACCAGGTGCGGTTCGGTTCTATCCCTGTGTCGATGAAGAGCCGCAGGCCATGGTCAGAGAGACCTATATGGACAGCCTGGACTAGAGCACCAAGAAGCCATGTTGCTGATGTCATTAGAGACACCACGACATAGCAGCGTTAGACATGAAGCACATATGCCATCCGCACTTTGGGACACAAACACACACTCGAATACATGAAGAACACGAGTGCACAGTTCTGTAGTTAGAAGGTAGCTACATAAACATACTGTCATTGCTTTTATTATTTTTGCCATTAGCCAAATGCAGTAATGCAGAAACTGCAAGGTGCAAGAGATCCTGAGCAAAGCTTGCAGATGCTTAAATGCAAGTAACCATATGGAACTGCAGGAGCACCTATGCGACCTGCCAGAGCCAACTATGACTAACCTATGGAGAATATAGTATAGCATGGACACTCTAGAAACCACATTATAAGGTTTAGGAAAAGTACAGCAGACCTCAGGCCTCTGAGCAAGAGACAAGCTGAGCTGATTCAGGCTGGACAGAGAGCAAGATGTGTGAGACAGGACCTGGAGACAAGGTCAAGAGATGCGGATGCCATTCCAATACCTAGATGACAAAGGGACCAGCTACAGAAAATATGAATAAATCCTCATAATTGAGAGCTGCAGAGCTCAAATTTGTGGTCTCTGAACACGTGACGCAGCCAAAGCAGACAATGGGCAGTGATCAATGGTGGGGAAGGAGAGCCTGTCTCAGGCAGTCAGACACAGACCACAACAAGTATGCAACAGTATGCAACAAGTGTTGCTCCGGACAGGAGAGCACTCTCATAAGGCAAAGGTGGTGCACACAAGTTACAATACAGACACATGATCGTTCTCATTACCTTGATGAGTTACACAGTGAGCTGAGAACCTTTTCGGGTCCCAGGCTTGGGGAGGTCAGCTCTAGCCAATCACAGTTTAATACCCTAGGGATGGGTAGCCACGGGCAAGAACCAATGGTATGTCCACAATACTGCAACAATGTCATAGTTAGTGAATTGGGTCTGGAACAGGCCAGCCACCTCAAATGCGAGGGCCAGTAGAATAACACCTATAATGTTCTGTATAGGTTATAGAATATTCAATACCCAATCACTTGGCCCGATCAGATTTCTGGAGAAGGGCCCAGGTTGTGATGAAGTGCTGATGCCATTTGGGAGTAAAACCGGGCTGTGAGCCAAGGAAGAGTGAGATGTGCATGAATATTCTCTGTTCCTGTAGTGATCCCTGTTGGTTTTGTCTGTAATAAACCACTGTTTGAACTTGCCGTTGACTGAGTCCTCCATGTATCCTGGGGGCGGGTGTTGGGCTCTTCAAGTCTACGAACTTCCACTGTCCTTCTGGCATAACTGGGGGTTCTTCCCAACACAATCATCATGTTTTCTTCTAGCATGTCCATGTAAAGAAATTAACAAGGCAGCATCCTGTAATGTAAGGTCTCTGAGTCACAGTGAGTTTCTCATCCTAATCCTAGCGACTCATCTTAGTCTCTAATCACAGTCCGAGTTTCAGTTGCTCATTTTTCTCCTTCACCCTACTTTTTCGTCCCTCTCCTTCATCCTAAACCTACACACTAGTCCTCCTAGTTCATCCTAGTCCTTAGTCCTAGTCCTTTTCATCCTTATCCCTCGTCGTGCCCTCTGTCTCAGTACTAACCTGTTTTTCAGTCAGTCACAGTCTCTCCCTCTCATACCCTTATCACTTCATCTGTTTTTCTTCTCTCCCTCTACTTATGTCACTATTCGTCTCCCTCTCTCCTTCTTACTCTCTTCATTGCCCTTTCTCCTTCCCTCAGTTTCATTTGCTCACTCAGGGGAGTGTGGTGGCAGTCAGGGTGGAAATGACACAGAAGACAGTAATTAAATAATTAAAAGCTACAAGGAGAGTTTACAGGGAGGCTGGACAGGGAAAGCATTCAACGTAATTCAAAGAGAATGTTACTCTGTTACATTGGAACAACCAGCCCCTAAGCCTGCATATGGATTTTCCAAGTATGCAATGAACTTAGGCTATTGTATAACACATTAAATATGCAGACACGGACTGAGTACCACAACTAATACAAATGGCAAAGCATGAATGTTGCCCACATGTTTTTCAACCTGAAAAGTACCTATAACCTTATGACATCAGTTTCCTTACACCAATTATACGTAGTGTGTCTAAATGAATGTGTATAGCTTTTTTACATGTTCATGACCAGAAATTAGTGTTGGGTATTGGTGAAGCACAACATTGTCATCTTTCTGTAAACGACAGCATTAAGGAGTGCACATTCTCCTACATAGTGTATCATACATCATGTTTATCTATATTGTATTTCAGAGTAATACACTATTACTTTTTGACTCTGTAACAAATGGATTTTTAGGGGTTTACACTTTTTGTTGGTCAAAGTTTATAGCACATTGGCAATGGTGCTTGAAGGTGTACTTCTGCATAACATCATTGGTGATACCAGGATGGATGGTATAGAGATTCAAAACATTTTATGGGACTCTGTAGAGCCTCAGCTAAGCCGCCGATTTTAAATTATATACATTCTTAATGAGTGAAAAGAGGCTAACAGGTCAAGTGATAAATGTCAAGTGATGACCTTTCCTTCAGCTTGCACGTGCAATAAGCTAGGCTTGTTATTTCGGCAGCAGACACAAATTCATGTTTATAAATGTAAAAACTGTTTATAAATATAAAAACATAACTACCAAAAAAGCCACAGCTTTTGCCGTTGCCACACATTCTTTTTTCCTTGGTATTAAGTGGATGCTGATTACATTTCATCTGTTGTTCCTGTAGGTAATTTAATGTTCTGTCAGTGTGCCTGTGTGTGTATGTTTGCGTGTTCTACAGTGCCCTTTTTAACGTTATCTTGTACCACTGTAATTGTTCATGGAAATGTATTCTTTTATATAGTATGCCTTTCCTCTGGTCATTATCAATATTTTGTTTATGTTTTTGGGTAAATCTTTTAGACACAAATTTAGAGTAAGATCTATAATGTTTTTTCCAAGAATGGACTTTATAATTTTGGTTGATTATTGTTAGTGAGTTATGCGTCTTCCACCTTAATTCCTTTTTCCTTTCTGCCGACACTTTAATTCCTTTTTCTTTCTGCCACCGTCAGCTTGTGGTAACAGCTGATGCTGCCTTTGTCCCCACGTGGCAGAGGCAATGCAAATAACGAACACCCAGTAATGTAAGCCCTGCCTTGCGGGCTGAATAGCTCACATTGTCATCGCTGCCAGCGAGCGATCTCTGGTTGTTTCATGTTTCATGTACATTAACTTCAAGTCTGCCTGTGTGGTAACATTCTCTGCCTCAGTTGTTTTAGTTTACATTTGAGCACTTTGCATAGTAAAACCCTGTTGGATTTTACCTTACTGGACCTGCTCTGAACTTTTGTCATGGTTGCAGCTATTTGCCGGCACTGGAGTGCCTATCCTGTTTCCCCAGCGCTGCAGTGATTGGCCATCTGCTCATTTCTACCAGCCAATCACGACAGCTTGCAGGCGAATGCCAGCTCCCACTCAAGGCCCACGACTTAGGCCCCTGTCTGAGCCTGTGCATGCCTAGAAGGGCACAGATGGCCTCCTCCTCTTTCCGCCCCTGCAGCATATCATGGATCAGTCCCTAGGTAGGCAGCCTGCTAGTGCTACCCTATGAACGTTGGGCCACTGTAACTCTATGCACCCTGTAGAAAACAGGGATTGATGGCTGGACATTGTCATTGCCTCTCCACTAAACCTAACCGTTGATCCAAGGTGTGCCTACACCATTCTGCCTCCTTGCCTTACTTATTCTTACCTACTCCTTCTTTCACCACATTGTATCTAGTTTTGGAATTTCAAAACTGTGTGTGTGTGCGTTTAACATCTCTGCACATCATTTTGCATTGCATTTTCTGTCTGTTTGGAATTTCAAAACCAGGTGTGTGTGTGTTTAATATCGCTGCACCCATCTGCAATACTAAAGTATTCCCAGTGCATCTGTTCTACCATTTGCCTTACCTACTGGGCGGCCTGGTGAGTTTGTGCTTCGACTGGGCTGTGCAGCCCCTCCTCTCCTCTTCCAACTATCCTCTGATGCACCTATGGCACTCACCATCTCCCCTCACTTCTCTAACTGCTACACTATCTCCTATTCTCCCTCTCTGACAAAGTCTGGAAGAAAGAAGTTTGAAAAAGACATCCTCACCACTAATCCTGGCCTACCATTAGCAGACACCTATGTCAGCGCATCTTCCAGACAGATCTCCGGAATTATCCTCTTTTCTGTCCCATCTCCTGATCTATGGACTACTCATCTCATCTCTCCTCTCTCTCCTCTTATATCTTCATCCATTAATGGTGGCACGAAATGAGAAGTCCTCTTGGCGGGTGTCCCATCATCCAGGTTTATCATTAATGTCTATCACACTGGCACTATCATGGTTCAGGGTCCTCAACCCAACCTCCTCCTGTTTGACTGGAACCTGCCTTCCCCCATTAACTTCCTTCCCACACCTACCACTCTTTCTTCCACTCTCTCTGCCCCCCTCCTCCGACTGGTGTACCAAACCCCTGTAACCTCTTTCTTTGGCTGGGGCCTCCCTCTGGAACAGCCTCCCTGCCTCCCTGAAACTTAAGGAGAACCATCTCTGGTTCCGGCATCACCTCAAAACCTTCCTCTTTGCTTCTGCTTTCTCTCCTCCTCTCCCCTGCTGAATTCCTAACTGAAACTGCATTGGTTACCTGACCACCCTCTGATCTCAGGCCCAGGTCCCCTCCCCTGCCAGTTGCCTCCCTGGCAACCCCTGCACTTGGGGACTGTTTTCTGTATCCCTACAGTCCCACTATCAGCACTTGGCACCTGATGTTTGCACTTACCCTTGCACTTGCCACCAGTTGGCCGTACTTTTTTATTTATTGTTTTATGTATTCTATTTATCCCATGTACTGCACTGCCCCCTCCCCCTTACCACCTGCACTTTTCCCCCTCCCCCTTCCCATGCACTTGCGCAATCTGAATGACACCTTGCCTAGTAAGATTATTGTCTCTGTCTTCCCTCTGTTCCACCTCCCTTGCCTCGTCGCGCCTTGAAACACTTGTGTATAGGCGTGTTATAAATGCCATATCATAACCCTCCTAGGAAAACCTTCAAAAGTGTAGACCTCTTGCATTTATTCACCCTTAATACTCGCTCTGCCATCAAACACTGACATCTGCCTCCTCCTTAAAGTCCTTAACCTTGACATCCTTGCTCTTACTGAGACGTGGATCAAGGCCAACTCAGTCACTGCTCTTGACTCCCATCTCCCTGATAGATCTAAGATCATCTCCAAGCCATGCCCTAACCGTGCTTGTGGTGCAGTTGCACTGATCGTCCCAGAGTGGGTCCCTTCTTCCCTCATACATACCCAGTCTTACTCTTCATTTGAGAACCTGGTCTGAAAGCTAGTCATCTCACCGACCTGCTCCCTGATCATTGCCACTATCTACAGGCCACCCAGCTCTACCACGCTGTACCTCTCTGAATAGGCTGATTTCTCTTCCTCTCTCCTCACAATCACCTCTAAACTCCTTTTTGTAGGTGATTTCAACATCCACTTTAACTCCTCAATCACAGCATCCACCCTCTTCTGTGACCTCTGCTCCCTGCTCTCCCTCTCAATTCTCCCTTCTGACCCACCCACACGAATGGACACACTTTTGATGCATTCATCCACACTGATCACCCCACTCTCCTGGTCATACTCTCCTGGACATACCACTCCCTCCTGTCTTCTCACCCGGGTCCTCTCAGCCCTTTGACAGCACCTTCTCCAGCCCTGGCAACCTCGTTCACAAACATACGTCTGTTGAAACGAGTGTCAGTTGCTGCCTTCACATCAACCTTCATCCCACCCTCTCCTCCCACTACAGACATTATCTCTGAATCTGCACTCAGCAACCTCCATCTTGCAATCACTAATACCCTTGACATTCTTGCCCCAGTCAAGAGTATCCACCTGAAAGATGCCTTCAACCATAACACCCGGTATGACTCCGAACATTCAGCCTTGAAACGCAAGTGCAGAGCTGTGGAACGAAAGTGGAAGACATCAGGCACACCCTCTGACAACCCTGCATGTTGCTTGCTCCCAA
Source organism: Ambystoma mexicanum (assembly GCF_040938575.1). Classification (NCBI taxonomy): domain Eukaryota; kingdom Metazoa; phylum Chordata; class Amphibia; order Caudata; family Ambystomatidae; genus Ambystoma; species Ambystoma mexicanum. The sequence continues at coordinate 871,248,454 of NC_090922.1, forward strand.
GACAATGCAGACTCTCCATCTGCACCAAGAAAGGGGCCAACATTCAAGCTTGCATCTCTTTTGCATCTAACAACACGGCTGAACTGTTTAAAATCTGCAGGGAACTAACTAACGCTTCTGCAGTCTCCTCCTCACCTCTTTCCTGCCAGGCCGTCTGCAACACATTGGCCACCCACTTAACGGAAAAAACTCATAACATCCTGAGACCCCTTGCATGCCACTCTGCTCTTTAACCTGCCCCGCTCCCTCTTAGGGCCCCCATCCTCCTTTTGCCTTTCTCTCCTCCTTCTCTCCCCTCACACCTGATGAGGTCACCAAGGGTGTCTGCTCCATGAAGGTCTCCTCCAAACAGGTTTCCCCCTGCTCTTCCAGAACCATTAAGGACAACATTGGCTCTCTTGCACTTGCTGATTTCTGCTAACACTCTTTTGCTACCGGATCCTTTCCCTCCTCCCTCAAGCACTCCCTTGTGTGCCCCTCCTGAAAAAACCTTCTGCATACCCCTCTTGCCCGGCCAACTACCTCCCCATAACTATTACCCCTTCCTAGGGAAACTCTTGGAGAAACTGGTCTTCCCCCAACTTACCCAGCACACTGAACTTGTTGGTTGCATCCATGGCCATCAATCTGGATTCCAAGCATCCAGAGGCACAGAAACTGCTCTTCTGTGAGGAACCTGTGAGGAACTGCTCGCTTCTCCCGACTCTAACTCTCCAGCTGTTCTCATTCTACTTGATCTCTCCTCTGCATTTGATGCAGTCAACCACGCCATCCTCATAAAACAACCCAGGTATCTCGGAGCAGGCACTGGACTGGCTGACCTTCTTCCTCAATGACCGTCCATCACAGGTTATTCTGGGACATTTCTCCTCCTCCACATCTGTCTCCACCTGTGGCGTACCCCAGGGATCCAACCTCTCCTTCTGCCTCTTTAACACTTATCTTTTCCCCCGCTTTCACACCTCATCTCCACCTTCTCCCCTAACTTCCAGTGTTACGCAGACGACACACAACTCTTTGTCAAACTTCCCTCGGACCTTCTCCTTACTTCCTCCATTATTCCTGACTGTCTATCCGCCATCCAGTGCTAGTGCACTTCCATTTATCTCTGACTCAATACCAGCAAAACAGAGATCCTTCCTATTGAGACTCTTCTCCCTCTTTCTTCCCCTCACCCTGGCCTTCTTCTATGGGCTCTCGCCCTTCTCCTTCATCTGAAGCTAGAGTCATCTCCGAACCCTCTCTTGACTTTCTCCCTCATATTCTGGACCTTGCCAAGAAAGCTCACTTTCAACTCTACCTCATCAAAGGAATTCTTCCTTTCCTCACTTTCCCCCAGAAGCTCAATATCTCTAGAGCTCTTGTCCTCTGTAGGCTAGACTACTGCAATGGCCTCTTCCTTAATCTACCCTTGTCCTCCCTATGACCCCTCCAGCTAATCCAGAATAGGGCTGAAAGACTTATCCTTTGCCTCAAGCGCCAGGACGGCATCTCTCCAGCCCTAAAAACTCTCCCCTGGCTCCTGGTTGCTGCAATGGTCAAATTCAAATCCATCTGCATCATCCATGAGGCTGTCTGGGGCAGGGGACCACGCTATCTACAACTTACTCTCACTAAATATTCTCCCTCCAGATCTTTATGATCCTCTGACACCAACTCTCTATGTATCAAGTAGTTTGCTAAACAGCAAGCTGATGGTCGATCTCTTTTCTCAGCAGGCTTCCTCCTATGGAACAGCCTCCCCCTTCCTCTTTGTCTTGAGCCGGATCTCCTCAGATTCCGGAAGTTCCTCACGACTTTCCTGCTAAACCCCACAGTTGCTGAGATTGGTGGCCCGAGCCCCTATGTGTCCTCTTGGGCCCTGGCCTCTAACACACGATCACCTTCAGCCTCTGCCCGCTCCGAGCACTTGCCTTGGCACCCACTGGCTTATGTCACCACTGGCTGGCACTTATTTATTGGCAACTGGCCACTCACTAAGGAACTAATAGCTGTTCACTCCCTAGCACTTCCCTCCTGTTACACATGCATTTATCCCCCAACCCCTTGTCCCTTCTCCCTCTCTGCACTTGCATGTTCTGAATGCTCACAATGCCTAGTACGTCCGTCTCTATTTTTCATTATTATATTTGACTTACATCCCCATGTTCTCACCCTTTTGCCCTGTGGGTGCTTTGAAACACAATTTACTTGTCGTATAAGCACCTTACAAATGCACAATAGATAAATAAAATATATCATTTAACTGAGACAGTAAAGATTCGTAGGCAGTGATTCAGTGTGGACAGGAGAGGTGTCACTTACTACAGACACTGCAACGTGAAGATTTGGGTAGGTGATGATGGAAAGTTACAGACACGCGTGTGATCAAAGACAATGATGCAGTTGGGCCATATGGCAGGAGCCTTCCAGAAGAATTTCAATTTGTATCAACAACATACTTATGTGCCTATCTAGCATGAACTGGACGAGGGATGATGGCAGCCTCTTAGAGAATGGATCTTGCATTTTCCATTCTCAAAGGTTCTTTGTAAATTTGGTTTTCGGTCACAGGGTCGTGACGTATATAGGTGGAGGTCTGGTGGTGGGGACATGTTTTTGCGGGATTGTTCTGGTAGTGTGAACATGTAGCTCTGTAAACTTGTCTTGCACATGCACTTTAAAGTGAACAGCAGTAAGGAGCCTCTGTCTATTATCAGAAATGTGTCATTTCGTCACGTTTTGATGCCTAGTGTCAATGTTGAGGTTGCTTAAGATATTTTTTAAAGGCATGGAGTATCTACGGTACATGGAGGGCCTCCTATTCCTGAGAGTGATATCATTAGATAATTTCTTGAAAAAGTCAGGGTGATTAACAAGGAAATCATATACTGTAAGAATCATTATGGCCCAAGTCTTTTCCATTTGGTTTTCTAGCCACTTGGATTCCCTGGACATCCCCCAAACAATTTCTGTCCTTCATTAAATGCTATTTGCCCGCTTTCAAATATTCCCAATGGTCCTGTAGCTTCCCTGGAAGTGCCTGTTCCATGCCCTGGGAACAAGTCTCTCCCCCTGTGAGAGGTGTCAATTTTCTTACTAAGAGAACAGTATATTTCGTGGATGTAAATGGGCCCATGTGTTCTGGGGGATCAAAAAAAAAGATATATGGTATGAAAGTGTTTCCTTCATGTCAATTAGGGGTCAATAAAGCTTTTAAAAGGAAACTCACATGAGAAGCTGCAACCCAGCCCTTGCATCTGCACATTTGAAGAACATGATACTTTTTTCTGTAAGGTGGTCAATTTGTATTACGGGATGTTTGGAAACTGCACAGCAGAAGGAAACATGTGTCTGCTATATCATTTGCAATTATCATGTTACATATTCACAAGGCCTGAAGCCAGCCAAGCTTTCTTTACTGGCAGTACCTTTTAGCAACAGAACATATGTGGAAAGTGTGTCTGCTTAACAGGACCACTTTCCCACAGGGATGCATTTTCTTCACTTTGCATAGCAAAAAGCAAGAACGCTCAAAATTGTAGCTTTTCTGGTTGCCATTCTGTCACACTGGGCATGTCTCCTACTACTTTGATCCATTAAGTATGATTTGTGGATTTTGTATGCGATAAATCCATTACTTTTAGACTGCATTACCAGACAGCAACCTCCCAAGGAAGGGCATTATAGCCATTAAGACCCACACTGGGTGCAAAGAATTAAAATGGAGAAAAAGTAAAGTGCACATGAAACAGAAATCATTGGGGCAGCAGGTCCAGCCAAAACTGAATCCAGAGATGGTAACTGATTCCTAGTCAAAGGTACCCAAAGGGGAAGGTGAGTGGACAGACGTGGTGTGACATTAAGCAAGAGAGACCTGCACAGTATAGGGGGATAGAAAGAGTAGGGCAAAGGCAGCGGACAAGAGGCAAGACAGAGATTGAGGACTAAGGTGTGGCGAGCTTGAGAGAAGGCATGCAATGCATTGCCTGGTATGCAGGTGTTTCACATTCATTCAGATTGGCTGTGCCACTCAGGGTACTAACGTAGTAGATGGTGGACCTAATTAGTTAGTTACATACAGTAAGAGCCCATGGAAGAAATGTACCACCACATCCAATTAATAGGGCCCCAAGAGGCTGTGGGGTGAAAGTTTTCAAGGGAGGTCATCCCTCTGAACGACCTTTCCAGGGGACAATTCTCTTGGAAAGCCCTTCTCCTTCCAGGGACGCTAAAGCTGTTCTATGTTGGGCAAGAGGATATTTATATCAAGAACTTCTACAAAGACCTTCCAACAAACACTATAGAAATGCATCAAGGAAAAAAATGAATAAAATGTGGAAAAATATAAAAGCCTGTGTGCCAAGAATGTTTTTTTAGCCAAGTGAGCTTAAGTATGTATGCCAACAGTTTTTAAATATGTGCTGTGCACTTGAATGCTATGATGTCTACGTAAGTTCATGTATGTGCTGCAAAGCTGTGTGTGATCTGCAGGGCACCACAGGGAAGAACCATGGCAGGTCGATACCAAGAGTGCCATTGGGTTGGACAGCAACAGCTTAAGGGGCCGATTCATGGAACAAATGTGCGCCGAAAATTGTTACGCAAGCTGGCGCAACGATGAAAAAACAAGCGATTCATGGACGCGCACAGCGAAAGCGCACAATTTTAGCGTGCACACCAAAAAGGGGGCAGAACAAGGGGCGGGAAACGTGGAATGGGGAACAACGCGTGAAAAAGAAGGCGTGACTGGGGAGGTACTGCAGGGAAACACACAGAACGCCCACACGCACGTGAACAACACGTATTCATGGAATCGAATAGGGGAAACACGCGCACGCCAAAAGACACACACAGGACTAAACACGTCTGCCACACGATGGCAGGCGGAAGCGTCCCGGCGCAGCATAAAAGTGCACACAAACAACAAACACGTTCATACAGCTACGATGAATGTCTCATTCTGTGGCCCCTTAGGAGAAATGACATGTCACGCAATGCTCAGGCACCTCAAAATATAAGAAAAACGTATATGCATCCCCAAAACCTCACGCAGTATGCTGTGGCACCCAGGAAAGCGTATGCGATCAACACGCGGGCTACAAAGACCCCAATAAATGGGGTACGTGACAAACAGGGGCACCCACAGTGGGGAAAATAGCGTGCAATAGCGTGCGCGACTCACCGTCTGCATATAAAAGCAGTGAAGTAATCGCGTGTGAACCCCAAAGTTGGAAAAACACACTCGTCGGTCTCCACTGAAAGCACGTACATCGCGCTGCAGACCTGCGTGGACCATTAACACATGCAGAAGGAAACACCCACGCGGGTCACATCACTTATGCGTTTACGCGTTATGGGCCTTTCCTCGAATTACACGCTGACGTGCTGTTTTTTCACGTGTGAAACCACTCCATATCAAGCTGGCCACGCGACAACACACGGAAGACCACGCTCCTGGCCAGAAGGCAGACTTACTGCCCCCCGGAGCTCCAAGCAGCCTCCCACAAGCCATCTGCTGCTGCCTGCCTGCCTGCCTGCTGCCACAGTGCCCTGCCATTTGGTGACTGCACATCTGCCATCTGCAGGGGTCCAGTTGCTGTGACCACCCCTGCTGGAACAGAAGACTCCCGACTGGTGTCCCATCGCTCCACAGCCCAGCCCCAGGACCCAGTTGCCCACCCACACCTGCCTTGGGGGTTGCCATGTCCGAACCAACACCATCCAGCACCAGTGGCAAGCCCCCAGCACAGAGGCAGAGGGCTACCCGCCTCAGTGAAAAGGAAGTTGGTATCCTGGTGGAGCAAGTCCTGGGGCATTATGATGCCATCTTCACACCATCGGCGCCTACAAGGAAGGACGGAAGAGGATCTGGAAGGACATAGTGGGTGCCATCAACACGGAGCGGGTGGCACCCCGTGATGCCAAACATGTCCAGAAGCGCTGGGAGGACTACAAGTCCAGGACCCTCAAGAAGGCACAGCACCTCTTGGAGGCAGCGGATGCAGTGGGGTGCCGGGTCCAGCTTACGACCCAGCAGATGAGGGTCCTGGAGCGCATTCACCCAGTGCTTCTCCACCAGATCCTCAGGATGCAGGTCCGTCTGGAGTCGAGCGGTAAGTGGCCATGTATTTACGTTTAAAAAAGGGCATGTTGCAGTGTGTGCAGGGACATGATGGTGCTGCATGTGAGTCCAGTCAGGCGTGACCCACACGGATGGTGTATGTTTTACAATGCATCACGCGGAGCAGCATGCGGAATGCACACATGTATGCATGCCTGTGTCTGTACTTTAACATGTTTGGGGTGTGAGTGATGTGTGCTGCTGTCATGGACATGCATGATGTACATGTCCGTGTGTCTGAGTGGTGTGTGTGCCATGGATGCAAGACACATGTCCGTGATGATGGGTTGATTCACTGATACAGCCTAGTCATCCTTGTATCCACTGTGTCTGTGGGTATATGGGGCCAGATGCATGACCCTCTGGTGATGCGTGTGCATGTGATCAGCATGTCCCATGAGCATGTGAGTTACAGCCCACCATTGGTTGTTTGTATGCTGCCGTGGACATGGATGCAAATGTTTGTTGCATGTGCAATGCCGGTTCCTGCATGTTTGTTGCCTACACTGACCCATGTGTTGTTTGGAGACATGATGGAAGTGAAGTTTGACAGTCCCACTCATGTGTTATTGCTTCCTGTCTAGGGGGCTATTGTACAGTACCCTGATGTGTGTGTTCAATGTCTCCCTTTACACAGCAGCGAGTGAAGAAGAGGGCAGAGACGGCGTTGTGGAGGAGAACGGCAGGGATGCCTCCACCAGCAGGCGACGCAAGGCCCAGTCACCCTCCCAGGAAATTCCTTCAACAGGGAGTGAGGGGACAGGTGCCGCGTCTGCCACTACGGCTGCAGTGGAAGGGCCGGATGAGCCCCCAGAGGTGCTTGCAATGGCGGAAGACGGTGCAGAGCCATCCATGTCGGTGGTGTGTATAGAGGAGGAGGAGGCCGCTACAGAGCCGCACATGGGGCCTGGTGGGGGTGGTACGACTGGTGCAAGTGGTGCAGTCCAGGGGCAGGAGGCAGCACAGGTCACCGCAGAGGTGCCTGTGCCTGTGCATGTCTCTGTTCCTGACACTGTGACTGCATCACCATGCACCAGCAGGGATGCCCCGTCCTAGGTCCATCCTGCGGACGAGGGGACCCGTGACCAGATGGAGTCCGTTCTGATTGGTGTCGCGTTGCGCACAAGTGACTTTCGTGATGACGTGCGTGCTTCCTGGGGGGACCACGCACGTCATCACGAAGAGCTGTGTTCCAACGTGGCCCAGTTGGTAGGGTCCATGTTCGGGGGTTTCCTCCATGTGTCAGCCAGTCTTGCGCCCCTCTCCTCCTATGTGCACACTATACGCCAGTCGTTCTCTGTGCAGTCTTCTGGCCCAGATGCCACCAGGGCCCCCTGTGGATCTGCCCCAACCAATGCAGCCAGCTAGGTGGAGATCCCATCCCTGCTGCAGTCAGGAGTTGGAGGTCCTGCAGGGGTGGCCACCCCACCAACTGGACCCCAGTGGATGGAGGATGTGCCGGCATCATCGGGCAGGGCAAGTGCACGACGGCGCCGGGGGATTGCATCAGCCCAGATGCCGTCGTGGTGGCTGAGGCAGTTTCGTCTGAGATAGCAGCAGGCTCAGCATGGGAGGCATCATGGCTCGGGGCCATCAACACCCCAGGGGCAGGCATCGGCCGAGGTGCAGGAGGACCCCGGACTGGGAGTGTCTTCCATGTGGCAGTGGTTGGGTCGGCAAATAGTTGTGGGGAGGCGGCGGGCAGAGAGGGCACGGCTCAGGATGGTCAGGCCAGAGAACTCCATGCACCGGGCTTTGAGGTGGGTGGAGGGCCTCGAGGAAACTCGCAGGGAGTTGAGGGATTCCATGGCTGCATCCCTGCGAGACCTCGAGGCCAGGGAACAGGCCCGACTCCGGAACATCGACGTGGAGTTCGATTATGCCCTCAGCCGGAACAACAAACAGTGAGCCATGGGACTAGCCCGCCGCCTTTGTAAATAGTGATGTAGTTGTAGGTTTCATTTATTTATTTTTTCCTTTGGGGCGCATGGACTGTGCCCCGCCTTTTTGTAAATAGTTATTTATTAGGTAGGTTTTTTACATATTTTACGTATTTATTTTTACCATGGAGGAATGATTTTGTTTTTATTTTGACTTTGGATTTGGTGTTATGGACGAACACTTTGGAAGCAATTTTCATTGCATTTTATTGATTTCACCATTATTATTATTTCCCTCATTTCGGATATCCTTTTATTGATCACTTATTTCTTGTGTCATTTTGTTCCATTCATTCATTTTTGTATATAATACATTTTTATTTTTTACTTCATTTGTGTGGTCTTCTCTCATTGTTTTTGTGCATGTCACAATGTGGGTTTTCTCATGCAGGTGTCGCCATTGTGTGGGTCTGACGGACTTGTACTTATGCGCATTCTGGGGATTTCAATGTGGAGTGGATGGAATGCTTGGTTGGGTGTTTGGATTGGGGTGGCGTGGGGTGGGATTTGAGTGGCCATAAGGGCCATGGATCTGGATTCTGATGACATGTTGGGTGGGGACACAAGTCAGGGCCTGCTGGCAGGTGCCCCTCACTGGGGGTGAGGTGGGGACATGAGTCGGGGCCTGCTGGCAGGTGCCCGTCACTGGGGGTAGGGTGGGGACATGAGTCGAGTCCTGCTGGCAGGTGCCCGTTACTGGGGGTGGGGTGAGGGCATGAGTCGGGGCTCCCAAGTGCATGGTGCCATGTGGCCTGCCTGCGGGGCATGCCCAGGGGTGTGGGGTGGTCCCCTGTGGTGTTGGCTGCCTGAGGGTTATGGGGAGAAACTTCACACGCACCCCTCGGAATAAACGTACCCTTGTGTGAAGTGGAGTTTTACATGCTATTGGCCTGGCGCAAGCGGGGTACGTGTATTCCGGGGCTGCGTGTGGAGTTTTACATGCTATTGGCCTGGCACAAGCGGGGTATGTGTATTCCGGGCGTGTGCGGGGTGTTTTACATGCGATAGGCCTGGCGCGAGCGGGGTACGTGTATTCCGAGGGGTGCGCGGGGAGATTTACACGCGATAGGCCTGGCGCGAGCGAGGTACGTGTATTCTGAGGTGTGCGCAGGGAGTTTCACACCCTATTGGCTTGGCGCAAGCGGGGTACATGTATTCCGAGGGGTGCGCGGGGAGTTTTACACGCGTATTCGTGGTTGGGGGGCTGTATGCTTGTGCACTGGCCTTTGCACCATGTACTGGATTTGTGCAATGTTTTTGGCGCATGGGGTGGGGTTGGGGGCGTAACTGGCGCTGCTGCAGGGTCGCTGCACCACTCTGCGCCACGGCTGCTTATGGATGTATAAATCCATTAATATGCTGTGCGCGTAAATGGGTTTTGGCGCACGTGGCTGGCGCAGACTGCTGCACGCGCACTCACGTGCACCACTTGTGCGCCGATTTCTTTGAATTACCCCCTTAATTACTTTTTAGACGAAAACATCCTGATCCTTTCTTAGCTGAATGTAGGCTATTTGCTCCTGTACTGTTTTTGGTACAGATATTGGCTGAAATGCAGATTTCACTGTCTCTGGCTGTTTTACGCTGTATTGGTGAAATATTCTGCCTTTTTATTTGTAGAAAATTCAGTTCTATATGTATGGAATGTTTATATTGTTTGATTCTGGATTTTTAAAATGTGATTTATATGTATTTGCAAACATTCTTTTTTCTGTTTTAATTTGATAATATAATGTTTTGCGTAAGGTTTACGGAAGATGAAACCATATACACAATGTTAAAAAAAAATTACAAAAAATGTGTTTTTATTTGGGCGGCTGTTGCCAGCTAAAATACAACCATGTGTGCACCCAGGACATCTCTGAATACACCAGGGAAGCAGCGCCAGATGTGCCGCCTGAACGCTGGCGGTGCTCACATCGTGATTCTAGCAAAATGGGCACATTTCTTTAAGAGCAAAAACAATGTTTTTTGCAAGTTATCTCTTTTTGGAACAAACTGTCAAACAGTGCACTTAAATGCAGGCTCTCCCCTCTGTCACATAGAGTACCCAGCATAGACTCAACGGTCTGGGCCTGTCACTCAGCCTGCATGCATCAAAACAACCCATATGAAAAATATAAAGATCACCTGCAACTCATCAGTGTTCATTTTCAAATGACCTGTATGAAAGGTAACTCCTTCTTGGCTGTGAATTTTATCTAGATTTGATTTTTCTTTGGTTGTAACATATGGTGACTAAACCAACATATAAGGCATTACATGGAATGAAATAGCATTACTGTGACATTTGATGCTGCATTTACATACGATGGCAGCACCTGCTATGGCATGAGGCACCTTTTTAAAATCTACACATGGCATGTTATGTTATGTTCAGTTCAGTTCAAGTGTGTTATGTTATGAGTTTTCCTTTATAATGTGCCACCACAGTGTTGGAACAGGGCTGAGACTTGTCGCTTGAGTGCCATATTGAGCCTCTGGCAGGTGTATCCAAACTGTGTGTAGTGGGCATAAGATGGCAGTGCCTGCATACAAGAGGCTTCATGGGCAAATTATGGCATCACCTGGAATTGCTGGACTGTATTTAGCATATGGTGGCTTTAATCGGGGTAGGGTGGAAGCAAAGGACACAATGAAGCTGCACTGGCATACAGAGGTATTGCCCCTGTCCTCTGTTGGTTCTGTTAAATGTATCCCTGCAATACCATAACTTGTAATCATGACATGCAACATTTGCCACTAAATATCCTGACATCTCATACCATGGCCTATTAACACAACACTTTGTTTAAAGTATGGTTGGTATCTTTTGTCTGATGTCTAATTCGTTCTTTTATGATATGTTTAACATCTGCAATGTGACTTCCAAAAGCCTTGTCATTAATATGTCAGCCATATATTGTGTGTACCAAATAACCATCATGAAATTCTTTGGAACAGTTAAACTGGCAAAATCTGGACTGCAGTATTGTTATCTGCATGATGATCCGGTTTAGAATTTAGTATTTGTGAGCTATTCATTTTATTAGCGGTTTTATGTGTTTTAAGCCGCTGAAGTTAGTGCCTAAGCATTACAGGTGACCCCTTGCCACGTATTGGTGGTTTTGTGAATATTTTGTGAACACTTAGTGATCCGGTCTAGAGAACTAGACAGTCCAAGATGGCTGCCGTATGTGACCACGCTGCCCTTTTTACCCATACGTGGGTGTAATAGGCTACATTGCTTTATAACACGGACGTGGGGCACCCGACTGTTTTCTCTGGGCTGTTGCCCCGCGATCCATCTGATCTTTAGTGTAAACATTGGTGAGTGTATTAACATGGGGAGCCTTAACTGTATGATATTGTTGATGGGTAGTTCACTGTTCTTGATATGGTTTTTTGCAGATATCAGAGAGCGTGTGCACGAAATACCTAGCCAGCATCTGTGCAACATGTCAGTTTAAAGATGTGGGTGGGTGCATCCTTACGGTTTCTGGTTAATATGGTAAGGCTTACACAATGTTTTCTAAAAGACTCATTAGTCTTTTTTGCTTTGGCTTAAGGTCTTTACCCCCATGATGGGAGCTCCATCTCAGAGGCTAGTGATTGAAATGACTTGTGGCATTAGTTGGAAAATATTGTAATGAGGGTTTTGATATATTAATAATGGGCTATCATGCTTTTTAGGTTTAAAGAATTTAGAAAAAGCAGTAAAATATACTTGAAACTGACATTGGATCCGAAACCGGTCCGCAAATGTAAAGTGTCAAGACTGAACAACGTTAGGACTGAACAGTTATGGTTTAACTGCTTGGTGTTTCAGTAAATCCAATTGTTTTTTTACAATTCTGTCTTTAAAAGACAATGACTGCAATTTACTTGAAAGTAGTTGTTTGTACATGTATTTACACTAGAATCTATCAGAAAGATGTACTACAAAACATTATTTTCCCTTTCATTGTAATGCTTCCACATCAACCTGGGTGCTTCTGCTTTATTGAACTTGGATTAAACTTAATTTCTTTCTTCTGAACTCAAACAATTAAGAACTATTGTACATCTTGTTGGTGTTATTTACCTTTTGAATTTTATTGGGATCATTCCCACAGGAGTGCACCAGGGGTCACCAGTTGGAACAACAGGTTCATTCCTGTTTAAAATCATGGACACAGGCAGCATGGAAAAGGGAGTTTACACTGCCATGCTGGCATATCTTGTGTGCACACGCCATAATTAACATGTTCTTGACAGTGCATACAAAGTTAATTCCCAAAACGAGGTACTGTGAGGATGTAGACGTAGGAAACTGCCAAGGAGGGTGGTCTGTTATACACATTTATTAAATCCATAAAAAAAAAACCTTTCCCTTCCCACTACTAAGGGGCTTGCCCTGCCTCAACCAAGGAAAACATTAGTGGTCTGCCAGAATGCCTGTTAAAAGGAAATGTTCTCTGACCATCAAATCTAACCCTAACACTATAAACATAAGTCTTTCACTAAAGTGAAGTTTGTGTTTCCTTCACCAGGAGAATGACTCCCTTCTCCTGGCTGCTTCAGTCTTATAGTAGATGTAACTTCTTCAATGAGGACCACAAGGGACCATCACAAGGGATCAGACAAATGACTCCATTCTCTTGGTCCTTCTAAAAGTTCTCCACAGTGATGTTTAAGCACTCATGAAGAAAACTTGGATTAGTCTCTTTACCTCCTTCCAGGAAGTATAAAAATGAATAGCCTTATTTGGCTTGCATCTAAAACTCTTTCCAACAATGTTTGCTGGGCCACAGCAACAGGGAGACGATTCACTCAGGCCCTATGTTTATTTGGTGAATCACGCTGATGAGGTAGATGGCTCCCGTTCCACTCAACTTGGGCAGCACTATTGGGTGGACTACTGCAATGAGGGAGATGACTCCAAACACAGTCTGTTTGCTCAGTGATATTTGGCTGACCACTGCAACGAGGGAGATGACTCCCGACGCTTTCTGCTTGGGCAGAGGGATTTGGCTGACAACTGTGATGAGGGAGATGACCCCTGAAGCTCTCTGCTTGGGCAATGTGATTTGACTGACTACTGCAATGAGGGTGATGACACCCAATATACTCTGCTTGGGCAGTGGTGTTTGGCTGACAACTGCAATGAGGCAGATGACTCCTGATTAACTCTGCTTGGGCTGTGGTGTTTGGCTGAGCACTGTGACGAGGGAGATGACTCCTGATACACTCTGGCTTTGTGACTTGGTTTCCCTGACCCCTCCCAGTCTTCCTGCCATTCCTGTTACATTGTTCTCTGTTGAGACACAGTTCCGGTTCTTCCTGGGTTGACCGGTGCCTCCCGCTGGGATTTGCGACAACTGCGCGGCTCCATGGCAGGCTCCAACTGGTGGTCTCAGCACTGTTTCCAGACCTCAAAGTGAACCTTTCTTCAGTCGTGACACCTTCATTATTGCTTCTTCCTTGTGGCGAGTCGGCTCCTGACAGGCTCCTGGGATATTGTATCGGTGTCCCGTTCTTTGCAGCCTCTGACTGAAGGAACAGCTTCGCATCGTTTCTGGTCCTGCCTGTTTGAAATGCCCGGGAAGGATTTCCATGCTGCTGGCTTCAGCGATGAGATCTCTCCAGTCCGTTCTTTCTTTCTACTTTATATTGTTGACTCCGCCATGGAGCAACATCAAAACCATCTTGGAATGTTTTGTTGGCACTCTTCATGCTTCCAGTGAGCGACCTCTTTACAGTACTTAGCTGACTTTGCATATCAGTCTTCCATATGATTCTCGTGTTCTTCTTCGTCCCAGTGTGTTTTACATTTGTCACAGTCATGGCTTTACAATAACACATGGTTCAATTGTCAATGGTTGGAGAAAAGGGTGACCATGAGGTTAGGTGGTTATGTGACAAGGTTTTAAGGCGTGTGGGATAAATTAACTCACTCAGTTGAGCTTTACTACATCACTTTGCTGCAGTGGTGCTAGAAACAGCAAAATGGCTGTGCTGATTCCTGTGCGCGCCAGGATCTCTAAACTGTGTTTTTTCAACAACCAGAAAATGGTTGCACCACCCGGCTACACACACATTTCAGGTGGGGTGGAACTGAGTACTCACTGCAGGAGTGTGCCAGTGTGTTCTTCAACATTTAACATGGAGTTAAGTGAAAGAGGCATTACTTTGATGAAAACCCAAAATGCCTCTTTAAAATGACACCTCTTTCAATATTTAAAAGTTCTGCTTGGCGCTAAACTCATCCCGTCCTTATGAACCACTGTGATTAAAAAGGCCCTGCAATGCCCAGGATCATCCATTGTGTCTCAGAGGAACCGGGCCTCATTTGAATGACAGCTCCTGTCAAAAGTATTTTTGAAAAATCAACCAGGGGCGTTGTTTTCATTTTACTCGGGAAACACGTCTATTTTCTTTGCAAAAGTATCTAAATCAGCTGTTCAGAGAAAGACTCTTAATAGATGCCTATCTAAATGTATCCATGCTGCAAAACAACTCCAACACTCAAGAAAAGAACTATGGCTGCATAAAGTGTGTATTTGCTGGAGGTGAAAACCGAATTTAAAGAAATAGTAAAATGTTCTTTTTCTGACCTCTTTCAACCTTTAAAAGTGGTGCTTGCCGCTAAACTCATTCAGTCCTTATGAACCACTGTGATTAAAAAGGCCCTGCAATGCCCAGGGTCATCCATTGTGTCTCAGAGGAACCGGGCCTCATTTGAATGACAGCTCCTGTCAAAAGTATCTTTGAGAAATCAACCAGGGGCTTTGTTTTGATTTTACACGGGAAACAAGTCTATTTTCTTTGTATCTAAATCAGCTGTTCAGAGAAAGACTCTAAATAGATGCCTGTCCAAATGTATCCATGCGGCAAAACAACTCCAGCACGCAAGAAAAGAACTATAGCTGCATAAAGTGTGTATTTGCTGGAGATGAAAACTGAATTTAAAGAAATAGTAAAATGTTCTTTTTCTGACTGAAGAGAGAAAATCGCCTATGTAAAAGTAAATTGTTGTGTGAAAGCATGTTTACTTAGCAACGTAAAAGGATTTGTTGCTGGTAAAAGTACACCTATGAACTGTTTTGATTCCACAGGTTTAAGTTAAGCTGAAAAACTCAACGGCTCAGCTGGAAAGCTAAAAAAACAAAAAAAAACTTGTTCTGCCTGTTGCTAGCCTTGAGAAAGTGTGACACATCATAAAATTCTGACACAGGAAAGCACTAATTGCCAGCTTGAAAGACTTTGGGCCTCATTACGTCAGGGCTGATTACGACGTTCCCTTTGCAGGACCCGGATAAGACGTCTGGTAAAACCAGACGTCTTTTCTGGGTCCCGCGAGGGGAAGAGGGGGTTAACAACGGGACACTTGTAATGTGCCTGTTGTTACCTCCCTCCCCATTCCTATGTCGGAATGACCCGGTAAGTCCCCATTGCAGGAACCCGGTAATGGAGCCCGGTTTGGAGCCAGCCATGGTGCGAACAGCACCATGGCTGCCTCCAAACTCGTAATAAGGCCCTTTGAATGCACCAGGACAAAGAAACTTCACAATCTCATCAGACATTTGTCTTTGCTTCAGGCTGGGACAATAGCAGGCTGAGACTCTCACCTTGTCAAGTGTGAGGGGCAATACAACCTTCAATCAAGAGAGAGCTCCCTCATCCTGCTTCAAAGGAAGTGACAATTGACCACAGTTGGGGAAAAAAGAAAAAAAAAACTAATCAAGTGACACTGGACTTCCTTTTGGTTTTAAAGGCTATTCTGTAACTGAACTTTAAAGACGTTTAACTTTTCAGCAAGAATTAGGAAACATATGAAAAGTTTGTAGTTCTAAATCTAATTTTATGCTCTTTGTTTGAAAACTTGGAAGAGCTCATTACTGCATAAGAAACAAATGACAGATTGCGGGGAAAGTATTGATGTTGCAAACATAACATTTAGTACATACATCCCTGGGGTAAATGTGCATCTGTGTACAAAATTGGGGAATTTTAGGCCAAATCCTTCATGTTTAGAATTACCGAAATGTGTCAGAAAAATGGCGAAACCAGGTCCCACAGACTTGGGGTTTGGATTGAAATATTACGCACAAAATATGTAAGCTGTGTATCTCATTTTCTCAGAGGTTGCAACTGTATAAATATGTGTTTGTGGCAAAATTAGAATTTGGTTTCAGTAGCTAGGGGAGGTTTTGAGACATTGTAAACAGCACCCCATAAACATGACATCCTTTTTCTGTGATTCAAACAGCGAAGAGCTAGGAGGAGACTTCTACCTTGCCCAATACTGTTATTAGAGGCAGGAGTAGTAAGCCTGCCTCAATCATATACTTTAGTGATGTCATCTGGCATGATAAATAAGGGCCCCTGACAGCACACAGTACAAACACTGCTTACTGAATGTCTTACTGAATTCCTGCGTGGCGTCTAGTTCCTTATTTCTTCACCCTGTTTGATCCTGATTCCAGATTTTCATTACAAAGCCAAGGCATTTGCATTGCTGACCCCATTTGCAGCTAGGCTTCAAATTCAAAAAAATCCCAAAAACCCAAGGGAAGCATCCTGATCCAGCCTGGCTTGCTGCTACTAGATGCATGTCTACTGCAAACTTGCTACCCCGCTGATCTGCAGTATCCAGTACCAGAGGGGCAGCCCAGTGCAATCCGGCCCAAAATCCTAAATTAAAGTGGACTGTAAGTATTAATAGGAATCATATAAAACCATAGCATGCCTTGCCTTGCCTTGTCCTATCCCAATCTCTAAACTATCCTATCCTTACCTTAATAACTTGTAATCTTGCCAGAATCCTTATTGCAATCCTGTCCTTGATTTATCTTGCTAAGTGCCATTTCTTTAGTCATTTTTATCTTGTGTAAATCCTAAACTATCAATTCTATTTCGAGTGATCCGACTGTTTCTGCCAGGGCTGGTGCTGGGGATCTGGGGTTGAATTCATGAATCAACTCTAGAGCTTACTGAGTTGCTCTTTGGTATTCTAGCCTGAATGCTCCAGTATACAGTAAAATTTAGAGTAAAATTATTCTTGTCCAAACAGAGTTTCTTTTCTGTTTTCATTACCCGATTTTTCTAATAACGCCTCTTATTCTACATTGCATATCTCCCTCAGTTTAATAGCTAGATACCTCATTTCAATTCTTTATTGTACCAAAGACCTATAGCTACATCCCAACCCAAAAACCGCACAAAGAATTTCATCTGTTTTTATTAAAAACCGTTTGGTTAATTTTAGGCGGAAATCCACATTTTTGCAAAGTTTTACATGTTTTCTTTTATTCTAAATTGTTTTAAACCTTCCATACAAATTCAAATTGTTTACTTTTGCTCAAACTATTGCGTATGACTGTTAGTATCTTTCCAATGTTGCTCCCATAGAAATTTGTACTAATTTAGGTATTTTTGCACACTTTCAGTGTTTTATTCAGCCATTTTTGAGTGTCAGTTTAACATTGTAAGGTTTCAAATTCGTTTTTCTCTCCTGTTTGAGGAGGGAAGGTAGGATTCAAATATTATTGTTCCTCGTTCCTGATAACCTGCTGCTTCCTTATATCTCTTTAGAATTGATTATTTGTGGGTTAAGGAATATTTCAGGGGGAAATCCTAACTTAAGTGCTATCATTCCAAACAAGCCAAAAGTGTTCTATTCCCTGGTGTTTTCATCTGTGTTACCAAAGGGTTAATTGAAGTGCATTGTTCACATTCCTTTCTGTTATTGTCACCACATTGGTGATTGCTGCTCCCTATTAAAAAGTATATGTTTGATTTGAATTTTAAATAAATAAATAAATATTACCTTTACCAACCAGCCTGATTCCTGCTCCATCGTGACTCAGAGTATTTGAAAAGGGGTGTGATATGAGTGGTGTATCTCACAAATATTGAACCTACATATATATGACAAAATAAGCATGTTGGTTGCATGCTGCATACTAGGCTGAGACCAGGGTGTATCACCTGATTGAAATACTTAACAGATTTGGGGGTTCGTGACGTGATTTTGAGTTTGATTACCACCCATGACAGTCTGGCACAGCAGACTAGCCTGCAGGGTAGTGATACTTTGTGTGGTTGGAATACTGCTACACTGTACAAGCGCCTCTGTCTGTAAAAGTCTGTAAAAGTAAAATTGAGTCAACACCGAAATAATTAATAAAGAAAGAACATCTCAAAAATGTATGTTCCTGTACAAATCAGTATGGCTAGGGAGCACCTTCTGTACCAGCTTTTTTTCAGAGGCGAGTGGCCAGAATAGGATGAACATGTCTAGCTACAGGAAATCACACAACAGGTCACTGCCATGAACATGGATACATGGCAGGACAATGGCCTATTGCACCAAGCTCTTAGTGAATTATACATGGCCCCAAAAGTTAAAGAGGAGCAAAGCAAAATTGCCAGAATAGTGGCCTACCTATATCTCCACCTAGGAGTGATACAGGAAAAGCATGCTGAAAATACAGCTCTGGCACAGAATCAAATTGAATTATTAGGAACAATCCAGAATGATCTAGACTCAGCAGAACAAAGGCTACTGAAGAGCCAAGAATTGGAGGCAGAATCTAGAGATTATGTCACAAAATTAAAAGAGGAGTTGGCTCGCCAACAGCAGGATAACGCAGAGCAAGACACCCAAGTACAGGCATTGGAAGAGGAGTGTAGGAAAAAGGTTGACTTTCTGCAAGAGTGTCACCAGAAGTTAAGTCAACAGATACAATATAATAGGGTCTGCGTAGAGCAGATAGTTACTCTACAAGATCAGATAAAGGAATTGGAAGAGGAAAATACCCAATTAATTATGAGAGACCTACACTCTCAGACAGAATTTGATGAGGCGAGGAGCGTCAGAAATCCAATGCTATTGAAAAACAAATAGATAACCTGGCGGAGCAGAGGGGAACCCTAAATCAAGAGAAATACGCCCTAGGCCAGGAAATAAGCGAGTTAGAAACCAAGTTACAGGAAAGTAAATCGGCCCTCCAGGAGTTAAAAGAACTAAGAACTGAGCATGGGAAGCTGCTAGAGCACACCAGACGGGTAGAAGGTGCTCTGAAAGGGAACACCCAAGCTAAGGACATGCAAATCCAGGAGATGAATCACTTGAACAGAGAATGTCCCAGTGCTTCCAAAACATGCAGGAATCACAGAGGGACAATGAAAAGTTTGATGGACTCCACTAACAAGTAGCAGTGCAAGATCAAATTATTGAGACTAGGTAGGCCTCAATAGATGAACAAAAGGCTCAGATTGTTGCTTATCACCAGGAAATAGGGGCTCAAAAAGAAAAGGTAGCAAGATTAGAGAAAGAGGGTGCTAGACTAAATTCTAACTGGAGGGACCCTGAACAGGTAGAGAGGGACAGAGCAACCCCTGATCATAAGATAAGGACCTCTGTACTCAGGGACTCAAACCCATTCAATACCATGAACACTGCCATGTCTACTGGCTCATATGAACCAGGGGCCATGGGGATGGCAGAATTCAATAAGGTTGGTAAGATGGGACTGACAGATCAGCGCCCCCCAGAAATTGATGAACATGCGTCCCTGTACAGATACCCAAATGTTAGGGCTGATATCTCTGACAAGGAACACTCCTGTGAGGGGAGGGTCAGGGAATTAAATCCACTACAATACCAACTTCCAAGGGACCAGTTTGTGTATTTTGGTGAGGAACTCCAGGAAATAAAGCCCAAATAGAGTATTCTGAAGACCTCTACCCAGTTAGGGCAGTGGGGGGGAGGTACTCTGACAATCCTGGTAGCAGGGGAGAGTCAGAAGACTCTTATGAGCACCACAGTAATAGGTAAACTAGGCCCCAACATTCTGCAAGCCCTTCTCAAGCTCGCAGAATCAGGGAGTGCCTAGAGGATTAAGAAGCCACCTCCAGGAGCAGTGCCTCTGAGTATGAGGATGAGTGGACTTGGGTGACTAAAACCAAGAAGGCAAACAAAATGAAGAGAGCTATGCAAAAAGATCCCTTTAGGCAGATCAAGGCCATTAGGAGTGTTTTAACTCCATATTATAAAAATGCAAAGTATTCTGTCTGGCAACACCTAGAATTATATGAACAAATGATGGACACTTTTAATATGAAGGACAGCCAGAATTGCATACAGTATGTGACATGGACATTCTCCCCTGAATACTCCAGTTTCTTTGTGGGCCTGTAGGATCAGAACCACTCAAGGTGGTCCAGCTACAGGGCGGCCATCTTAAAAAAGAAACCTCCAAGAGGCCCACAAGGCGGCCTACAATTTGCAATGTGGGGAAGATCAGGCCCCACAAGAATGTGTGCAGGAGCTCAAACGCGCCTTTGCGCAGACCACCAGGAGGGTACACACAGATAGTCGGGAGTTCATCACCACCTTCTTTCATGCACTCCCCAAATATATAATGAGCCAGCTGGCGAGGGACTTTCATGAGAATAGATCACTGGACTGGGTCATAGAACAAGCGACCCGCGTTTATGAGGTACAAAAACCGGCAGATAACAAAAACACAAACAAAAACACCAAACCAGTCAACACCCCTGCTGCTACTAAGGTGGTGGAGGTGAAGGTTGCCCCCATTTTAGATCTGGAGATGGAGCGGCCTAAAAATATACCTGTACAAAATCCATCCAATCAAAGAACCAGATGGCCCTCGGGCCAATCCCAGAGAGGCGGTAGTTAGGGAGGTAATCCCACAAATGGGACCCCTAAATCCCCTGATTTCGTCAGCTCCCAATACAAGGGTAACAGACCCATCCTGGGGTATGTGTGGACTTCCCCAGCCCAAGGGGGGAGCCAACCAAGTAGGTATCACCCCAGGAAACTTCCCTCCTAACTTTCCGCAGGAGGGCATTAATCCCCCAATTGCCGGGTTGAGCTTCTTTCCCCAGTACCCTGAAACCCAGACCTACAGAACTACCCTACTTTCTTTCCCCACTTCCAAGAGCCCAGACAGCCAAGTACTGGAGAGGGGAGGCCAAGGGTGGAGGGTTACCAAAATTCTCCAAACCCAGGGTACTATGGGAGAAAAGATAGTTACCCTTCCCGTGATTCACCTAGGATTGACCAGAGACCCCCGTACCAGCGGAACGGGTGTCCCAACTGGAGCGCCAGCTCCAGAACCTGTCCCAGGATCTGGGTCACATGTTGAGGGCTCAACAGAACCTTCAGATGAACATGGCGGCTCAACACCCCACAAACCAAGGGTCTGGTAGTCCAGAACAATGACAGGGAAAGAACCCAGACAACTCACTGGTTCCAGAGGAGGGGGCACGGGGGAAGGGAGGTGTAAAGCCCTGGAGGAAGCTTCCTTCCTCATCTGTGGAAAGCCCCTGGACAACCAGGAAATGGAGCAAAAATCTTCTGCCCCCGAAAGTCTGCAACCCATGGAACAGAGTGTGGGTAGGAGAAATAAATAACCCAAAAGGTCCCATTTTGTGGAGGAGATTAGTGTCCTCCAATTTGAAAGGGAAGTATCCTTAGAGGATTCTGGGAAAAAGATCTTCTCCTTCAGGGACGGGGGAACTCCTCTCAAAGAAAAATGGGTCCCAAGAGATCCTAATGAAGACTGGGGGGATGTTGGGACTGAGTCAGAATCACCCATTATTGAACCCCAGAATGATAATCAAGGAAACCACACTGTCCAAACCTATTCTGGTGACTTCCTCCAAAAAGAGGGTTAGCCCAGAATCAGAGAAAGGGGAGCCCAAAACTCTGCAAATATCCAACTGTCACATTTTTCTTACAATCCCCAAGCTCCCACACAGAATCATGCCCAAACTACCCCTGTGTCGGTGTCAAGAATCAGGAAATTGACCAACCAACTTGCCCAAAATGCACATTATCTTTGCCCCCTTGAGGAGAAGGAGGGAGGATTTTATGCCCCAGTCCAAGTACAGTGGCAGTGTGGAGTGTCGGCACTGGTGGACACTGGATCCCAAGCAACTCTTCTGTCAAAGAGGGCCTTTGATCAGCTGAATTCAGGAAGGGTGGTGAGATACCAGATCCCTCTCACCCCTCTTCTTGCACAACTTCATAATTTCGTTGGGAATGAAATTCCTGTCAAGGGAACTGCTGATCTGGAAATTAAAATTGGGTGACACAAGGTGAGACACCCGGTCATAGTCATGACTCCGGAGGGCACACCGTGTCTACAGGGGAATGACATCCTGCGTAAGTTGCCCCCCCTAATAGACTGTGTGAACACAGTCCACTGAACCCAGACTAAAAGGCTAACAAAATTAAAACTTAGTGTCAACCATGTTAGTTTAAATGGGACATGCCACAGGGTTGAACAAAAACCAGATCATATTGAGTTCCATTTTCAGAACAACCAAGTACCTGACATGACAGTAATTGCTGTAGGACAACAAACTGGTGATGGGAACTTCTCTCCATTTCTGACCATCAACTTTCCTTCCAGTTTCAAGTGGCATTCCACAGTGGAAGGAAATACTTTGAAATTCTATGCTAATTCACAATCTGAAAATCCCAATTCCATAGTCAAGAGTGATGAGAAACCAGCTCAAAGTTTAGCTGACATTCAGAAGATTAGAGAACAGTTATTCATCCCTATTCAATTAAATGAGGGGAAGGAATCGGTTCTCGCCCCAGTGTGTATCAACAACGGTAAGAGCTTCACCAGCGAAACCATGTTCCAAAAACTCCCAAAAGATCCAGCCATTCCCACATTTAAATTGATTTATAAATGGGAAATGGACCCTGAAACTCCCAATTCCAAACATCTCCTGCCTTGCAGGTGTATGCTCAAAATTTCTATAGGTAACAAAAGCATAGTGCATAATTGTTGGGTCGTGCGAGATGTCCCTGTTGCATTCTATTTAGGCAGTGACGTTCTCAATCGGTTTGCCATTAATTTGGACTTGATCAATTACAAAGCCTGGTCCTGATTAGGGGGTAATCCCATGGACTATGATGATTCAGAAAAAGCATTTCGGTCAGCACAATTGCTGCCTTATGCAGTTGAAGTTCAAGTTGGAGAGGAAATCATGATCCCAGGACAGACCCGACTATTGAATTAAAAATTAAAAGAGGACAGAAACTGCAAAAAACTGAAGCATATGTACACCTCAACGCCCATCTCCAACAGCAAGGGTTGGGGTTAAACCCAACATCATTAGTCAAAGTAGAACACAACACCATTCCAATATTGATGGATAACAGTGACCTTAGGAGGATCACTCTGGGGGCAGGCACGATTATTGGAATGGCGGTTGATGACTGACATTTTTCCATGGATTTAAGTAACGAACTGGTAGGACCAATCCCCAATGACTGTTTTGACAATGATAGCGACAATGACATAACACCAGACAGGATCTTCACCCGGC
Organism: Ambystoma mexicanum; assembly: GCF_040938575.1. Taxonomy (NCBI): domain Eukaryota; kingdom Metazoa; phylum Chordata; class Amphibia; order Caudata; family Ambystomatidae; genus Ambystoma; species Ambystoma mexicanum. Next base: position 871,271,833 of record NC_090922.1, read on the forward strand.
AAGGGGGGAATTTCATAGTGTACTCTTCCTGCCCATATGGTGAGAAAGAGGTGACCTGTGACATCAGGAGGGATGAGGTGATCGTCCAGGTCCACAAGGACTGCCTCCTCAGCCTGAAACCCTCTGTCCAGGTCAATACTTTAACCAGGGACCTTTCCAACCAGATGAGGAGGCCGCTGAAATAGACAAACCCGGGCTTCAGGCAAATGGGTGAAGAAAGAGTCAACCTAGGTGATGCCTGTGAGACTCTGGAGCAAAAGCAAAGGTTGAAGCAGGTGTTCTTAGATTTTCAAGATCTCATTGTGGTGGACTCATATGACTGTGGTCGCATCGAAATCTATACAACAACAATTCCCACGGACCCTGGCAAGACTCCAATGTTTGTGAAGCAATACCGCTTGCCTCTCGCATCCATGGAGTCCCTGACGGAAATTATCAAAAACCTTGAGTCCCGTGGGATAATTCGTCCAGTCCACAGCACCTTTAATAATCCGGTGCTGGGGATTTTAAAACCCAATGGCCAGTGGAGACTCTGTGCTGACCAAAGGGAGCTGAACAAAAGGGTTCATATGTCCCAATGGCCCCTCCCCTATATTGACCAGGGGTAGCCCAGATCCAGGGGTCAAAGGTATACACTGCCATTGACCTGACCAATGGGTACTGGACCGTACCTGTCAGTAGGGAGGACCAATACAAGCTGGCCTTTAACTTCGGGAGCAGCAGTATACATGGACCCAGCCTCCCTTCGGATACATCAACTCCAGCAATGAATTTAACATCTTCTTACACAAGGCCACGCCCGACTTGGGTGAAAGGGGTAACCTGGCCTATGTAGATGATGTCCTGACCAAAAGCTCAACTGTGAAGGAATATATAGCAGAAATCTCTTATGTTCTGACACAGTTGAGGGTTGCCAGAGCAAAGCTATCCTTCCAAAAGGCACAGTGCTGCAGGACCTGTGTCAATGTCTTGGGGCATGAGATAACTCATAAGGGTCTTTGTCCCCAGGAAAAGAAAGTGGAAGCACTCCTGGAACTAAAAGACCCCACAACTCTGCATGAGCTTAGGAGCCTCCTTGGACTGACTAATTACAAATACATGCTCATATCAAAAGCATGACAAGGTCAATAAAGTCAGTTCCTATGCAAACAAGACTTTCTCTTCTGTGGAGGAAAAATTCAACAATTGTGAGAAGCCACTCCGGGCAATGATGTGGGCATTGAAAAATTACAGCCCGTTCATCCAGGGGAAACACATCATAGTGGATACTCCACACCAGCCTTTGCACTATCTCCAAAGTGACAGAATCTGTGCCGGAAATGTGAGTAATTCCAGAATTACTTCCTGGATTCTGTCAATGCAAGGCTTTCCTGTGGAGGTCAGATATGGCCAAAACAAGAAGAGTCCCCTCGCTCAAGGTCTGGATCATTGCATGATTATGCCAGAGAAAACTGTCTCAAGGACGAAAGTCTTAAAACCCAGGACAACATGGAGGCGTACCTGAATTCCCCGCACAAAGTCGATGAAAAAGACAAGTGCAAGGGAATGGCCACCGTTTATGTGGACGGGTGCTCCTACCATGTTGACAACAACAGGGAAAAGGAACTGGTGGCGGGCGTTGGGAATGCCTGGGTGAATGATGCCCCAGAACCCTCCGCTGGGTAAAAAATTGGTCCCCATAGTAGTCAGGTGGCAGAGCTGATGGCAGTTCATCAAGACATTCTCACTGCTGTCCAACACCAGCTCCACGAACTTGTCATAATCACTGATTCAGATTATGTCCGGAACGGGTTTGTGGAACTCCTGGTAAATTGGAAAACCAGAGACATGCTATGTGCTAACAACAAACCGCTCCAACATGGCAAACTCATCCAAGATATTGATGATCTGGTCACCTCTAGTGGGATGACCATCTATTGAAAGAAGATCAAGGGTCATTCCAGAATAGAGGGGCTAGACAAAACTGGAAATGAATTAGCTGATCAGCTGGCCAAAACCGGATCCATCCAAGGGGATTTCCTTGAGATCAAGTCCATGTTGGGGGAAATCCAGGTCACTGCTATCACTATTTCCCAGAAAAATGCTCACAATTAACTCTAAACTACCCAGTGGAGTAAGGAGACCCTAGTTGCTGATTAATCACGGCTTTAAAAGGGGATCCAATCATTGGTAAATGTTATCAACACATTGAGGACCCTGAGAACTTTCCCCGATGGATACAGATTGCATTGGGAAAGAAGACCTCAGGGTGTTCATGAAATGTCCAAAAATGTTCCGAATCCAAGATGGTTTGTTGGTAAGGAGATTCACATCTGGCTGTGACCAGTGGGTGGTCCCTACCTCATTCCGAAGCCTGATGCTAAGTCACGCCCATGATGCGGCCATAGCTGGTCATCGGGGGTTTCATACTACATTAGAAATCTTGCGAGAGGATGCATACTGGCTACACATGGGGCAGTACCTCAACCAATACTTGAAGGGGTGTCTTGTGTGTACACAATTTCAGCCAACATCACTCACACTCCGAGCTCCCCTCCAAAAGAGGGGGATGACACTGCCTTGGTCAGATTTACAAGTAGATTTAATCTGGCCCGTGATTCGCTCCTCTAGGGGGAACAAGTGCATGTTAACTTTAACATGCTTGTTTACTAAATGGGTAGAATTTCTCCTGGCCCCAAATTGCAATGCAGAAACAGCAGCTGCCCTGATGATCAATCACATCTTCTCGCAATTTGGACTACCCCAAAGGATTGAGTCAGACCGAGGTAGTCACTTCACCAGCGAAGTGATGACAAAGATGTGGGAGATACTTGGGGTAAAAAGGAAACTACACATTGCATACCACTGTCCTCTAGTGGAGGAGTAAGAGGTACAATAAAACCATTGTGAGCATACTAAAAAAAAGTTTGTGGCAGATTCTGGGCCAAGTTGACACATCCGATTACCACTTATCCTGATGGCCATCAGATCTACCACTTTTTCTGCAACTAAGATGTCTCCATTTGAGCTGATGACTGGACGAAGGATGGTGCTACCCCAGCATCTGCTCTATAGAACACAAGAGCAGACACTAATAAATGCCTCCACAACTCATGAGTATGTTGAGAATCTGATAAGACACCTTCAACATGAAGACCCACTATGATCTAAAGACAACCAAAAAGGAATACCAAGTAGGAGACAGGGTCTACCTGGAGGAGACCTTTTGAAATTGTGGACAAAATCTCACCAGTCACCTACAGAATCTGCATCCCCAAGGGTGACTTGACAGAAGAGAAGTGGGTCAACATCAATCAGCTAAAGAGTTGCGACCCCAGGCACACTTTGCAACAGATAGAGGAGTCCATAGAAAACCCAGTGGGGGATACATCTGAAGCATAGGAATATTTCAATTATCACTGAATGCATGTGTATGCCACTGCTGTCATCCCGACTGGAGCACAGTTAGTGGGAAATTCTCATAACCGGTTTGTGTTCTCTTTTATAGATTCATACTGGTTGCGCCTACCTAACAACCAAGGAGGACTTCCCTGGTAACCTGGAAGGGAGAAACCAAAGGAGATCCAGAAGTGTCACTCCACACTATGAAAGGAAGATCCCAGGGAAAGCGAGGAAGTGTTGTTCCAGGTTCCATCTAGAGACAACAGGAGGAACATGTTGCATGTGTCGCTGATGGAAGAAGGACTCATACCCAACTGAACCTGTTTTTCCCATGGAAGAAATCCCACTTGCCTGACTTCCTCACGACTGGAAGTCCAGAAGAAGTCAGGGGGGAATCTGTGGGATAAATTAACCCACTCAGCTGTGCTTTACTACATCACTTTGCTGCAGTGGTGCAAGAAAGAGCAAAATGGCAGTGCTGACTCCTGAGTGCGCCAGGATCTCTAAACTGCGTTTTTGCAACAACCAGAAAATTCTTGCACCCCCCTGCCACACATATTTCAGGTGGGGTGGAACAGAGTACTCACTGCAGGAATGTGCCAGTGTGCTCTGCAAAATTTAACATGGAGTGAAGTGAAAGAGGCAGCATTACTTTGCTGAAAACCCAAAATACCTCTTTAAAATGACACCTCTTTCAACCTTTAAAAGTGGTGCTTGCCGCTAAACTCATCCAGTCCTTATGAACCACTGTGATTAAAAAGGCCCTGCAATGCCCAGGGTCATCCATTGTGTCTCAGAGGAACCGGGCCTCATTTCAATGACAGCTCCTGTCAAAAGTATTTTTGAAAAATCAACCAGGGGCTTTGTTTTCATTTTACACGGGAAACACGTCTATTTTCTTTGCAAAAGTATCTAAATCAGCTGTTCAGAGAAAGACTCTTAATAGATGCCTATCTAAATGTATCCATGCTGCAAAACAACTCCAACACTCAAGAAAAGAACTATGGCTGTATAAAGTGTGTATTTGCTGGAGGTGAAAACCGAATTTAAAGAAATAGTAAAATGTTCTTATTCTGACTGAAGATAGAAAATCGGAATGTAAAAGTAAATTGTTGTGTGAAGGCCTGTTTACTTAGCAATGTAAATGGATTTGTTGCTGGTAAAAGTACACCTATAAACTGTTTTGATTCTACAGGTTTAAGTCAAGATGTAAAACGCACAGGCTAAATTGGCAAGCGAAAAAAAAACAAAAAAACGAGCTCTGCCAGTTGCCAACCTTGAGAAAGTGTGACACATCATAAACTTCTGGTGCAAAGACTTTGAATGCACCAGGACAAAGAAACTTCACAAGCTCATCAGAGATTCGCCTTCGCTCCAGGCTGGGACAATAGCAGGCTGAGACTCTCACCTGTCAAGTGTGAGGGGCAATAAAACCTTCAATCAAGAGAGAGGCCCCTCATCCTGCTTTAAAGGAAGTGACAATTGACAGCTGTTGGGGAAAAATGAAAAAAACTGATCAAGTGAAACTGGACTTCCTTTTGGTTTTAAAGGCTATTTTGTAACTGAACTTTAAAGATCTTTAACTTTTCAGCAAGAATTAGGAAACATATGAAAAGTTCGTAGTTCTAAATCTAATTTTATGCTCTTTCTTTGAAAACTTGGTAGAACTCATTACTGCATCAGGAACAGAAGTTATAAAAAATGACAGATTACGGGTAAAGTATTGATGTTGTGAAGATAACATTTTGTATATACATCCCTGGGGTAAATGTGAATCTCTGTACAAAATTGGAAAATTTTGGGCCAAATCCTTCATGTTTAGAATTACCAAAATGTGTCAGAAAAGTGAAACCTGGTCACACAGACTTGGGGTTTGGATTGAAATATTACGCACAAAATACGTAAGCTGTGTATCTGATTTTCTCATAGGTTGCAACTGCATAAATATGTGTTTGTGGAAAAATGTGATTTTGGTTCCAGTAGCTAGGGGAGGTTTCTAGACATTGTACAAATCACCCCATAAACATGACATCCTTTTTCTGTGATCCAATCAGCGAAGAGCAATGAGAAGACTTCTACCTTGCCCAATACTGTTGTTAGAGGCAGGAGTAGTAAGTCTGCCCTGATCATCTACTTTAGTGATGTCATCTGGCATGATAAATAAGGGCCCCTGACAGCACACAGGACACACACTGATACCTGACTTTCTTCCTGAATTCCTGCGTCGCGTGCAGTTCCTGATTTCTTCATCCTGTTTGATCCTGATTCCAGATTTTCATTACAAAGCCAAGGCTTATGCTTTGCTGACCCCATTTTCAGCCAGGCCTCAAATTCTAAAAATAAAAAGAAAACCAAGGGAAGCATCCTTATCCAGCCTGGCTTGCTGCTACTAGATGCATGCCTGCTGCAAACTTGCTACCTCGCTGATCTGTAGTATGCAGTAACCAGAGGTGCCAGCCCAGTGCAGTCTGGTGACCACAATGGCTCAGCTGATCCTGTCCCGCCAGATTTGCCCAGCTGTCCTGTGGTAGACCCGATATCATGTCCACAACCCTTGACGGTCCAAAATCCTAAATTAAAGTGGACTGTAAGTATTAATAGGAATCATTCAAAACCATAGCATACCTTGCCTTGTCCTATCCCAATCTCTAAACCATCCTATCCTTACCTTAATAACTTGTAACCTTGTCAGAATCCTTATTGCAATCCTGTCCTTGATGTATCTTGCTAAGCGCCATTTCTTTAGTCATTTTTATCTTGTGTAAATCCTAGACTATCAATTCTATTTCGAGTGATCCGACTGGTTCCGCCAGGGCGGGCACTGGGGATCTGGGGTTGAAGTCATGAATCAACTCTAGAGCTTACTGTGTCCCTCTTTGGTATTCTAGCCTGAATGCTCCAGTATAGAGTTAAATTTAGAGTAAAACTATTCTTGTCCAAACAGAGTTTCTTTTCTGTTTTCACTACCCGATTTTTCTAAAAACGCCTCTTATTTTACTTTGCATATCTCCCTCAGTTTAATAGCTAGATACCTCATTTCAATTCTTGATTATACCTAAGACCTATAGCTACACCCCAACCCAAAATCAGTGAATTTCACCCGTTTTTATTCAAAACCGTTTGGTTAATTTTAGGCGGGAATGAACATTTTTTGCATAGTTTTACATTAATTGTATATTTGATACACCTGCCTGAACAGATCCAGATCCATTGTTACTTTCCCAGCCTCAGTTGACTATTTATTTCCCAAATTTTGTTTTATAATTATAAAGTTGCTCATGAGACAGCACTTTTGCTGATTTTTTAAATAATTGTCTTCCCCAGGTGTCTGCGATCTAGGGAAATACCCATCCATAGGTTTCTATGTTCAGTAAATGTGGCAGGGAGGAGTATAGGAGTTTAAATTCAGAGTAGGAGAGGCAGGGTGGGTATGTTATAGTAGATGAGCTGTCTTATGTGTGGCATTGTTTGTTAGAAGATGGGTGGTATGGAGATGAAGGAATGCTAGTTGCAAACTCTGAGTTTTATAAAAGGGATAGGAATGGTGGGGGATGTAGAGTGACTTGAGATTTCATAAGGAGAGAATAGCTGGATGATGATGAGTAGGATGAAGAGAACATGCATTTTAGTTCAGTAGTAGCCAGAGGTACCTAGCAATTTACTAGGTGAATTGTAGGTATTTCCAGATGAATCAGGAGAGGACGTTGTATAAAGGCTCGCAGGAAAAGAGACAAAGAGGCTGCGATTAAATGTTGGGAGATTTCTGTCAGATGTTTACACTGCTTGGGTTGTCTGGGGCTATATCACCTCAGTAACGAAGAGTAAAGTAGGGTGGGTGGTAAGGAACATCAAATGGTGTGAGGGGAGTGGTTGGATCAGCAGATGGCAGATTGGGTGCAGGGCTGAGCTCGATGTTGCTCTCAGCCCAGTCAAAGCCCCTTCTGTGGATGAAAACACTATTCAGAGGAGTCAGAGGAGACCTGAATCAGCCCATAGATTGGCACTGGATGGTTCTTGCAGGTCACTTGACCGCTGCATGAAGCCACATGCTTGAAAGGTGTGCCTCTGGCGATATTGTGCTGAGCTCAAGCCCAGTTGATGCCCCTTCTGAGGGTGGGAAGGCCATTCAAAGATGTCACTTTGAGTTCAGAGGACACCTGATCAGCCCGCAGATCTACAGTGGATGGTTCTTGTATTTCCCTTGATCTCAGCAGAAAGCCTCTGACAGCTGAAATGAGTGCTTATGTTGGTGTTGTGATGAGTTTGCTGTTGCTCATAGTCCAGTTGCAGCCCATAACAGGACGGAAAGACCATTCAAAGATGGCGGTTTTGGGTCACAGATCACCCGATCAGCCCATAGAGTGACACTACATGAAACCTCTAGGGAACTCTGCATCAACACAGACATCAAGATACACCAATAACGATGTGGCCTGCAGATTTACCTAAAGTCCATTTGCACCATTTCAAGCACTTTCTGTACCTAATTCTTACCTTCCTCAAGTTTCAGAACAGCTGTACAAGCCAATGGAAACATCCTACTTAAAGTAGTCCCATTAAAAAGACCACTCTACCAGGTCAAGGAATTCACCATTTCTGGAGGCCCATGCACCACCAGAAACCACAACATTATGAAACTGGAAACAAAGACCCGAAACAGATAGAGAAGTAAAAAAAAACACCCTCTCTCTTGAACATCAAACCATTTAATAATTATGTGAACCATCATCCACCATACCACAGCCTACCAGCCTATGTATGGCATATATTTCCAGATTAGCCTGCAACCAGGTTGATAGTTTTTCATAATTATGTGGTTTGGGAACTGACAGGCAGATTAAATGAAGCCTCTGCACTGCAGTGACTTTGCTGTCACAGCAGCTGTCATGCAGGGCATCTGTGACCTCTGAACCTATTCTTTGTAACTGGAGGGCAGACACTGTGGATCAGGATACAGATGCAGCAGGGTAATAGTGTAAACTATGCTTTTGGCATGGAGTTTAACCACCCTTTTTTAGATGGATTACCTGCATGATTGTATTATTCATAAGAAATAAATATGTTAGGGATTCCCTACCCTTGCCAGATGTCAATCCTTCACCTTATTCAACTATAGTGTACCAATTCTGCTCCACAAACTTTACATCATCTTTTAGTAACCTTGTTCCTTCTAAAGAAGCCTGGTAAGCATCCTTGTAAGTGTTAAAAAGAAGAATATCAGGTCTACATGGGCTTATCTCTTAAATAATTCTGCAACCTAGTGGAAGCCATTACATAAAAACATCAAATGCTGTGCTGAAAAACTGAGCACCAAGCTCCAGTGATGACTGCCATGTAGTGTTCATGTTTTAGTTCTTCATAGACAACCCTTCGACTCTGGGAGCTGGGTGCATGCATCCCCATAACAGAACTGTTTAATTCTGGTGAGGAGAGTAATGTTGGTACTGTATCTTGCCAGCATGAATAGGGATTTCTCGAGAAACCAAGAATGACCATTGTCCCCACACAAGCCATTGGCATGTAGACAAACATTCTGAACTACAACTTTGTGTAACGCTACAAGTCCAAAACATCAGCTCTGCAAAAGTGCTGAATTAGAGAACCTCATGAAACCTATTCAAGTGGTTTCTTTTTGACCCAACAGCCACTTCTAATATGATTTCTCTACAGACATTTGTCACCCACTAAAGAAGAAGTGCCATAATAATCTAATTTTCTCGCATACTTTTTTCGCCAGTACCCTTGTCATTATATGTACAATATTGTTACTTTACATGACATACTATCCTATTTTAGCAATTGCATGCAACCTTGTCTATGTTTTATGATGCTTAACTAGCACATATTTCTCATCCTCGTAACTGAACAGAAACGTATATGCCTTTGAATTAGCACCCACCACCACCAGCCTCATGCCTCTCAGCCCTAAACATATAGCATGTGCCCCTGAACCCCCCACATCTTCATCATCTGCTTGAAATTCACAATACACACTAACCAACTTAGCAAAGCCTACCCAGGCCTAGATGATGTCTCATTATGCCTTTCAGCGTCAAGCAAACCAACAATGTGTGTCCATCCCTGCAACACAGACATCAGCATGGCTTTCAAAACATGATGATATTTACCCTCAGTGCAGCATGTTTTTCTGATTTGTCCCACATTACCACTTTAGCATAAGCAACCTTGCTCTTCTACCACAGACCCACTAAACCCAGACTGACTGCTTCTTTTCACAACCATAAAGCACATAAAAATATAGCATAACTGCGTGCTCTAGCCCAGAGCCAAATCTTCCTCAAAATGTGCCCTCCTAAAGCAGTTCATAGTTTGCAGCTAGGTTATTATATGCTGACTGTAATCAGTAATAGCTTCTTTAACCACTGCTCAATCACAAGGTCTCATTGTTGAAAGTGCATTTCTTAAGGAGGCCCTTTTTGCTCCACTCACAGACTAGGTCCCCTCCATTAGTGGGATGCCTTTGAAACACATCCCACTAGGCTTATAATAAAACAATTCCTCAAGTTTATTTCAGTTTGCTATATCCATAAAACATACATATACTGCAATAATAAAACCGTCATACCAATCGAATAATAAATCCATTACCTCATCATAAAAGCGATACAAAAACCTATAATTATATTAAAACCTATAACGTAACTCAACCCTCTCCCTTCTCCCCCTTCAAATACCCTCTCTTTGTCCATGCATTCTTCAGAAAAAATGTCAAGGCAAAATGAACTAACACATTAGGTGCTGACAGCAAAAACATTGCTGGTAAATGGTGTCTCAAACCACTGCTTCTAAGGATCCCCAATAACAATGATCTCCTTACATCAATGCAAAAAGGGCAGAATAGGACCACATGGATCAAGGTCTCCACTTCCCCACTAAAGCAGCCTCTATTTGATCCCTCAGTGGGGTTGGTTCTTCATTCATTTATAAGAGATTGTCCTCACTGGTGAAATATTGAGTCTTTCTATAGTGAGAGAGACCTATGTTAGTTTGTGGAAACTTACAGAAGATAAACTGCTGGACCATCTACTGAGTCTAACGGGATGTAATATCTCACCTTGGGGTTCAGCGGCATAGCATCCTCGTTATAGCCCCGAAGAAGTGCAGAGCCTTCAGCTTAGGCTCTGTCTTGGAACTACTGCCAATAGTGTTGGGGTTCTGTAAATAAGAAGCCATACATAACTTACTCAATAGAAGCTTTTTGTGGGATAATCAACCGACTTTATGATAACCACCCAAAGAAAGTACGTTACCTATCACATCCTTTTGTTAGAGTCCCATTTTGGCCTGTCATGCTTTCCTTGGTCTCAATATAATAATGCCAGTAAGGTATGCAGAGGCAGTGTCAATATGAACGGAGAAAACTGCAGTGGAAGGAGGAACCAATAATAGATGGTTATGAAAATAATTCTCAATTCTTTGAAGACACTCCAACTTGCCATAACCCCAAATATCACAGCCATAAAATCCCACTGTCATTGATTTGCCCCTTTAGATCGTTTCGTTAGCATATGCTTCACAGAACTGTGTTTACAAATCTAAAAATTCCACCCTCTATTTGCCTGTATTTAACTGTATACTTAGCAATTAAAAAAATTAAAAAATATTCATGTTATACAGTTATAAAATAACTTAACATTATTTATTTATCAAAAGACAGTAAGGTGTTCTTACCTGCAAGGCATTAACTCCAGACCATTTCTTTCTCACTCATATCACATGTATTTAGATATTTTTTTTAAATGGGTCGTTCTCTTGGCTTGGATTGCCGGGCAGGAGATAAAAAGGTGTTTCAATGACTCTAATTCACCTATCGTCATACAAAACCTACAGTCAGCTTGCTCACGAGGTAAGAGACCACGTGCACCTGCTTCGTTAAAACCAGATTCCACTTGAACCTTAGAAAACTGCACCTGACATTTTTATTCAGATGAATCTCCAGATATGGGCCAGAACCCCAGGTTTTTTATAGCCTAAACAAGATGTTTTAGGAATTCATATGTGTGCATTTTGTCCATGGTGGATGCCCAATGAACCTCACAGAAAACTTGCTTCACTCACCCCGGATTCTCAATTAGGTCATCACTCGACAACCCTATTTTCCAGAGCAGGGTGGAACACTAGCTGGAAAATTCGAAAATAAAAGCATCTCCATTCACATTTAAAATATTTTTAAGGGCTCGATTCATGCAATTATCTGCAGAAAAAAGGGACCTTGCGTGCCAAACTATGCGCAAAATCCCATTTGTCGATTCATGGAATCGACAGTGCAGGACTTTTTCCTACTTTGCGTGGACTTCACACATGCTCGGCACGTCACTGCAAGAGGCCAAGTGCCTGGCACGAGACACCACACAGCGTGTACTCGTGGCTTGTGCAGAGGGAAGGGTAGGTGGCAGAACGTAGAAATGAGGAAGAATAAGGGAAAATGTGGGCCTTACGAGGGACGGCCCACAGGCAGTCTATCTCATGCCCACCATTGCGATGAATGATACATATTCTTGGATCCGACCAGTAACCCCTCAGCTGGGAAATGGCAATGCAAAGCCCTCATACTATTCGCCACCTGAAGTCAGGCGTACAGCCACTTACGCATAGGATTCACTGCCCAGAGGTAAGATCGGGCGTTGAATTTAGGGGTATGAGGACGCTGCTGGGGTTCTGATCTAACTTATAAGTGCGCGTACGCAGTGTAGAAGGGTGCAGGAATGGTTTACGGGAGTTCGCACCCAGGTATTCCGAGTTTTACCCAAGTTACGATGAATCGTATGCATATTGTTGGGGTGCCAATAACAGTTACAGGGGACCCCGCCGGCGTCCCTGAGATGTAGGCCCACTTGCGAAGGACCCCACGCACTGTTTGAAGGGTGCACGGATTCGCACTCAGGGAGCATTCAAAGGTGGCTGTTCTGGCTGTTTTTGCGTGGGGGCGTGTCAGAGGTATAAGGTTACTTTGCGCAGACATTTCCATGAATAAGCGGAGCCCGCATTTTCTGTTTTGCACGCAGGCTGATGCAGTGTCATTCTCAGCACATGGCCTTTGCAGGATAAATGCACACTTTTTCATGAATAGGGCCCTAAACCACTTAAAAGGGAATTCTTCACTGGTACAAAAATGTTATGAAGAATTGACAAAAACTTCCACTGAGCCCTAAATTTCAGCGAACATATTCCCAGCTCGTAACTTATTGACACTACTGGAACGCAGCTGGGTATTGTGAGGGCACATCTCCAAATCATCCCCTCCAAGTAGGGCAACAAATCTAATATCTAAATACCATGGATCGCTATTCCATACAAGATCTTGGGGACTATTTTCCCTTCATAAAATGTAAGAATGGGGAACATAGAGAACTTTCCGAAACTAGAGTCCACCCTGCTCATTTCATTGGAAAGTGCATTCACACGCATTTGAAACCAATCTTTAGTCTGTGACTTGAGTACTCTCGATGTAATTGGGAAGCTGAGGTAAATAAAACGATTTACTTCGAATGGTTCGGCATCCACTGGCCATTTAAAAGAGGCATTTTTCTTTTTCTTGATGCACTGCATGACCTTTGTTTTAGAGGGATACTTAGCTATGTGGTCATCCCAATTCAATCTGCTGTTAACTCTCAAACCCAGGCAATCTAAGGAACAACATGTGTGACCCAATTACAGGTTTTGTTTTAAAGCTAAATACTGCCTGTTTTAGTGCCTACAACATAACAGGCCAGTATATACCCGGGCATTATCCAAGTAAATGCCATAGGTGGTAAATATTACCATATTACAAAGGCAATACTGCCTTGCAATACTTCCCATTGTTACCCCCACTCAAGATGGGGAGGTAAACATTGTGAAGTTCCCCAGATGCAATTAAATATTTGTTCTTGTACGGAAGGAAAGCCCAAGTGACTCCCTTCAATACAGGAGAGAATTGTCCTACTTGGACCTGTTGTAAAGGGCTGAAAAAGTGGGCATCTCTGATGCACACCTTCTCACCATCGGCCTCATGCAATGGATGAAAGGGTCACATGCTGCAATCTTTTCCTCACAGTACATATATCATTTCCATACTAAAGATGTGGATAGACATTCTTACAAACAATTACATTGTTGGTGTGGAATAACTACAATGCACCTCTCCTATTTCAGTAAATACGCAGCTGGACTCACCACCAAGATCGCTGTAAACCTGCAATGAGAGTGGACCCACAAAATACCACCAGCATTCATTGTAATTACCTTTAGTTAACACCTGTAGCATTTTTAAAACTATTTTCTGTAACCACAGACTTTATTAGGCCTCTGAGCGAAACCATGAATGATTGACCCTAATCCAAATTTCGTATTGAACTGTTTGCTAAATTTTTGGGGTCATTCATAGATTTCAGCGCAGAGGCAGTGCACGCGAGCAGCGCAGAGAGGGAGCGTGTGCCAGAGTGCGTCAGCCGTGTGCGCTAAACAGCATTCTGGTGCATGTGTATTCATGGAATTTACAAGCCATTTTGAGCGCTGGCGCAGAGAACATCCTGCAGCGCCAGTTACGCCCCCAAGAACGCCCCTTGCCCAAGGAAAAGGCATTGAAATCCCCAATGCAGCGCAAAGTGCCGCGCTAACCCTGCACCAGCTTACAGGGCCGGTACACTGTAATCGCGTGAAAATACTACGCGTACCCCACTCACGGCAGCCAAAGGTATGAAAATGTACTGGCGCACCCCTCGGGAATACGCGTACCCTGCTTACTCCAGGTAAATTGCCTAGAAAAAGCACCCCCCCGTGGTGTGGGCAGCCTGTGGGGCATGCCCAAGGTGGATGGCCTGCCTGTGGGGCATGGGGAGGTTGAGGGTGCTGCCTGGGGGGCATGCCCAGGGTGGATGGGGTGCCTGCGTGCATTTCAGGGGTGCGTGGGAAGTTTCACACGAAATAGGCCTTGTGGGAGCGGCGTATGTGTATTTCAGGGGTGCGCGTGGAGTTTAACACATGATAGGCCTTATGGGAGCAGGGTACGTGTATTTGGGCGGGTGTGCAGGGAGTTTCACAAGTGATAGGCCCTGTGCGAGCGGGGTACGTGTATTTGTGGGGTGCGCGGGAAGTTTCACATGCGATAGGCCTTGTGGGAGCGGGGTACGTGTATTTGGGGGGGTGAGAAGTTTAACACACAATACTCCAGGCGAGAGCGTGGTACATGTATTTAGGGTGTGTGCGTGGAATTTAACATGCAATAGGCCTTGTGCGAGCGGGGTACGTGTATTTGAAGGGCGCAGGGGAAGTTTAACACGTGATACTCCAGGCGAGAGCATGGTACATGTATTTCGGGGTGCGCGTGGAGTTTAACATGCGATAGGCCTTGTGGGAGTGGGGTATGTGTATTTGGGGGTGCGTGGGAAGTTTAAGACACAATACTCCAGGCGAGAGCGTGGTACGTGTATTTCAGGGGGCGCATGGTGTTTAATACACGATGGGCCTTGTGGGAGCAGGGTATGTGTATTTGGGGGGTGTGCGGGGAGTTTCACATGTGATAGGCACTGTGCGAGCGGGGTACGTGTATTTGGGGGGTGCGCAGGGAGTTTCACCTGCGATAGGCCTTGTGCGAGCGGGGTACGTGTATTTGGGGGGTGCGCAGGAAGTTTCACACACGATACTCCAGGCGAGAGCAGGGTACGTGTATTTGGGGGGGTGCGCGGGGAGTTTCAGACATGATCTGGCATTGTGGGCCCTCCCGGGTGTGCAGTTTCTCCCCTCCCCATGCCCTGCAGGCAGCCCACACCACAGGGGACTACCCTACAACCCTCACCATGCCCTGCAGGCAGCCCACATGGCACCATGCACTTGTGAGCACACTTGTGAGCCCTGACTCATGTCCCCCTGCACCCGCACCCACACAGCAGTGATGGGCACCTGCCAGCAGGCCCTGACTCATGTCCCCCCTCCCAATCACCCACCCAGCAGTGATGGGCACCTGCCAGCAGACCCCGACTCATGTCCCTCCACCCACTTACCCACCCAGCAGTGACGGCACCTGCTAGCAGGCCCCAACTCATGTCCCTACCCCAACACGTCATCACGCTCCACACTCATGGCCCTTATGGCCACCAAAATCCCACCCACGCCACCCCAGTCCAAACACCCAAACAAGTATTCCTTCCACCACACATTGATTTCCCCATGTCATGATAGATCCCAAATGGCAAGTATGCACATCAATACATGTCCGTCACACACACACAATGGGTGCAAATGAATGAGAAAACCCACATCGTTACATGCATGAAACCAATGACAGAATACCACACAAATGAAGCATGAAACCAAAATGTATTAAATACAAAAGCAAGGGAATGAAAGAAAATCACACAATAATAGTTGCCCCACAGCACTGTCTTCATCAGTTGATGCTGCAGACAGGGAGAGACAGAACACAGGCATCAGGGCACTGTACAATGGTCTGATACACACATGACAGTTGCGCATGAGTGGCAGTCTCAAACTTCACACATGGCATCACACTCCCAAAAACACATATCATTTGAACCCACACACATGCGCAAATCAACAGGAATGTTGCAGCAGGCAGCACCATCCATACACATGCAACAGCATGAGCATCCGAAGGTTAGCCTGACGTCACATGCAACACGGGGAGTGCCGAACACATGCACACACGTCACCAGCCATACATGCATCTGTACATCTCCACCACCTGTCGCAGTGAAATCATTGGCATCCATGTCACATCTGCCAATCAACCTCCTACATGTTGCTGTCACATGCATCCATGGTGTATCACAGTGGCACACATGTCAAATACACACACACACACATGTACATTGTGCACATACATGAAGGTGGAACCAGCATCCTTGTGTCACACCACAACCATGCCACAGTACATACACATGAATTTAAACATGTGTGCACTGACACATGCAGTTGTGCACCATGCATTTGAACACATACACCATTGATGTGCCTCACACATGACAGGACTCACATGCGGCAGGCTCATGTCCCTGTGCCTCACACATGACAGGACTCACATGCGGCAGGCTCATGTCCCTGTACATACACATCCATGCATGGGCCTTCCAAGACATATGTGCAACCTGCACACTCCTGCCACACCTCAATATGCACAGCATCCAATCAGTACGCATGGACAATTACCACTCGACTCCAGACGGGTCTGCCTCCGAAGGATCTGGAGGTGGAGTGCTGGGTGTATGCGTTCCAGGACCCTCATCTGGATGTTGGTAAGGCGGACCGGGCACCCCTCTGCATGCTTTGCCTTCAAGAGGCACCGGGCCTTGCTGAGGGTCCTGGACCTGAAGTCCACCCAGCGCTTCCGGACGTGTTGCATGTCACGGGCTGCCACCCCCTCCACGTTGATGGCAGCCACAATGTCCTTCCAGATCCCCTTCCGTCCTTCATTGTCGGCGTGTGAACTTCCAAAGAGGGCATCATAATTCCCCAGGACTTGCTCCACCAGGATGCCAACTTCATTGGCAGTGAAGCTGGCAGCCCTCTGCCTCTCTGGCTGGGGGTTGCCAGTGGTGTCCGGTGGTGTTTGCCCCCACATGGCAACCCCCGAGGCAGGTGTGGGTGGGCAACTGGGTCCTGGGGCTGGGCTGCGGAGCGATGGAATACCAGTCAGGATTCTTTTGTTCCAGCAGGGGTGGTCACACCAACTGGACCCCTGCAGATGGCTGACGTGCAGGCACCAAATAGAAGGGCACGTGGCCAGCAGGCAGGCAGGCAGCAACAGATGGCAGGTGGGAGCTCAGGGCTCTGGGGGGCAGGAAAATGGCCTTCTGGGCAGGAGTGTGGTCTTCCGTGTGTTGTCACGTGGCCAGCTTGATACGGAGTGATTTGGCATGTGAAAAAACTGCACGTCAGCGTGTAATTTGATGTGACGTAACGCGCACGGGCGTTTTCCTCAACACGGGTGCATGTTGATTGTACACGTGCACAAACTGCACGTCCGGGTGTCCCTGTGTGTAATTGGAGGAAAGTCCCTTAGTGCGTACGCGCGTAAGTGATGTCGCGCATGTGGGCTGGCTTAAAAGGTACGCGTAGGATGCCATTTTCTTGTACGTGCTTTTTGTGGAGAGCGAGTGGGTGATTCTTGTACTTCTTGTCAGTTCACACGCGATTACTTCACAACGGTTCCCGTTCGTACCCCTTGTATATTCAGACGGCGTTCAATTCTTCTTTTGGCGGAGGTGTTGCCAACGCGCACACTCGCCTCGTTTTCACATTCTTTTCCCAGGCAGACGGTGAGTCACACACATATTTTTCAACTGTGGTTGCCCCGTGTGTTGCGTACCCATTCAGAGGTCATTGTAGCCAGCGTGTACCACGCTTACGCTTATTTTTGTGTTTCTGGGTGCCACAGCGTAGTGCAGGTTCTTTATTCCATGCACGTGGGCTACCAGGGGTCGCGTGCATGTGAAATTTTGTTTTCGGGGTGCCTGAGCATTGCGTGACCCGTCATCTTCCGCCAGGAGTCACAGACAGCCTTGCTAGAGCACTAGGGTACGTATTCCATCTAGTACCCTACCCCTTTCACCCCAATTTCCCAGGACAATTGTTTACTGCACCTCCCATTCGCACAACAACATCAGTGCCATGGTTGGGAGGCAACCAAGCAGTAAGGGAGGCAAAGGTGGCCAACCTCAAAGAGGTGGGTGTGGTATGGGACGTGGCCAGGATGTGCAGGGTGGCCCAAGAGGCCAGTGTGTGGAGGACCCATCAGGGACACCTATGCCTCCCCCCAGTGGGTCGGGGAGATGTAGCTGACAACATCCCAGCTCAGGCCTTGTTAACCCAGCCCATATTGTCAACTGAACTGCCACAGGATGACTCCCAGGCTGACTTCCGTGTCACCAAGTCAAAGGCACGTGTGGCGGTAAAAGTTGCTGTCACCAGGTCACGTGGATATGGGGAGGTAATGTCATCTGCTGCCCCAAGTAGCCAGGGTGAGGAGGCTGCAGGGGCAGCTGCAGCTCAATCCACCCCAGCTCTGAGTCTCCCAGCCAGGACAGTGTTGGTCCAAGTCCATCACACAAAGGTTGGTCCTGTCAACATCACCCAGCAGCCAATGCCTGCAGTGAGATCTTTGGTCATCGTTCCTTTGGCTACTTCCAGTGCCCAGTCCACCTGCGCTTCAGCCTCTACCAACCAGAGCGGCGTAAGCCACTCAGGGTCCGCACCACCTTCCAAGAATAAGAAGAGTGCTCTTGCTGTACAGGCTGGGACCCCTGACACGGCTATCCACTCCGGCACGTCAAGGAAGCATAGTTTTAATGATGCAGAACTAGACGCACTTGTGGGCTACGTGTCGGCCAATGGCCGCGAAATGCTGGTGACTGCAGGGTGCAAGACTACGACTGCTCAACGTAGGGCCCACTGGCAGTGCATCCCGGACCACATTAGTTCCCTTGGATTTGTGAGGCGCACAACTGATGATTGCTCTAAGTGGTGGAATGACCTCAAACGCAGAGCAAAGGACAAACTGGCTTCCAATTATGCCTCTACTCTGGTGACTGGCAGTGGATCTCCACCAGAGGAGGATGAACTAACAGAACATGAGGCAATCACTGGAGAGTTAATCGCAGAGGATCAGATCCAAGGTGTGGGAAACCTACCAGATCTTGAGGCAATGTCTGGTGAGTGGCCATGCATGTGTGTGCAAACCATGTGTATGTTGCTTGGGTGATGTGTTGTGATTGAGTGCCAGGTGAGGCTGTGTAGTAATGACTGCTATGGGTCACCCATGTGGTGCCTCCCAAACCATACCCCAGCCTTGGGTTATGGTTTTCAAGCATCCCTTCTGACCGCAGTAGACAATTTACACCACATTACTGCACTTGCCCTTCAACTGTCATCTTGCCACAACATTGTTCATACTGTTTTCCTGTTCATTCTGCCTGATTAATGAAATCCTTAGCATTTTTACCACACATGTTTGTGCCGTACTGCCCCAAATGTAACATAATTCACTCATAGATTACACCCCACAATGGCCCACATTTGTTACCTTATTATGGGAATGATTTCACCAATCAGGCTGATTGAGTAATGTGCACCCACACATGGCCTGCACACAATCATTTCGGGGGCTTGTTTGAATGTTCAACATGACAATTGTCTACTGTCATGTCGAAGTGACCAACCATTGATGTATCCATGTGCCTGCCATCACTGCATCAGTGAACAGTGGCTTTGTTGCAGTGTGTGGCACATGCATGTTTTGTCACACTATTTTGCATGTTCAATTTCATGATGTCCATCTCACATGGATGGGTGACAGTACTGATTTG
This sequence comes from Ambystoma mexicanum, assembly GCF_040938575.1. Classification (NCBI taxonomy): domain Eukaryota; kingdom Metazoa; phylum Chordata; class Amphibia; order Caudata; family Ambystomatidae; genus Ambystoma; species Ambystoma mexicanum. The sequence goes on from NC_090922.1 coordinate 871,291,536, forward strand.
CTACCATCTGGGTGTCCTTGTCAAATCTGCCATGGCTATGCTATGTGCCATCTCTGTGCTGGCATGTGTCATGTATGTGGATTGTCCATGCCACTCACAGGCTAATGTGTGATGCCAGTGCTATCAAGCATGCAGCACATGTGTTGCTTTTCCATCTTGGAGTTCTCAGTGTCTGCTTTTTGCCTCCCCTTCCAACTCATTGACAGTGCATGCATGCCAGAGTTATTGTCATGTGTGACATGTGTCATTTATGTACTGGATGTCTGCCTCGTTATGCCTATGTGTGTGGGCTATGGTGCTCATGCCTGTTTTCATTACTTTTCTTTTATGTTTTGCAGGTGATGAGACACTTGATGCTGTTGAGGAGGAGATGGCGCAGAGCCAGGAGTACTCACAGCCACAACCGGGCACCAGTGGAGGACATGGGGTGGTGGTGGGTGTAAACCCATTATTCCTACAGACCATATTGTCCACAGGTGTCTCGGGTACACCTCCGGAGACCTCTATGAATCAGGTGCTGAATCGGACATTGAAACATATGTCCTGTAGCAGGTGAATGTTTCTAGCAGGGATTCTGTTCTGTCCAAGCCACCTGCACTGGGGGTAGACCCCTCTATGGGGCATTCAGTGTTGGAAAGTCTGCCTGTGGCGGTTATGGATGCAGGGTCACACTCCACAATATTTGCTCCTGTTCCTGGGCCAGCAGATCAAAGGAGGAATGCAGTCCTGCAGCCTCAGGCAGTGCCAGCAAAGCAAGGTGCATATCACCTTGCCCCAAACAGGTGTGGTGCCCGCCAACGCAGTGGGCGTGCACCACCAGGCAATACTGTGTGGGAGAACTCCATGTACACTAAAGCAGCACAACAGGGGGCATCATGTGAGATGATGGCTCAGGCCGTGGATAGGGTGGCCACTTCCATTCTCCCCCCTGAAAGGCAGGTGGAGCTCCAGCAGCAGGCAGCAGAGTCCATTTGCCACTCACACAGGGAAGACATGTTGACATCTGACAGGGACCAACCGGCTGGACTGGAGACTCTGCACACAGCCATATCTGCAGAGTCACAGGCCCACAGGGATGCCCTGAGGTTAGAACACAGGTCCCTCAGAGATACTATGTGTGAACTTGAGGTGTCCTGGAGTACAAGTTCAGAACAGCAGCTGGAGCAGCTGACACGGACACCCTCATCTGAGCTCCAGTCAACCTGTCAGTAGATCAGGGCATCACGCGAGGCCATGCAGGCAAAAATGCGTGCTACCCGTGAGGTGCTGCATGGGGATCTCCGTACCATCATCCTACAGATCCAAACCTTTCACACCCGCATGCTTGCTGCCATGGAGGAGCATGCCAGGGCTTTGCGTGGTCTGCCTCCCATATCACACCCACCTTCTGATGTAGCACCGGAGGGTGATGACAGCGATGGCAGTTCTCCCACTGTAGCCTAGCCGCGCAGGCCATGAACCCATGGAGGTTTTTTTTTTCTCAACATCCACGCATTAGGGTGTTGGGGTGCACCCTGTACCTCGGCCCTCCTGGGTGCCCCCCCTCTGGTCCACACAAGGCAATTTTTCTATATTTCATTTACATTTACATTTATTTTCATAACCATTTCCTTTAAGATTGTGAATTAATGCTACAGTGTGTTGCTTTGTGTGGCTCCCGTAGGCATCCACTGTGTATTCCAGCTGGGCACATGCAGGCTTGTCCTGTCTTTGGGTTAGAAACTTGGGTTCCTGACGCACACACCCCTCCTGCTTCCCCTTTTCATGGGCTCGCAAAGGGTGTGACCAAGTGACAGTAACTTACACAGAGAGCCCAAACTGTGTATACATCCATAGTGGGGATTGTTGTTCATTTCTCCACTGCATGGTGGATTTATATATGGTTTTCCATCCAGGACATTTTCCTTATATGCATGTCGCTTGTTCATGTTTTTACATGCTCATCTCCTTTGCAGATGCAGTTCATGTTGTATGCAGTACACTGCCACATTTGCCTACCAGCAACACTCTGCACTTGGAAGGGGTCGATGTGCTGCCTTAGTCAGGTTGTGACACTTGCACTACTTTCATTTTTTACAGTCATATATTGCCACTGTTGGATCCTGTACTGATGTTTTGTCTAGCTGGTAAGTATTTGTTCATGTGTGTTGTTTTTTATTCATTACTGAGAGGAAATTGTCTCTGGCCTGTTTCCATTTGGGACAGTGCACTTTGTGACATTTGTGTCATGTTGTGCATTCATTTGGTTGCTTTCAAATTGCATGCCATGCTATGGTGTGTTCGGTAGCTGAGATGGGGAGGGGCTGGGTGACATGCCACTATTTGGAAGTGATATTTTGCAAGGGGGTAGTCCTTCATGCTGCATGAATGCGTGCCTTTTTGCTGACACAGCATTGGGTGTCTTTAAGTAGCTAGGGATACACACAATGTAGCACTTCCAGGTGAACAAACTGTCATGATCTCTGCTTCCAAAAGGTCAGGGTTTTCCCAACTCCCTTGGAAGTAGATCCATAACCCAGGTTCCGAGTGCCAACCAGTCCCAATTGGGACCTTTTGGACCCAGTCCTGGCGCCAGTGGCACCAGGCTCATAAATATGCCCAGTCCCAGCGCTGGAAGCGCCGGGCTCATAATGCTTGGGTGGACTTACCTGCAGCAGACCATGCTGCTTACTTGCCTGCCAGTTGAGCCTCTGATCCTCTTCTGTTTGGAACTACTTTTCCTGTTGGGTGGGGCAGGAGCCACTCCCTAGATTCAGAACACTGGAACTCTTCTGGAAAGCAGGAACTCTTTTCTTACCTAGGTGTGGCTGTGGAAGGAGACACCTAAGCACTACAGGAGGCTATTTAAACCACACCCGATGGATGAATCTTGCTTTGCGTTATTCTGCATCCTCTGCAGCAGAACGCTCATCGTGTCTTCTGCATCTGATCCTGGGCCTAAGGAAAAAGGCTTACCATCCTGAATCCAGTCTTCAGCAACACCTATAAAGACAAGAAAGAACAGGTTAGCATTACGGTCTTCAGTGACAGCTCTTCACTTACCTGGTCCATCGGCTGTCACCAACGCCTCGCGCTGCATTCCGGCATCTGAAAGACAAAGACTTACCTACTCTTCGTGCGCTCCGGAGGTCTTCACACTGCATTCCAGCATCTGAAAGACAAAAGCTTACCAACTCTTCGCACGCTCCGGAGGCCTTCGGCGCTGCATCCCGCATCTGAAAGACAAAACAAGGTGCGTTTAAAGACATTGGGGAACTTTAATACTCACGTGCCATTACTCCTTTCCACATCTAACCCAGTGGGTATTCCGGCACCCTGCAGCCGCTCCGAACTTGTACCTGCAAAATAAAAAGACAGTTAGAGCGCATCGTGAAGCAGGCAACAAGCACTTACTTACGTGCTTCCAGGCGCTTCTATTCATCACATGGGCTCCATCTTCAACTCACTTCAGCCCGTCATCCGCCATCGCCGGAACCCTGCAAAACAAGAAACATCATTACTAAAGACTTTAAAGACATTAGAATTACTCGAAACTTACCGTTCGTGCAGTAAACGACGGACAGTAGTCCTCTGAAGTCAAGAGGCCTGCTCCCCTTATCCAGTGAAGAAACTGGTTACAGCACCCTGCCCCGAGGCAGATGGAGAGCACGGCGTTCACTTACCTAAGGTGAGAGTGTTAACCTTTGGGGTTCTACAGGAGAAGAGAAAGGGAAGAAGAGAGAGACATTCAATAACCCAGTTCCTTAATCCCATATTTTCTATCTGCAGGCATCTTACCCTTCGAGTCAGACATACAGTGCACAGAGGTCCAGCCCAAAGAGCCAGCCATGTGTTACACATCACCTTTGAAGATACGGTATACGCCCAGTCAAGACCGGCGCCTCTACGAGAATCAGGTGAGCGTTACACAATCTCGTGGTTGTATGGTTGTGACAGTTGACTGTCCTTTTTGTCATCATCAATGATTGTCAGCTGGTATGTGACAGGCCTGTGTGCACTCCGCAGGGGTGGGATTTTAGGTGAAGTAATTTGCCACAAGCTGCGTACGGGCTGCCTCACCACGTGCCCTTTCATCTCCCATGAGCAGCGGCCATGCATGTGGTTGGGGATGTGGGGGCACCACCATGTCCACCACCACGCCCCTCCGGGTTGCAACGTTGTGCAGGACACATGCTGCCACTATGATCCTGCACACTGCTGGGGGCGCACATAGCAGCTGCCCACCAGAGCGGTCAAGGGAGCGAAAGCGTGACTTGAGCACTCCGAATGTGCGCTCCACTATGCCCCGGGATGCAATATGGGCTGTGTTATATTTTACCTCGGGTGGTGTGGTGGGGTTCCGAATTGGCATCATCATGTAGGTGCTCAGAGGGTAGGCACTGTCCACTGTGGAGGTGATAATGGTTGTCATTAGCAGGGTTTTCACATTTCTCAGTGTCTGACATGCACGCATGTACAGAGGTATTTATACTCACCAATTAGCCATGTGCCGCCATGCCGCCCAGCTTCCAGGTCCCGGTTTAGGGGTAACATTCTGAATATGGAACTATCATGGCTGGAACCTGAATAGCTGGCATATACTGAGGTGATGATTCCCTTGGCATCACTTACAACCTGCACGTTGATGGAATGCCAGTGCTTGCGGTTTCGATAGATGTGCTCAGTGGCCCTGGGAGGACGTAGAGCCACATGGGTGCAATGAATGGCACCTAGTACTTTGGGGAAGTGTGCCACCCCGTAAAAGTCCTGGACGACAGCCTGCCTTTCTGAAGGTGTTCTGGGCATTTATATGTGCCTGCGGACTGAGGGGCGTGCAGTCATGATGGCCAACACCTGGTGTAGGCAGCCTGTGAGACACCCCCAACTATGGCACTTGTCGCTGAAATTACCCAGCAGCCAAGAAGTGCAGTACATTGAGCACCTTTTCCAAGGGGCTCAGTGCTAGGGAGCACAGGGTGGGTGATATGTGGCCATCCTCCCACTCCCTGACCAGTTCTAGGATTATTAGTGGTGGAAACCTGTACCTCCCATACACCTGGTCATCAGGCATCCCAAAAAGGCTTTTCCTGGGTAAAGAAATGTGGGGCCTAGCTATCCTCCTCCTCCTGTGGTGTCCCACGACCACTGCTGCAAGGAACGGTATATTCATCATAGCGTATGAGCTTGTTTGTTGTTTGTGTGCACTTTTATGCTGTGTGGGTCGCTTACGCCTGCTTCCTGCTGGCGTACGTGTTTCTGGATTAGCGCGTCTTTTCTGGTGCACAGCTTTCCCCTGTTTGATTCCATGAATATGTGTTGTTAGCGCGCGTGTGGGTGTTGCGAGCATTTACCCCCTGTACTTCCCCCGTAATGCCCACATTTTCACACGCTTTTCCCCATTTTGCGTGTTACGCCCCGCGTTCCACCCACTTTTTCTTGTGTAGGCTACATGATGTGCGCTTTCCCTGTGCGCGTTGCGCACGCCGTTTAGTGAAGTGTTCGGCCGCGTGCGCCACCCACGGATTTGGCGCACATACCAGGTTTTGCAAGCGCAGCGCATTCCATGAATCGATGAACAGCTGCATGTGCGGCTTTAGCACATGTGCGCTGCGATTTTCATGCTTGCGCTCCCTTTTTCGGCGCACATTTATTCCAAATGTTGCTTCTTGTTTGTACATTCTATCTGTATTTGAAACCACAATAGACTGGCCATTATATTATTTGTCTACTTTAAATTGAGTGTGCTGATTATGCGTCTTCCATGATCATTTTCACGTTTGATCCTTGTGTTCGCCCAATCTACTCAGAGATCTGCAGAGAGCCTTTAATTCACCTCTGTTTGCTGATGCGTGAGATTGGCTGTTGTGGATGAGCGGTGATAGTGAGTATTGATTTGGAGATGTGGACAGCACTAGACACCTCACCTTAGAAGCTTTACCCTTTACTTTTATTGCTCCCAGGCCAGCGAAACTCGCAATGCCGCCCATTAATGAAACGTAGAAAAAACGCAATGCAACAACAGCACTTTTCCTATAGCTTGCAAAATTCAACGTGCCATTGTTCTCTGGTCTTTCAGCTGCACTGCAAAATCAGATTAGTCTCTGAGCACAATTAGGGATGTTTCTGACGCAACATTTGACAAGAGAAACCCAGAGAAACGAGCCTCTTTTGGCTTTTCATGCAAAGTACTTTCCATCTGTCCTCTCATGTCTGAAGTAATTACGCTTTTATTAAACCAGTTACACGACACATGCACACACGCAACTCATCCCCGTGGGGAGAAATTCAAGAGTGTTTTTTTCTTTTTGTATAACTGCAGTTTATTAAGCAATCAAAAGTATCTACTGTTGCCATGACAACTTCTATCTATCTTGAGCTGGAAGCCAAGGACAGGCATAGAGTTTATTACATATGTACTAATGAAGGAATGCCTAGAGTTTATTAAAAGTACATTAATAGGCGATATTGTTGGTGCTTATCTCACATTATATGCCTAGAAGACTCTGAAAACGTGAAATAATAATCGTATCCCCTTCTGTTATTGATATTACCACTGGCAGACACGTGGGTGGATAATGCAATAAGAACGTGAAAAAAAGGGCAGAGATTCTACGCAATTCAGATTTCTCAAGTGGAAGATAGAAAGTGGCTCATGTCTGCCATCGAGTGGGTGAACATACATATGTAAATATTTTATGCATGATTTTTACTCCACTCCACATTTATATGACAGAGAGGGGGCACGGAACTGAAAGATCATTTCCGCCACTTCCCTCCTCTCCAACATCTCAATGTGAAAGCATGAAGCCAACATGACATGTTGGAATCCACTTGGAATCTATCTGCTTTTTTCATCAGCAAAAAGCATGCAGATTCTGTAGGAATGTAAATGGAACGTGGCATTTTCTCAATTTTCACTGCAAAGTTCTAAAAGAAAATGTGCATGCAATTTTCACTGCATTTTAAAAGTCTTGTATGCACTTAGTAGAGTAAATTCAGAACATTGAAAGGAGAGGACTTGTTTGAACCTAATTATAAAGATAACAGAACCCCTCTGCAATATCCGAACATGGAACAGCCTTTTAAATCCCTTGCAGCAATTGTTTACTACACTAGGTGATCGTGGCCGCCCATGTGGGGGTGTGTTGAGCTGGATTAGTGAAAGATGTTATATCTCTTGTCCTGAGTTATGTGCTGACTCCCAAGATATACAGCCTACTATTATTTTTTCCCAGTGTTTGTTTTGTAGGAAATGTGTATAGTTGGCTCTTTGGGAAGACAATTGTGCAAAAACTAGAATCTTTGATAGAATCTTGGGACCAACATCCTGTAATTGGCAAGAGGAAGGTTTCTAATCGGCACCTGAAGTCACTAACTGATAACCAGGGTATTATCAAGGAAGAAGATGAAAATTGGGGCATCCCTCAGCATGTGTGAGAAAACCGAAAAAGAGCAGCCAAATTTGGAGCAGAAATGGTGCAAGCATCTACAATGGCAGGACCGAAGAAGATTAACCAGCTAAAATGACATTTTTAGTATGCAAAAGGAGGAGTCTCATAGACAATATATTTTATCAATGAAAAAACATTATTACTTAGCAGCTTACATTAAACAACTCTTTCTGTACATTTTCTTGATTATAATAAGGATATTGCACAAATATTTGATAAATTGGTGCCTATTTTAGAACTTGTCTTGATCATCACAGAAGATCAAATTGAGTCGAACTGGGTCTCTTTCAAGAAAATAGCCTCTATAGTGACATTGGCGATCATTACGAGTGCAGCGGTAAGGGGTTAACGGTGCTAGTAAGGATGCCGGTGGCGTTAACCCCTTACCGCCACATTACGAGGTGCCTTAGCACGTCCCGCTAAGGGCGGCTGGTTTTACCAGGAGCCGCAAAGGGACCAGGGAGCTAATAACGGGCCCGTTATTAGCTCCCTCCCCATTCCCATTGAGCTCTATGGGTGCTCGAAGGGGATGGGTATTTTGAATGAGGATTTACCGGGTCCTCCAAGGTTGGAATGACCCGGTAAATCAAGGAACCCGGACCCCGACATGAGTTTGGAGGCAGCCATGGCGCTAATAGCACCATGGCTACCTCCAAACTCGTAATGAGGCCCGTTGTCTTTTATGAAACCTGAACCAATGGTTGCAGTTACAATACTTATTATTATGCAGTGCAAAGTATACAGAAAATAATAATCACCCTAATCAAAGTGCAGCCCAAGAAGAGAATTAGGTTCTGTACGAGCAGGTGAGAAACCTTGATTCAAGTTCAAAAACAAGCATTTGCATAGAAGAAGTGGGAACTGTTGCTATAAGTAACAAATGAGAAAGAAAAAAGGAAAGATTTTTGGAGCATTATGACATTGTGACCGGAGGTTATGGTCCAGCATTTAATCTCTCTTTCGTAGGGAATCACTAGCATGAACAATGTAGCACTTTTATGTAGAGGACAGAGTGGATTTTCTCCAAGCAGCTCTGCACGCAATAATGATAGCCTTCCACCTATGGATATTGAACATCTTCATTTCTCAATAGCTGAAATGCAAAGGACAATACACTACCAGAAACAGATCTGGACTCCATACTTTGTGAAGCTTTGCAATCCCATCATTGCCTTGGGCAAGCTTATACCCACATTGTTAGCAGCCAGTTGTTCCAACTTTCAAGAAAGGGGGTAGAGACAACCGTAGAAACTATCGTCAAATTTTTCTTCTTGATTCAGGTGGCAAAGTTTTCAGGAAAGGTGATACTCCAACATTTTAAGTCTTAGATGAAAGAGAATGACATCATATCACATTTGCAAGCAGGGTTTCAGAAAAATATTGGTATGATTAGCAAATGTTTTAGAATGTCTCTGCTTATACAAAAATATGTTTATCTGTTTTATTATTTGTAATGCACACCAGACCCAGGGGGATCAGGGTGCAAGTAATCATAAAAAACAGCGGCCTTACATTTTATTTGTGGACCTCAAAAAACATTTGATGGTGTCCAAAAATTGTAAATTTGGTGAACCCTGAAAGACCTGGACATTCCAGGTTCGCTATTCAATGTCGTCCAAATGTTATGTGGGACTTGGAGGAGAGTGTAATGAAGCTTTCCCGGTGGAGAAAGGCCTGTGTTTTCGCTCAAGCATTATTTTGTTTTTATATCTATTCAGTGAAAAACTTTGTTGAAGGGACGTTATGGTTAAGGTACACTAATAAAAACCTATCAAATTCAGTGGAAAAACTGTGTTAAAGGCATATTATGGTTACAGTAAAATTTACCAACCCCAGAAATTGGTCAGTTATAGTAAGCTAACCAACCATAACTTGCACCACCACCGTGCACTGCTAAGACTAATACCCAGGACATCAAAGATGACATCACAAATGTCATTGATGACATCCCTGATGCCATCACATGTGAAACCTCCACTCCTTCAAATTCAAGGGTGGTAGAAATGCCATTTTTCTCTGCATACATCTGCAGATCACTCACAAAACAATCTCCCACCATTCACACACTGACTCTCTCCATCTTTGCAACCATAGCCATCTTCACTATACAAAGCAATGAAAAAAGGTATTACCGTCTGTTCCTATAAAAGACAACATGAAAACCTGATTGTCTAATCCCCACAGTCCCAATTCTATGCCAGGCATACTGAGAAGACCCGGATGTGGCACGCCCTGTCTGCGGACTACCGGGGTGTCCGTGGATCCCATAACACAGATCAGCCCTTCTTCCCTTTCCACTTCACTCTTTGCAGTACTTCCTCATTGGCTACTGTTAAGCAGTCAGACACCCATCCTCCAATCACATGCAAGAACTATACATGCCATCTCAGTTCAACACTTCAGATGTACTGTTCAGCACTCATAGTACGGTCTCCTGTTACTCCCAAGAACCTCCATCAAAACCTACTGTAAAACTCTCCATGATTTCTGCTTCCAGATTCATCCACATCTGCATTCATCAACACAAACTACAGGTATGCATATATTTTGTAAATTACATTTCCAACTCTTTTTACAAATGTATTTGAAAAGGGTTCCTGCCACTCACCCTCCATAACCTACTCAGTAATCATACTCTCATTTATCCCATCTCCTGACATCAAGTGGCAGTTACTTGCAATGCTGTGTGCTTAGAAAATGGTATCTTAATGAGCACTTGCATAACAGTTTCAAAACGCATATTTCCATTTCAGCAACACTCTCTTTATAAAAAAATAAATAAAGCACCTTGGGAACATTTCCACAGCATGTTTAAGTGCCAGATCCTATGTTCAACTTCAATATATTACCATGACATGCATGCTTGCCCATATCACCCATTATAATGTGTAAACTATTATTTTCTTCTTTTATTCTGTCACTTTTAAAACCACGTGTCCCACTAACAAAGCTATACTAAAACTCCCACAATGCACAATCAACAAAAAACTGGATGTATGTTACGAAAGCATGCCATGTCCATGTATTGAAAAATGACAAAATCCAATAGGCCTCATCACGAGTTGGGCGGTATCACAGCGTTATATCCACGAAGCTCGATTTGCGTTTACGCCCATGATGTGTGGCATAAACAACACTGCATCAAGAGTTGGTGTGTACGTGCATGCGCCCTTGGTGTTAATGCAAATGGCGCCCAGCAGAAACGGTGGCTGCAAACCCAAAAATGCAGCACACATTTCGCTACTGTCGGGCTACCGCTCAATTAACGCACGCTATTATGGTGCGCTTTTAGGGCCGCGGGAAATGCGTCACCGCCGGAATGGGAAATAAAGTGATGGCCATTTTGGAAATCACAATCTGCCAAACATCACAACCCCTGGAAGCCATCCGCTAATGAAAATACTGCAAAATGTCCCAGGATCTTACCAGGGGCAAGTCTGCCTCAGACAGGGTCAGAAAACCCAAGTTCTCTGAGCCAGAACCAACTGTACTGGTGGAGGAGGTAATGGGCCATCAAGATGAGCTGTATGTCCCACAGCAGCGAATGACCAGCACACATCGACGCATGCAGATCTGGAGAGCGGTCAGTCAGAATGTGACAGTGGTGGGCCATGTGCCCAGGGACGGGGAGGACTGCCGAATGTGGTTCAATGACTTGCAGGTCTGTGTCCATGGGCTCCAGTAGTGAGTTTTATAACTGAAGGGTAAGCTCATGTATAAGTGGAAGGACTAAGGTCCCTGTCTCTTTTAGAGCTCACAGACTCCATGCTGTCTTGCATATATGATCCACCCAAGACACAATAAAACATGATTGATGGTGACTCTGTGCACTATATGTGTTAGATATGTTGTATTTGCTGAATGTCTGCCACAATTATGTTTAACAATCACTCTTTCTTTTTTAATACATTTCTAAAACAAAATGAATGTATTTTGATCTAAAATGTATACTATGAAATAGCAGTATTTCTTGAAAAATTCTAAATGTGTAAAATATGTTTGTGCACCTATTAGCATTAGCAAAATAATAAAAGCATGCTATGATGCACTCTTGAAGGGCTTTTCCTGCTCGTCTTTTTAGAATACCTATGACAGTCAGCCAAATAAAAAAGCCACTGCCATATTTAACATGCAAAAGAATTTAGCCTTTACCAAAACACGTAGGTAAATGGCCCAAAAGGAAGTGGCAGGACGCCTTACCACTTGTTCCCAGCACAGTAGTGAGACCTTGAGGACTGAAGGAGGGCCATCACCACCACCACCACCACCGGAGCTCACACCATGGGAGGAGCAGATCACCACCCTAATTGACATGGGTACAATTGAGGGAGTTGGAGGTGTGGAAACATGCACTGAGACCAAGGAGGTTGCAGGTGAGAACCCCCCCTTTGAAAATGCATTATTATGTCTGGCCCACCCCTCCATACCCAAGGTTCGGTGGAGAGAATCATTTCGAGCCGGTGTGCGGATTTAAACGTTGCAAGCTATACTAAAGCTTTAATGAAGCTAGAGCTAAAAAAGAGATTAATCATCTTTTCCGTGAGAGACGAGAGCCATGTAGACTGCTTTTGGACATCAGGAGACCTATTAATAAGGTTGGTCGAATAGAGATTTGAGCCCATGACGGTTGATGACCTCACCAGTACATGTTACTGTGTGTGCATGTTGAACCAAATGGGATACGTATTAATCAATACACTTTCACCTGTGATGATTACAGTTTTCAGCTCAATAAGGAAATTGATATTCCTTCTTAATTACCTTGATTGATTAATTCATTGTCAATATTGTGAACCCAAGGAGCGTGACCCTACCACTGAATAATTGTTATGGAATATCATACCAGCAAGACCACCAATGCTATTAAAGCCCTGAAGAATTTCCAAAGAGTAAAAGAATCTGGTTTAATGGAAAGAAACATGTTAGGATCTTATGGGTCCTATTTAGTATGACCTGATTATGTATACCAGCTAGATGTTGCTAGTTAGGTAGTTTTCGACTTTGTGATTTTTTTCTGTGTTTGCATTTCTGCCTTATTTCATAGTGGGAAATCGGTGAATTTGATTATTATTATTATTATTATAGTAATTTTTATATAATTTTTTCATGTATGTTGTACAATTGTTGAGGTGTGATTAGTTTATATCGATTGATTGTTTAATTTATTTGAGGGTAGTTTTGTCTGGTGTGCGTGTCACTCATACTCTACTGTTTATATCGAGAACCTGATTTCTGCGTTACCTACTTTTAAACAGTGCCAATGTATCAATATAATTTGCAATTTTTTATATTTAGGCTTTCCTGTTTTCAGTGAAATCCGATAAGCACCGGATAAACACCCCCAGAAGAAAAAGTGCCTCCTTGGTTTCAACTGAAAAAAAACACTGTTTCCCCTATCCCAGTGGTGCCATAGTGTGAGCAAGAATGTGAGTAGTTTGTGGGATGAAGGGGTGGCTGTAGAGGGGTCTTGGCAGATGATAGGAAAAGGATCCTACTCCCCCCCCCATGTAGGCCTGTTTGCTTTCCCTCCTGTCCCCTGATCGTATTCAAAAACACTGCACAGCCAATATTACTTCGTGTCCTTTGTAAAAAATCAATATTTTGTATTTCTCAGTGGTCAGAACAGTTTTGAGGAATTGTAGACACATTTGAGTAATTTTTGAGGTTTCTCGTTCACATCTTAAAATTGGCTAAAATTCCTAAAAATAGCGCTTGGCCACTGACAAAAATTTGTACTTACAAGAAATGGTTTAACATGGATTTTTAAGTGTCTCTGTTTGTACCCACAGACCCTCTGTGTATGTGTATCTGTCTGGAGGAGATCTGAAAAGTGTTAGCTGCTTGATGGCTTTAAAAGGAAAGCCATGTGCTGCTTCCATGTAAGAGGTTTGCATGAGGCTACAGTGTCACGGTCAACTCCCAACCTCCTGTGGTTCGCTAGAGCTCCCACACCCAGCAGCCCATCAGAAGTTGCAGCCCCCTTAATTGCTGCTTAGAACAGTCTTTCTTCAAGAAGAGTTTTTAAATTAGGAGCAATTTATAAATGATGGCTCATTTAAGGGACAAATGTTTTGGACAAGACGCTCATAACATTTTCTATTGAAGAATGCAAATGGACATTTCATTCTGAAAGCACACAGAAAGCACAAGTTAGTTGCCTAAATCTACATCCTCCTCCAGGCCAATATCACACAGAACAGGTTTAAACTAACTACATTATTTTCAGATGTTCATATATAACACCAAAAAATGTTTTTTTTTCTTCATAGAATGTAATAGTTTCATCACATCACAGATGAACCCAGCATTTGTCAAACACTGAAACACAAACAGGTAACCCTTTCACTCATTCCTTTTTATTTTGGCCTTTCAAAACCCAAAGGCATTTTTTTTACCTTACACTGAATTGCATTCTGCTATCTGTAGTCTCCCAGTCAAGAAGGCTGGAATAATGCCGCAATTTTACACTTTTTGCCTAATAGTTCTATACGGATTTATATATTTGTCTGAGTACCTTACTATGGTATGTCTACTGTTCAAGTTATCTTTATAAAGCGGAGTATTGTTGAAAGCCAGACATGGGGGTGAGGAGGTGAACTGATAAGAGGTCAAGTGAGTTATGAATTTCTGCGCCGCATTGGGCAAGAAAGGTTGCAATCCTGGAGACGGGTGCAGTTATTTTTCCCTGATTGTGGCTGCTTTTCAGGGCACAATTAAAGTATTCATGTGGGTGGACATTGTAACTTTCTTTCAGAGGGCGGCCACAACCCCCTGGGTTATTTTGAGCTTGGCAAGCTTGCTAAAGTATTTGACTACCAGGATTTTACCCAGGTTGTCATGTGCCCAGTGCAGATGCTTACCCACAAGACCACAAGCACTTGTCTCGCATTGGGATTTTGTTTTCAGGGAATATTTCAAATGGATTGCTGGGTTTAAAAGGTGAGCACCTTTCATACTTTGCCAGCATATTTATTGGAACATTTCCTCTCTCAAGTTCTTTTTCTTGTACTAAGTCCAAAGCTCAAGGTCAATTGAACTACAGTGCTGCTTAAATGCTTGGGTTCTGCAATGCATCACAACAGTCACCAAGAGACCAGCCATAAAACAAGGGGCTTCTAGCACGCTTCTTAATCAAAGTGTCTGATCCTTGCCAAATAATTTAATCTCACTGTGCATTGCCTAAAGAAATTGCAAGCTCACAAAGCCTACCATCTTTTAAACATAACAATACCAGTGTCAAAACAGGTCAACATCAGTCTGTGATTGATGATCATCTCAGAGCAATGGTTGTATTAGGGTGGAATGCAAGGTTAACCTAGGCATATGCTATTCTTGCAGCCGGTCATGAGAGATATTACCCTAATTCTGCATGCAATGAAACAATAAACAAATATTTATGTGTTTACACTCGAAAAAAATGTTATCCGCTATTTCATGAAGGGGGCACACGGCAAAACACTGATAAACACAGATCCTGACATTTTTTGAAAACACTGGAAAAAGACCCCCGGAAGTTAAAAACAAGAAACCTCTAAAACAGGAAACCATATTTATATTTAATTGATTTTTTAGCATTCCATTGATGGATTTTTTTAGAATAATAAAATGATGAATCTTTGATAAACTGGATGATAATTGAATCTTTTCCTGTCCAAAAACATGTTTTCAATACAGTTCTAAATAATGTGTCTGGTTCATATATTATAATAATGGTACATAATCTGGTCTACTTGCATTCCCTAAACAGATGCACTTTACTCCATCCTTCATTTTGTCTTTATGTTTATTTAAATTAACCAGGTATGACCGGAGTTTAAAATAGCTGGTGTCCCCTTGAAGCTTTGTGTTTTGACGACCACCACCACCAGAGCTCACACCGTGGGAGGAGCAGATCACAACCCTAATTGACATGGGTACAATTGAGGGAGTTGGAGGAGCGGAGGCAGGCACTGGCATCAAGGAGGTTGCAGGTGAGAACCCCCCCCTTTGAAAATGTATTATTGTGCCTGGCCCATCCCTCCATATCCAGTGTGAATGTTTGTGGTTGCAATTCGTGTACAGTAGCAACCCAGGTATCCAGAGTAGCCTGAAGTACCTCCAATGTATCAATGTAAGCACCAAGTAAAACAGATCCATGGCCTGATTGATTGATTGATTGATTGATTAATTGATTGATTGATAGTTTATTTGTATAGCGCCTATATACAATGGGCCGCATTACGAGTCATCCAGTATGGAAATAACGGTGGCGGTAAACCCGCCGCCACCGTTGTTTCCATACTGGGTGATCTCGAGTCCTGCAGGCAGAGGTGTCATTCCCGCCAGGTCTGACCTGGCGGGTTTAACACCACCCGCCTGCAGGCGGACGTGGAAACACCGGCACCATCACGAGATGGTGCCAGTGTTTCCACTTCCCCACTTCCCCATTCCCATTGAGTCCTATGGGACTCAATGGGAATGGGGATTTACCAAAGTCTGCCTCTGGAATTCCTGGGTCACTGGGGTCGTAATGCCACGGTAATTCTGGGAATCACAGAGGCGGAATGGTACGATACGAGTCTGGCGGTAACCTGCTGGAATTTCAGGCATTGTTACCGCCAGACTCGTAATGCGGTCCAGTGTATTTCAAAGCACTTCAAGGCAAGGGAAAATACAGTGACATTCCTACAAGGCTTTGAGACATTAAGAATGTGAAATTACTAACGTACTAGGCCTGGTGACATTTCAGATGGTGCAAAAGATATGACACAGATAGGGAGGAGAGGGGGTAGGAGATGAGACAGAAAAGCAACATGATATGTGCATGTGTATCAAAGCCCCCCTCACTTACAATGCCATGGGAGCTGTGTACTCACATCACACATCTGATGATGCCCCACCAACATGTCCCGGCAGTGTCCCTTCCATGTAGAACATTCCAGCAATCCCAAGATAGTGAATAACAAACATGTAATGGCCAAGCATGATACAAAATGTGCCCTCAGCCCCCGTAAAGCATGAAATGCATGATACAAATCTAAGTTGCCCTCTCCTCATACCAAACCCTATGTACCCTACAGGCATGCAGCGAGCATCAGAGAGTACAGTCGAAGAAAAGGAAGCAGGCCTATCCACACACACGCCCAGGTGCGCATCCACCACCACCACCACCCCGAGAAGGACCGGCCTGGGAAATAAAGGCGTAGGACACATCCCAGCTCATCCCAATGCAGCCCAGTCGCAACGGATGGCTCAACGTCCCCAAGCCACCAGGGTATCACCACCTCAAACATGGTGCACCAGTGTTCTCACCCATCAAGAGTGCCAATCAGGAAATAGCCACACCCCAAGGAACCCCACAGCAAGTGCACACTCCCCATGTCTCAGTACACATAGGTCGTGCCCACACACCATTACCCTATGTGGACACCCCCTCCTATGGTTCACCTGAAGGCAGCCCCTCCACCCGCAGCAGCCTCAACAGATAGGCTGCCATGTCCAACAACAGCTTCCCTAACACCCCACGTAGACCTGGCAGGCTGATGAACACCACACCTGACAGACCCATAGTTATGGGAGCTGCAGCAATGGGACGGCTGGACATCATAGAGGAACGTCAGAGGAGATTTGAGGCCATGGCGGGTGAGCACAACCACCACAGAAAGGTAATTAGCCATACTATTCGGGGGGCAGCCAAGACCATGGCGTAGGAGAATGCCCGCACCCGTAGAGTAGTTGAGGGGTGTACTGCGGCCCTCACTGGATTTGGTCAGAGAGTCTGTGAACTCTGTGAGGTCCAATATGCTCATGCAGAGCACATGCGGGAGGCCAATAATCTCGTCTGCCAGCAGCTGTAGTTGGCGGCATCAATACCATCAAACTCCAGGACATCCACAGAGGGATCCCTGCAGGGTTTGCCCAGGCGACGTTCTTGCGCCATCCCCAAAACCGCTTATCAAAGGACCTGGATGTGGGAAGCGTCAACGTCCTTCATAGATGGACAGTGCACAGTTGGGCTTAGGCCCGGGCACATGAACCCACATGCACTGTTTTGGGGTGTTGGAGGATGGAGGGGGAATATGTGTTGGGGTGTTGGTGGAGGAAGGGAGAAATGTGTGTTGGGGTGTTGATGTGGGCAGGGGGAATGTGTGTTTGGGTGTTGGTGGGGGGAGAAGGTTTGGGCCACACAAAATAAATCCTGTTCATACTGCATAGAAAGCTTGGACATTCTTGAGTGTGTTCAAGAGCTATTTATTTGACAACTGATGTAAATGACATGTACCCATCCACCAGATCAGAAAGAATTGTCATTCAGCGCCTGTCTGGCAAACCTTCCCTCCTTCACCCCATCCCTGTGTGCATTTGCCCTGGCTACGGGCACATGCTCATCGTCACTCCCTTCCCCAGGTGGTTGGCCATCTGCATTCGGGGCCAGTGGCACATGCCTGCAGCAGCAGATGTTGTGCAGCATGGCACAGGTGAGTACAATTTTCCCCACTTCCTCTGGCGAATACATCAGGTTTGTCTGTGTTCTGATTGTAAAAATGTAATCCGTTATTTTAAAACTGCAGAATAGCATTTTTTGTAGTGTTACACTTGTATTTTGCTAAGTATTTTATTAAGAGTATTCAATTTGCAGCTCTTAACATTGTAAGCAGCTCACTTGGATTAGCCTAACATTAGTTACTTGTGTGTGATTTGAATCAGGAAGAAAAGCTTCCTACATGCACAACTTCTTGGGAAACTACATTTCCCAGCAGCGTCTGTAGTTCTTTTTGGCGCATTCCTTGTCAAACCTGGAGCGAACGCCCCGGCGGGAAGGGGACAAGCTGGTTGGTGCTGGTTCGTGGCCGGACGTGGTTACGTGGTATCCCTCTCCTGTTAGATGGGGCTCCAGGAGGTTCTGAAGGTAATTGCTGCAGCGAGAAATATCTTCATCAATCCAACTGGAAGCAGATCTCTGCCCATGATTGTAAGTATCTCCACCCTGACTAGGAATATGGAGTTCAACCCCCAGCATTCTCTGGATGCTTCTCTCATACCAACAATACAGCCCCAACAACCGAACCTCCGCCAAGGAAAGGAAGTTCTCTGTCACGTCCTCCCGAACGGCACGACTCAGACACGACAGTTAGGAAACTGCATGAGAGGCCCTTAGGTGCAGCATCACCAATACTGCCCTCACCTCAGGACACCCACACTGAAAGAATTTTGCCAAATCCAATACCGGCTAAAATCCTCATGAACAATCATAAACTACAGTGTGTTAACAACGCCACTAAGAAAGTTCCTATCACGTTAGATAGTAAAAGTTATGTACACTTGAAAGAAGAAAGTTTGGCCAAAATACCAAAACAAAGGTCGGCAGACTGAGACATAGTCCGGTCAACCAGTACCCAAAACACTACCTATTGCTGAGCTTAAAATCAACGTACTTAACACTAGATCCTTGAACAAGCATGCTCTTTGTATTCACGATAGGATTGTTGAGGAGGATACAGACATATTCTGCATTACAGAAACATGGTTAAAAGAACCAATAGGCCCTACATGCGATATTGCAGTCCCGGCTGGATATGCAATTTATTTTACTAATAGAGAATCAGGCCAAGGAGGAGGAGTGGCAGTCGTTGCCAGGGATATGATTCCCCTGTTTCCGGCTAAACCCATATGTAAGGGTAGCAAAATCTTACACCTTAAATACTTACCGACTGGAAATAGCTGTCTCAACTTAATAGTCGTATATAGACCTCCCTCTATCACTCCCGACTTCAACGAAGAGTTCTCCCACCTACTTAACCTTCTCAAAGGCCCTAATTGTGCCGTGTTGGAATTTGGTGATCTCAATCGATAGTACGGTGACCCAGCGGAAAAAGATGCCATGAACCTAGAGAGAATGTTAAACAACCTTGATTTTTATGTCACCAACAAAGAACCCACAATGAAAAATGGACATCAATTAGATTGGGTAGTGACTAACAACTTAAAGACACACAACTAACTATGAGACAGAACCGTGTATTTTGTCAGATCACTTTAGTGTTACCTTTCAAATTACCCCTCCATCCCTTGGAGATAAAATCAAAAATCCACACTGAAAAATAACCCAAAGGTATTTTAAAAACATTAGTAGGGAACAGTTAGAATCTTGTATAAAAGAGGTTAATAATAACATGAAAGAGGAGGACTCCTGCGAAGGCATGATGACCAACCTACTAGAACACCTCAAGCAGTTGGTTGACCAGAACGCTCACCTACAATCTAATACTCGCCGATCAAGGAAAAATTGAAGAATATAGAGCAAAAATATAAGAAAGAGATTATCGAGGCAAAAAAGCAGTATTATAATAACCAAATCACCTCTGCGGGTAATGCCACAGGCAAATTATTCAGTATCCTAAAGTCTACTGAAAAGCCTAAGGCAATTTCACCCCCCTTTATCCCATCTCAACAAGATTGTGAGAACACACAACAAGCATTTTTCATGAAAATCGAAGCTGCTAGAGAGTAGATTACCAAATTCCAAATAGATAAATCTAAAAACTCAAACCTACCTAGGGAAGAGGCCATTGATAAAGTTAACATTTTCAATTTCTCCAATATTACGTCAGAGGAGATGAAAAAAACACTTGCTACCATGAAACCAACTTCTTGCACTGAAAATATCCTTCCAGCAAAAATGATCTTGGACAATGCTGATCTCTTTTCACCTATACTATCCAAAATTATTAACACTTCTTTTAGGGACCAAATAGTCCATCTGGACATAAAAAGGGTTACTGTTACTTCACTGGTTAAGAAACCAGGCCTGAATCCCAGAAACCCTAGTAATCTTAGGCCAATTATTAACTGTAATTTTCTTTAGAAAATTATGGGTAGGATAGCCACCCAACAATTACAGGCGCATGTAGAAGCATCTGAATCTCTTCACCCCCAACAGTCGGGCTTTGGGCCGTCCCATAGTACTGAGACAGCGTTGTTAGATCTTCAGACAAAGATGCTCAGTTTTATGGACAGTGGGAAAGCAGGCCTCCTGGTATTGTTGGACCTCAGTGCGGCCTTCGATCTTCTAGACCATGACCTACTCGAAGTGGCTCTATGTAAAACCGCCAAATGCTCTAAGGCAGCTAAGGGGTGGATAATGTCATTTCTAAAGAATAGGACATCGCGGGTCTACTGGGGTGACAAATCTTCATTAGAAAGAGAAATCCTCTGTCGGGATCCTCAGGGAGCCAGCATATCTCCCTTGTTGTTTCATTTGTATCTCAGATTTCTCTGTCTGGTCTTAGAGCAGCTAAATATCTACTTTAAGAACTACACAGACGATACTCAGTTAGTGATGGAGCTTTGTGGAGATCATAAGAAGGATAATGAAAATCTACTTAACATCTACTCCAGCATTGAGCAGTGGATGGATCTGAACTGGATGTGTTTAAACAGAGAGATAACCGAGTTGATGCTCCAATGTTCGCAGCATGTCAGATACTCCCTTTCCTCAGAATATAACAATTTTCATATTGATAACACACCGATCAAAGTGCTTGACAAAGTTAAAACGCTTGGTATAATGATGAAAGCATCACTAGGAGCCGAAGCACAGGCGCAATACACTAAAAAAAAACTTGCAGATACTATCTCTGACTCCTTAAAGCATCAGGCCCTACCTTTCAGAGATAACTGCACCACAGTGGGTAGGGCAACTATACCCTCTCGGCTGGAGTACGGGAACACCCTCTTGGTAGGAGCTAATAATAAATGCATCAAAGCCTTCCCGATCATACAAAACAATGCAGTCATGATCATAAAGCGCATACCCAAACGCGAGCACATTAGCAATTTCAGGAGAGAACTGCACTGGCTTAGAATAGAGAATAGAATTCAATTCAAAGCCCTTACCATCGCACATCGCTGCATTTACGGAAAAGCTCCTGTGTATTTCAAAGCAAAAATGTACACATACGTACCCATTCGATCTCTTAGATCGGCCGACCAAAACAAACTGGTGGTAGAGAAGCATAATCGTAAGTTAGGCCTGGGTAAATCCTTTGTGACAGTTACTGCAGGTCTTTGGAACAATTTACCTATTAACATAAGAAAATAAGTGAATTACTTAAGCTTTAGGAAGCACATGAAGACTCTTATTTTTAACTAAATGAGCTCCATTTGACTTCTGGCCGCTTTCCCTTGTTTTGTCCCATGTCTCATGATGGTATGACGTGTGTCCATGTTTCTGTGCCCCGAGACTTGCGAGTTACCGGCGCAATATAAATGAAATAGAAATAGAAAATAGAAATAGAAATCAGTGCCCCTCCCATACGGTCTAGGCACCAGAAACTTGCCTTGAGCAATCCATATGCCACACAGATTTGTGTACGCCTATGGACAATGTTATATGCCAGCTCTGTTGAAGTTTGTGGATTACACACAGGGGTCATGTGTACTGCGGGTATCCGGAATCACCTGCAGGGGACAACATATGTACATTAGGCCTAGGAAGGTTCAGTGGAAGAGCAAGGGTTACACATCATTTAAGTAAGCAGTATGGTCATGTATGTGTGCAACAGGTACATGCTAGCTCATTGCAATGTCGGTAAACATCCATCATCTTTAGGGACATGCATGGGCTGACCTATACATGCAGCCTGTGTAAATTAGTAAGGTGTTATGTGCCAGGTTCCATTTGCATGCCCTTGGTGTCAATGTACATGCAACAGTGGATCGAAGACTATGGAGGTCATTACAACCTTGGCGATAAGGGGTTAACAGCGCCGGTAAAGGTGCCAGAACCATCAACCCCTTACCACCCCATTACAAGTCTGCTTGCGGGAACCCGCTAAGGATGCCTGGTTTTGCCAGGCGTCCCTAGCGGGTCAGGCAAGCAAACCAGCATGCTAACAACGGGCCTGTTAGCATGCTCCCCATTCCCATTGAGCCCTATGGGGGTTCGAATGGGAATGGGGATGGGTTCCTGGAATGGGGAAATGCCAGGCCCTCCAAGGTCGGAATGGCCCAGTATTTCCCCATTCCAGGAACCCGGAATCGGAATGGGGGTAGCCATGCCGCAAATAGCGGCATGGCTACCTCCAATGTTGTAATGACCCCCTATGTGTATGGTTATGTGTGTGAACCTCATGCTGAACAAGTACGGTCATTTTTACATTTTTCCTTTGACTAGGGTGTCTTCATATGCTCTGTGTGTGCTCTGCAATGTGTGCCATTTCCTTCATGGGGAACTTTCTGCATGCACCACCCCTGTGTCTCATTGCCACAGTGGTGCATCCCTTACGTCAGGATGAGGCTACTGTCATATCTGCATGTTCATGTAATATATTGTTAGGTGATGAGTTGTGGCTGTCTCTATGGATGGTGTCACGTTTGCTACTTAGCACATTTATCAACATTTGGCCATGCATGTGAATGGCCATTCAGGGGTCACTATCTCAGCGATGTTCACGGTTGTGACTCCACCTACTCATCTACAGTGGTTTTGTGAATGTGCTTACAATTGGACTCATCTGGCATTCATGTGTGGTCCCCAGGGTGAGATTGCTCTTGGGTGTCAGGGTGAGTAGCAGCACTGCAACACAGACAAGATGCATTGTGGTTGCTGTGTTTCCATATGTGAATGTGCTTTCACAAGTGTGTGGCATTCAACTTCTGCTGTGGGGAACGTGTGCAGGGGTTCTTGTGTGGCACACATGCATGGAAATGGTGCTGTGCTAGTGCTGGCTCTGTCTCCTGGTGGCATGCAGGAATTCCTGTGTGTCTGCCCCCCATCAGATGAACGTTGCCATGCATTTCATGCAGTAATTCTACTCACCCAACATCCATGTGTGTTGGCCTTGGTGCCGCTCCATGTAGTCTGGCAGGGTACTGTTGCACAGTACCATAGAGTTGTGGATAGATTCTGGGAAGTGGGCCCAGCAATGGCTGAAAGTTAGGTCGGGCTATAGGTCATCTGCACTTTGAGGGAATGGAAACTCTTCCATTTCCTGTAGGCTGTCTCATAGTTCTGAAATTCTACAAGTGCCAAATGTTTGCAGTCTAGGGCTGCAATCACGTTTGGGACTTGGGCAATGGCATGGAACGGTGCCTTGACTTGGTTGACCTGTACCTGCATGGCTGACAATGCAATGTGCTCATTGACATGGAGCAGCAGTGCATCCAGTACCTGTCCCAGCACAGCACTGAAGGTGGACTGGGCCATGCAGTGTGTTGGAAGCTGCCAGATCCGAGGTACTGTTAGAAGGACACAAGCTTCACAAGTGGGGGCAGAGCAGTGCTGATGGCTATATAGCTGCCTATGTCAGCCTGGATTGTGTCCAGCAACTGGGTGATGGTTGACCTGTCCAGCATGTACTCAGACAACAACTGCCCATCAGTCAGGGCCCAGGGTGTTGGCCTGACCCTGGGGATGGCTGGCTCCCTTGCAGGTGCTGGTCCCCTCCTCCTCCTCCCCACACCCCCTGTGCTCCCAGGGCCCCGGACTGGTTATCAGGCCTCTGTAGCTCCAGGCTCTGCATCTACATGTCCACATAAAGGCTCCCAGCTCCAAATGGAAACATGGTGTTGGGGAGGGTCTGTAGGCCATGGGTGGGTCATGTGTAGGCCTCTTGTGTGTATTGTTTCCACCTGGGCCCTTATTGCTGTCTCCTCCCTGCTCCTAATGGCCATGGCATTGCAGAAGGTGTGTGGGCCATGGGTGGGTCTTTTGTAGGCCTCTTGTGCGCATTGTTTCCACATGGGCCCTTATTGCTTTGTCATGTGTTCTTTAATCTCAGACATTTGGCCTGGGGTATTTTAGGCTGTATTAGTGCCGGTTTTCCAGCGCTATGTGCGCCAACACTGTACTTGTGCTAGGTCTCTAATTGCGCATTTGGTTGCCGGTGCCCTTACAGCCGGCGCTATTACAGACGGCTGTTTCGGGGACGGCTGTAATAGCGCCAGCAGGATTTACAGTTGTGATCCGGCAGAGCGGTATTGGCAGCACTAATACAGTTTCCACTGGATTTAAGGGCTACCACACAACTCATGATGAGGCCAAATGTGTTTAAACGTATTCACTGCAGCACCATTTGAAGAAAACCTAATAAATGCATGCATACATTTACAACAATGCTGTGTGTAATTTCTAGTAAATGAATGAAAGAAACTGGAAATGATTTCTCCAACATATTGCAATAGTGATGTGTGGGATATGTTGACCCACTCAAAGGGATTGCCCCACAACACTAAGCTGCATTGCGCAATAAACAGCAACCTGGCTGCGCTGGCTCCTGTGCGCACCAGGACCTCAAAACTGTGTTTTGGCAGCAACAAAAAATTGGCTGCACCATCCTGCCTAGCACACTTCAGGCAAAATGGAACAAGGGGACACACTGAAAAAGTATGCCAGTGTGTTCTGAAACATATATATATGGAATCAAGTGGAAAGTCAACACTGCATTGGAGGAAAAGCGAAAAATCCCCTTCAAAATGAAACATTTTCACCCTTTAAACATGCTGCTTTGATGCTAATTCCAACAGTTCATTCTGAAACCACTGTGAATAAAAAGGCCTTGTCATGCCCAGGATATTTCACTGTGCTTCACCAAAACCAGGCAGAATTCCTGAGTGACAGGCACAGTCAAACCAGCTCTGAGAGAAATCAACAAGCAACTTCACTTTCATTCGCACAGGAACACGCTTCTTTTCTTTCGAAATGTATCCAGGCTCAGCAGTTCAAAGAGACTTTAAATCCCTGAGCCAGGTCAGTGCCAAATGTATCTATGCATTAGATAAAACTCCTGCATTCAAGGAAATGACTACAGCTGCAAAGACAATGTGGGCATCTGATGGAGCTGCCAAACTAAATTTAAAAAAAGAAATGCTAGCAGTTTTAACACATGTGGAAAAATGGGTTTTGCTGACTGAAGAAAAAAATGGTCTGTTTAAAATAAATTGTTGAATGAAAGCCTGCTTACTTAGCAATGTAAAGAGATTATGTTAGTGGTGATAATACACACCTAGCTATCTTCTTCCACAGGTTTGTTTAATTCAGGACCCCAAAATGAGAAATTAAATAGTTTAAAACACATGGGATGGATTTGCAAGCTCTCAGAAAAAACAGTAATTCCAGTTGCCAGCCATGAAACTTCCAAGGAAGGGAGATACACCATAAATCCAGGACACGTAAGTGAAAATTGTCAGCTTGAAAAACTTTGAATGGGCCAGGACAAAGAAAGTTCACATGCTCATCAGACATTTGTCTGTGCTCCAGGCTGGGACAATAGAAGTCCTGGGACACTAACCTGTCAAGTGTAAGGGGGCAATTAAACCTTGAATTAAGATGAGATAATCTCACTTTGCCTTGCAGGAAATGACAGTTGGCAGCAGTTGAGGTTAAAGAAAAAAAATTGACCCAACAAAGGAACTGCCTTTTGGTGCCAAAGACTATTTTGTAAAAAAACTTTAAAGTCTTTTTATCTCTGCAGCAAGAATTA
The DNA here is from genome assembly GCF_040938575.1 of Ambystoma mexicanum. Lineage (NCBI taxonomy): Eukaryota > Metazoa > Chordata > Amphibia > Caudata > Ambystomatidae > Ambystoma > Ambystoma mexicanum. Next base: position 871,317,427 of record NC_090922.1, read on the forward strand.
GTACAACTTTAAAAAGTTTGCAGTTTCAAATCTAATTTTATGGGTTGTCTTTTAAAACTTGGTAGAACTCATTGCCGCATGGGGAACAGAAGTTACAAAATATGACAGATTCCAAGGAAAGTATTATTGTTGCAAACATAACATTTTGTAGATACATCCCTGGGGATAAATCGCATCCGTGTACAAAATTGTGGAATTTTAGGCCGAATCTTTAATGTGTAAAATTACCAAAATGTATCAGAAAGGTGAAATAAGGTTGCACAGACTTGAGTATTGAACTAATATGTGATGCACGTTACATGTAACCCATGTATATAATTTGCCAAGAGATTGCAAGTGTATAAAAGTATATTTTTGGCTAAATCAGATTTTCAGTGAAGTAAATGTGGGAGTTTCTGGACATTGTAAAACCTCACCTCATAAACCTGACATCATTCCCTTAGAAATCCAACCAGTTGAGAGCAAGGCGGAGACTAGCACCCCTGCCCAATCCAAGTAGTTTAGGGGCGTGCGTAGTTAAACCTGCCCAGCCTCTACCTTGATGATGTCATTTTGCACTATAAATAAGGGTCCCTGACAAGACCCTAGACAGACACTCTTCCTGATTTCCAGCGCTGCATTCCGGTTCCATCTATCCAGATTCCAGTTCCCAACTACAAGGCCAAGCATTGCTGATCCTGCTCCAGCAAGGCTTCAAATGCTGAAAACCACTACATTTCCCATTTAAGGTGAAAACTGTGGTACCATTGGCATCCTGATCCATCTTGGCTTGCTGCCACTCACTGCATGCTGCTGCTATCCTGCTACCCTGATCACCATATTATCCAGTGACCAGAATTGCCAGTCCAGAAGTGCTACCCGGTAACAAGTCCCTGCCCAGCTGATCCTGTCCTGCTGATTTTGTCCGGCTGTCATTTGTTAGACCAGATCCGTGTGGTGACCAGAACCACTGACTGTCCATAATCCTTAACTAAAGTGGACTGTGAGTATCAATAGGAACCATAGAAAACCTTGCCTTGCCTTGTCCTTAGTTTCCCTCTCTAAGCCACCTTATCTTATCCTGATACCTTGTTCAAACTGTCATAATCATTCTGTCACCCTGCCTTTGACTTGTTGTGAAAGCACCATCTCCGTAGTAATTTTGCCTTGAGTAAATCCTAAGCTATTAATCCTATTTCGAGTGATTGGACTGGTTCCGCCAGTGTGGGTGCTGGTGAACTAGGGTTGAATTCGCGAATCAACCCTGGAGCTTTCTGTGTCCCTCTTTGGAAGTCTAGCCTGTATGCTCTAGTGTAGAGTAAAACTGTTCTTGTCAAAACTGATTTCCTTTCCTTTTTCCATGCTCCATTTTACTCAAAACGTGCCTTTCTAGATCTTGCATAACTCACTCAATTTACCAGCCAGGTACAATATTTCACCTATTTTTATTAAAAACCGTTTGGGTAATTTCAGGCAGGAATTGCAAAGTTTGCTAATTTTCCAACATGTCATTTGCTGCAAACATGTTTTAAAACCTGCCACTCATTTTCAAACTGTATGCCCTTGGTTATACATTGCTTGTGATTATTTGTACTTCTACATGGCTGCTGTAGTGAGGAATAATATTTGTTTCAAGGTTTGTACACACATTCATTCATTCATTCATTTCCAAGTGTCATTTTTACCATTGCCAGGGTTTAAAATCTGTTTTTCTCTCTTGTTTGGGGAGGGAAGGTCAGATTTCAATTCAGTTTTCCATTTGTTAGTCCTGATTACCTACTGCTTCTGTTTATCCATGTAGAATGGATTTTTTGTGGGTTGAGGGAACATTGCATGGGAAATTCTAACTCAAATGCTTTCTTGCCTAAAATCAATTACCTATTCCCTGGTGTTTTGTAGATGTGTCAATAGTAGGTTAAAATAAGTGCATTGCTTGCATTCCTAGTGTTCTTATCACCCCATTGGTGATTGCTGCCCCATATTAAAAATTGTATGATTTCTTTTCATTTTCAAATAAATAAATAAATATTATATTTTACCAACTAGCCTGGTTCATGGTCCATTGTGACCCAGGGTATTTGAAAAGGGGGTGTGATATGAGTGGTATACCAGCTCAATATTGAATCTAATCTAAAAACATAAGCATTTCAATTGCGCGCTGCATACTAGGCTGAGATCAAGGTGTGCATCGCCTGATTGAAATCCTTAACAACTCACATACCAAGCATGCATGTGTGGGAACGTTAATGAAATTTCACACACTAACATTCTCCTTTCTAATCTGTACATGCTTCTTGGCATACTGGCAATTGCAGTACTCCATTTCTATACAAAAAGTGCAACAACAACTTTCACACTTTCAAAATTCCAGCCCCATATAACATATTTTTCACGGAACCATTGGTCCCAATACCAATGCTGCTGGTGCTCCCATGCCCCCATTGCCATACAGTACAATGCAACTGCACACAAATAGAAACTAACATTTTCCACCACCTGACTTTCCAAGCCAACATGACCTGTAATGTCCTAGTGGCAGTGGAAAGGCAGCTGCCAAACAATTATTACGAATCTCGTGGCAACCCGTCTGCAGCAACAGCAGTGTTACAACCATACTCGTAATCACGTGCAATGTTACTAACTCTTCTTCCCAACAACTCCTCCTACAGTGTGTTTTTATACTACAATTACTTTGCCATTACCACACATAGCCACTAATGTTCCTCTTTCCCAATTGCAGTGAAGAACAGCCGCCTGAAAGCCAGCAACGTCTCCCTACAAGATACAAACCGGTGAAAAACAGATCTTTACATCCTATAAAGTAAGTGCAGTAGTGTACTGGTATTCTTTCTGTTACTCATACAGCGCAGTGCATTGTAACCATATCCAAATCAACAGAATGTATTTCACTCCTAGTTATTGCACATCAGCAGGTACACTCTTTCTGTTCTCATCTGAACTCCAGTGTCGTAACACCCACTAGTATCATGAAAACATCATACTGTCCTTACTTATTCATGCAGAGTACACTGTCATATGCACTGAACCAAGCCCCTCAGACATCTACACACACAGCTACTATTGCAACCTTCCCACCACCAGAACTAACAGCCCATTGCACAATCACACAGCCTTCTATTTATGGTTTCCTTGATATTCACACACTCATTCACAAAGCGCGCAAATACATTGCACAACTTTCAAATCCACACTTTCCTTTTTTCTCCAACAGACAGAACAGAATACCTACAAAAAGCAACTCCATAGAAAACAACAAAAACATACAGCAGATAAAACTAAAAGCATGCAAAATACACCTCCAATTCTAGCAGAATTTATAGCAAATGTTCAAAGGAAACAGCTATTACAGCAATCAAAAAAACGGAACCAGCTACCAGTAAAATAAACTATGGTCCCTCTTCCAAAAATTGAAAAATAAAAAAGAAACAAATTAAGAAGCATAAAAGTACTAATAGTACTAGCAGTACATCTACCAATGATAACATAGCCACAGTGAAGCATTGCAAAATATTTAATTTACAAACATTTTTCCACCGTAGAGCACTTCAGAATCTTATAAAAATTGAAGAGAAATCATGCTCAACCCTTACAAATTACTGCAGAAGACTAATCCTGGAAGCTCCCATTGACAGTGCAATGCTCCTCAAAAGGAAATAGTTTACATTCATTTTAACCAGAATGAAACCACTAACAAAATGAATCAATAAACTACAAAAAGTACTTTGAAACATGCGCAATGTCAACAGAGATACCTTTGTAAGATTCTGTGCAGGTGAGTGAATTCATACAACCAGCACAGAACCATATTTCAATGAAGAGGCATACAAACAAGAGCAGCAAACCCAATTGCCATACATAGCAGTGGCCGAGGGTATGAAATGGTAGACAACACAATTATGGCAGAAGAAACCCTCATTGAAAAATTTCCCCAACAAACTTACAATCAACTCTCCAATCCACCAAACAAATCCGTCCAGTCTCTAAATGGCCCTGCACCTCAATGTGTTACTTACCGAAGCAATTCTTCAAATATTTACGCCAATTCCTCAATCACTATGTGAAAGTAAAAGAGAAAATTAGAATTAAAACTTTGCAAACCATGGACTCCTGTCCAGTACAGAGTTACAATGGACGGCGAGAACATTAATTAGCCTGTATTTCAGGACCTGCTTGCAAAAGCACCTACCAACACATCAAAATGTTAGCAACACACCATTCCACTCTATGGAATTTTGTCGAGAGACTGTATTATGCAAAAAGTTGTGCTTTAGAATTGCAACATTTTAATAACATTCTCCTGCATGGCACAGCCAAAGAAATCCTTGAAGAAATGGACCACATCCAAAGCAAATATTTTGGAAGTGAACGTCGCTTAGAAAATCCAGTAACTTTAGAAAAGAGTAGCTAAAACCTTACAAATTCCAATCTTCTAATAAACACATACAAAAAATAAATAGCCACGTTTAAAAGCACATCTGCTGAATTACCAAACCAAGTATGTGTGTGTTGTCGCATAACATTTTATACAAAGAACACCAAAACTGTAGATATAACATGCAAAAAAGAAGACAATGAGGAATCCCAATGGTTCCAATTAGCTCTCATAGCAGAAAACAAATTCAATATTACTAACCCCTCAATACTTTGCACATACTGCAATACAAAGCTTGATAATAACTGAATGCCTTAACGGGCTATCAATAATAACTTGGAAATATTCCCACTTTCAAAACCTCTCCAACAGCTTAATTTGTATGAGAGCATTATAATCCAAACAGTACACCCATTTCAAGCTATAATAAGCCTTCAACCCAAAACAGTCAAGTTGCTTCCTTCTGAATTACTGAAAGGAATGTGTTGCAAAGTAGTTTATTTTCCATTAGATCTTAAAGAAAATGTGGACACTTTAGGATTGCACCGACCAATAGATCAATCCTTGATTATCCTAGTAAATGGTCTACCAAGGGAAGACAAAAAAATGTGGCAACAATTAGTAGACTTAAACAAAGGTTAGAGAAGCCAAACAATGTCTTAAAGAGAAGAATGAGTACTACAAAGAAATAAACATTGAACAAAAACTAAGGTCAACCATCGAAATAATTCAGGATTCCTCAGCAACTGGCCAATTTGAACTTGTAGATCCTATTATGGCATCCAATATGTTGACCAATATACAATTCAACCACTTCATTCCAAATACACAATAGATGATGCACTATTTGAGGTGGGACCCGGAGTGGAGGGGGTGCCGGGAGGGGTAGCGGGACTCCGCGGGGTCACGGCAGCAGCGGGCCACGATGCGGAGAGCGCAGCCCCATCCCACCTGTCCTCCCCGGGACTCCACAGGATCGCAGCAACGGGCCGCGAGACAGAAAGCGCGTCCCCCTCCCACCCAGCCTTACCTGAACCCGCCAGGGGTGACGCCGGGGCTTGCAGCCCGGGATCCGGGTTGGTGGCGGCGAACCCGCAGGAAACACGAGTGGTCGCGGAAAGCCGCCCCTCACGGCCCGCCGAGCGTCTCTCACCGCCAAGAAGGGAGAGGAGGGAGAGACGGCTTGCTCGGCGAGGCGGTCCGCTCTGGAGCGGCCGGATACACGAGCCCACATGGCGGGAGGGAGAGACTTCCAAAGGGGGGGGGAACTCACGGGATGGAGTTGCCTGGGAGCGGGTCTCTCCTGGCAGGCAGCGGAATCAGGCACTTTGGAAAGCAACGGCAGCCTTTAAAGGAGGCGGGACATGGCAATACCAGCCAATGGGAAGCCAGATTGACAGCGGAGGTTTCCATTGGGGGGGAAGCAAGTCACTCATATCACATAAAAGTCCGGGAACTAATCCACCGTTTGTTGTTGATTTCCCTAGTCATGCGGAGAGGACGAGGAGAGAAGGAACAACTGGTGGGCCTATCCGGACACCAAGGAGGCATAGGAGGGTTAAGTCACGTCCCTGGAAGACTGCCTAAGAGTGAAGTAACTCTCCAGGAGTTCATGGACTATACTTTCTTTGGTTTAAAGTCACAAGAATAAAGTATAATTTCTACACACTAGAAACATATCAAATGCGTCAAGACAAAGGATCTCCAATAAGCTTATGGGAAAACAGTGTAGAAGCACAAGCCTTTCCTCTACTCTTTCCTACTGGAAAAGGGGGAAGGTATGATGAAAAATGCACACAAATAACAGCATCATAGTACCGCTCTTTACAAATGTATTCTGAAGATCCCAGATTCAGACAAAACGTTGAATACATATATTCCACCTCCTGTATGAAAGTGAACTAGCAACTCTATGTTACACAGTTGCACACACATTGAAAACAGGGTCCAATTGTTTTAAACATGTCTGCTACACAACTACTTCAAAAGATAAAAGACTAAGATGAAGTTTTGCAGTCAAGTATCACAAATCTCTTGGAAAACATGCATTGTACAAAAGAATACTGGTTCAGACGACATACTGATGTACGGTGTATGCTACGAAACATTGGCCCATCAACATGGTTTGTCACTTTGAGTTGTGCAGATAATGCATGGGAGGACATGCACAACTTCCTACACATAACAAACCAAAACAAAGAAGGGATAGACATAAAAACTCCAGGAGAACTCTGCTTTCTTGACCCTGTAAATGTATCAAGATACTTACACCACTGTTTTCATCCTCTCTGAGAAGTGCAACACTTCTTTTGGAGAAAGGAATATGAATCCAGAGGAGCACCACACATCCACATGGTTTTGTGGATAAAAGATGATCCTAAATTTGGTCAGGACGGTTTTGCAGTTCATTCACAAATATGTTACCTGTGACATCCATTCAGAAAGCACACATAGTGAGCTACATACACAAAGTTTACGCTTCCAAAGACATAAATGTGGCAAATATTGTCGACACTGATATAAAAACAAAGGCAAATACTACACCAAATGCTGCTTTGGATTCCCTAGACCATTTTCAGCAAAAGGACAAGTAAACGGCTTCATGTCTTCTGTTAGACACAGTGTAAAAGGAAATCACCTAAAAACACATACTGCATTAAAAGAAACAAAGTTTCAAAATACATCAATGATTACAATGCAATCATTGCCCTCTTGTAGAACGCAAACAGAGATATACAATACATTGCAGACAATTCCACTGGTGTTGCACGATATGTCACAGCCTACCTAACCAAAGCTGAGAAAACAGAGCTAAAAGACCTCTGGGATGGCATATTGTCTGACAACAAACACTGTCACAAAAATTGTACAACTTTGGCATAAAAATGTGGATGCTACGAAGCTGCAGACCGTTTAACAGGCACAGCCTTATATGGCAAATCTGAACACATAGTCTGGCTAAGCCTTGGTCCTGTTACATCCAGAAAAAGAGTGCTGAAATTTTACCAAGACATAGAAACAATAGCCAAAAATGATCCCAACAGCCAGGACATTTTGAAAAACAAATTATTAGAAACATACTACCCAAACAGAAGTAGTGCTTTGGAAAGCATGTGCCTATACCACATAGTCCAACATTTCTCAGACAAGAATAATATTAAACCAGATGAAAAAAATGGTAAATACATAGTCAACACTTGTGAAGGCATCCTAGTTCAACTTACCAAACCCAGCCTAATTAATCATATAAAGCTATAATTTAAAACTCATCAACATAGATAACTTTACGACTTGTCCCTACTCCAACTTTTTAAACCATGGAGAAAAGAAGAAGATTTAGTAGGCACCCATGACTCCTTTGAAGATGCTTTCAATGCAAATGAAAGCAGTATAACAAATATCAATTTCAAGCAGTACAAAAACATGTCAATGAACGCCCACACGATGAAGAAGTTCAAGCACAACTAAATGAAGACACTCCTGAGGTCAATCAACCTTTTGTCACAATCTTTTGTCACAATCTTTTGTTATTTTATAAATAAATAAACAAACAAACAAACAAACAGGAAGCCAATAACCACTTGGAGAGCCACTAATAGTAAATGAAGCCGAATTAGACATGACTGAAGAAGAAAACACCATATGTCAATATGAGGAATCAGAAGTAAACTTGGCTCTGCTGAAATCACAACTCAAGGATAAGCAACGTAGCATTTTCCTAGAAGTAACTAAAGAAATTGAACATGGTTTGCAGCATGAAAGTAAAACTTGTAGCTGTCAAAATAATAAACCTGTACTTCTCTATGCAAGTGGAGAAGCTGCTTCAGGCAAATCATTCTTTATAAAAAATCATCAGCAAATTCCTCCAAAAAGCAACAAACAACACGCTTTCAGCTGTTGTAAAAGTTCCGACAGATTTAGCTGCCTACAAAATAGGATGTGTTACTTTACACTGACTGCTGCTCCTTCCAGTAGAACACCAAAACAAATTAGAGTACTACAAACTTTCAACAGAAGTTGCTATGGAGATACACAGAATTTTGAAACCAATTAAAACACTCCTAATAGATGAGGTGAGCATGGTCTCCAACCTAATGTTGGCTTTGATTAACCTCAGATTGCAAGAGGTCCTTAAAATGGACTACAAAGAACTCTTGAGAGGAAAACACATTATTGTTTTCAGAGATCTCCTACAATAACACCTGTATAAGGTGAACATATATTTAAAACCTTAGGACAAAAACAGGGCCATAACACACTTGGTAGCATAGGAAATGTAAATCTCTGGCAACATTTCCAATACAGAGAAATAACTCAAACATGCATCAGTCTGCAGACCTCACCTATGCTAACATTTTAAAAAGCATTCAGATTGGTCTTCATTCCAAAGATGCACAATCTATCTTAAACATTAGACTCATCCATGAACCATATGGGCATGACACATCTACTCCTGATGTCATGGAACAATTAGCACACACAAATGTGAAATATATGTCCTTAATGCCAACCCTAGCAAGCTATACGCAATTCAATGAGACAATGTTAAAAAAGGAAACACAACCAATAGTGCATATTAACTCTACAGACAAACTGGAACTGCACGGCATGACACTCACTATGTGTCAACAAGCAACAGCACCACTGAATAGACAGAAAACTGTATCTCCAACATAGCTGGTTTGGAGAAAATGTTAACATTGTGTTTAAACTGTAGAGTCATTCTGAAACGTAACCTTGACGTGGAGCAAGGTTTAGTTAATGGAGAACTTGGAACAGTTGTTGGCTTCTAGACGTATCCAGGTGACAACATTCAGTTTGTCAACATCCACTTCAACAAACTTTCAGAAGTTAAAAGCGTAGGATGCTCAACAGCACAATTCCTTCTTTTCAAAGACATGTACGTACGCAGAGAAAAACTCTCTCTGTCTCTTGCATATGCAGTCACGATTCATAAATCATAAGGTCTAACCCTAGATCAGGCAATGACTGTCATTGGCAGCACAGTCTTCAAAAAAGGTATGAATTACGTAGCACTGTCACATCTGTGTACACTTGAAGGACTATTTCTAGTCAATTTCGATACAAAGTCAAGGCTGACATTCCTTGCATCGTGGAGTACAATAGACTATGTGCACTCTACACACCCCATCTAGATATGTACCCTGTTCCTCAAAAAGGAAAACTTGTTAAAATAAAAGTAATGCAAACAGAACTTATAAGAGATCTCCCAACAGTACCACCCAAGAAATTGAAAACAGCTGCTACTCCATCTAGTAGCACAACCACAAAACTATGCAGTGCGAATGCAAGTGCACATTCAACAGCACAAACAAAGAGAAATATGGCTTCTAAAATAACAAGTGGAGATCCAGCAAATGACACGGACACATAACTCTCTGGTCCATTAAATTTTCCAAAACAACTGGTGTAAATTGCTGTGCAAATTTAGCAATCAATATTCTGTTCCAATTGCCACAAATCGTTCAAAACATTTACTTGAACGGCACAGACCAGTTGTGTTTGCAAATGCTTGTCCTTCATTGAAATGCAACAAAAAATCCTGACTACACTTAAAGTGTCTTAGGAATAAGGCGAGAAATGGACTACTGTACAGTAATCGTAAAATTCACCATAAACACACAGGAAGATCTGCAAGAGTTTCTAATGTACTTACTGCAAGTACTAGAAAGCAAAAATATATCTATAAATGAAATCTTGCAGAATTCATATACGTGGGACCATACATTCACTCTCTGCAACCATGTTGCACAGGAGCAAGTCCCTAATGAACGATTTGTATAGGTATCTATACCTAATTGTGAATCCGTTCCATTTCAGCAGCTGGTGCAAAATTCAAATCATTCATATTATGTACTGTTTGCAATTCAGACAAGCATTCCACCTTACGCATACACTCACATAGCCAATATGTAATAGTAATGTTTTTAAAAAACTACTGCAAGCTTAATAGCTTCACACCTGGGCAAGTGTCTCTTGCCAGAAAACCTTCACAACAGTATGCAGAATCTACCACACTGGTGTCACAACCCGTGCAGGTAACTATACTGCATACATTAAAAAAAAAGATGTGTTTGGTTTGAATGCAATGGCACTTCCATTACTCTAAAACAAAGATTGCTAGCAAATCTAACAGATGCCTACTTTTTATTCCTTAAAACCTAAATTTAGTCACTGATCTGTAAAACTATCATAAGTTACTGCACAATAGACCCCAACTGGTATGTAAGTGCTAAAGAAGAATACCCTTCTGAACTGTAAAAGTATAAAAACTTAGCATACACCAACTGGTATGTGAGTACATCCATAGAGCTACAATGCTGTTTGTGAAATGGAAAACAGTTTCAATATGCCAACAGATGTGCATGTTGTACATTTTTGATAATGCTATACAGTTTTTTCCCCAATGACCAAATGATTATGCACACAGAAACAACAACTGTGCAAAACACGCACTAACATTGTTTCATCCATAGTACTTAAAATGTACTGATTATGGGGATCTCCAAGCTTTAGTCACTAACCTGCAACCATTAGACTATGGAAACTGCTGTCCAGCTGCACCCATACCACTGCAATGTTACTTTCCAATAGTGAAATAGTTGGAATCCACCATCAGGAATGAACGTGCTTCAAAACATACCTTTGTAAACTATAAAACAATCATCAGTTAGAATACGCCAACTGGTATCTAACTGCACCCATAATACTGCAATATTAGTTTCCAATAGTGTTAAAATTGCAATCCCCAACAGAAATGAAAGTGCTTCCAAACATACCCTACAAAACTATAAAAATAGCATCAGTTAGAATACACAGACTGGTATGCCACTGCACCCATAATACTGCGATATCACTTTCCAATAGTGAAAGAATTGAAATCCACCAACAGGAATGAACGCATTTCAAAACATACCCCAAAAAACTGTAAAAATGTCAACAGTTAGAATATGCCAACTGGTATCTAACTGCACCCATAATACTGCAATATCAGTTTCCAATAGTGGGAAAGTTAAAATCCACCAGCAAGAATAAAGGTTCTTCAAAACATACCCTTCAAGGCTCTTAAACTATAAACAGTCAAAATATGCATTGGTATCTGACTACACCCATGGTACTGCAATATTAATTCCAATAGTGAAACAGAAAAAATCCACCATCAGGAATGAAAGTGCTTCAAAACATACCTTTGAAAACTGTAAAACTATCAACAGTTAGAATACGCCAACTGGTATCGAACTGGACCCACAGTACTACCATTTTAGTTTTCAATAGGAAAGTACTTAGAATTCACCAACAGGAATCAAAGTGCATCAAAGGATATTCTTTAAAATTGCAAAACGATAAACAGTTAGAATACTCCAACTGGTATCTAACTTCAGCCATACCACCACCACTTTCGAAAAGAAAAACACATACACCATTTCAATTCCTCCTACTGCAACAGTGCTTGTAACAGAAAATGCACTTATTTGTGCACCTTAAACATTCCTGTAAGTAGTGCACACTTCAAACAAACCTAGTGTGACATGTAATGTACCAGGGTTTTTTAATCCTACGTGGAATTTTTTTCCCACAGACCCAATGATTTTGCAACCCAACACAGCAACTGTGCAAAATTCACAGTAATGTTGTTTGAAGCATAGTACTTGTAATGTACTAATTATGAGGGTCGAAAAAGTACATGAATTATGTGAGATTATGTGCAATGCGACATTGTGAAGTACCTTACCTAACATATACTTTGCTATGTTTTTTCACAGAAAAAGAAGCAAAGAATTCTCCTGTATTACCATGTACAACAAAGTCAACCTGCGCCCGCAATGGTACATCAATGAAAAGTACAATTTCCACTTCAATGGTATTGTGTCACTGTGTTCCAAAAAGTATACTCTGCCTATACACTTAGTATAATGACTATAGACATATTATTGTAATGCTTCTTTTCAATGGCCAAATTCCATTTCTGTACTCATATTATTACAAAGCTTGTAGTCATTGGACATATTCCTGGGGTGTATGGCTGTATTATGCTGTGAGGGTTGTGGCCAGTCCCTAGATCTATGGGTGCGTGCTCTATGGCGTACAGCCTGTGGCCATGCACCCAAGAGTCTAGGGACTGGCCACAACCACGACAGCATAATACGGCCATGTACCCAAGAATCTGACCACAATCAGCACACAACAATTTGCCCTTAACTTCCCAATTTAAATACCATCTGCATATATCAAAGTAGACCGCCAACCCTATTTTTCACCAATGCCAATATCACCATATCATCTAGATTTCACCCTCCTACTCTAAGAAGTCTTCTTACAGTCACCAAATAGCCACAAACATGTTTCTCCAACTGCCCACCAAACACTGCCTACTGCAATATTGGTGGGTACATTGTTGGTTGCATGGCTGTATGATACTGCAGTAGTTGTGCCAGTGCCTAGATTCCTGGGTGCATGGCCTATTTGTAACCTATGCAAACATCCTCATATCATCTACATTCCACTCCTCTACCCTAATGAAGCCTGCCTGCAGTCACCAGATAAGCTGCCTGGCCAAGGCCCTGTCCGCGGACTACTGCGGTGTCCGCGGACTACCGTGCCCATACACTCTTCTTCCACCTAAACAAATACATTATATCAACCATCTTTTACCCCCCCCTTTCCAGCCCTTCTCTCCAACACCCAATGATATGATATGATATGATACGATATGATATATGATATCATATGATATTTTATTTATATCGCGCTCGTACACAAGTGTTTCAGAGCGTGACCAGGCAAAGGGAAGGGGAACGGGGGAAGAAACAAAAAACAACTACATTAATAGGCCCAGTGACATTGATAACGTGCAAGTCCATGGGGAAGGGAAAAAGGGGACAGTGCATGGGAAGCGGCAGAAATTGGAAAGTGCAGAGCATAGGATAGAACAAGATAAATAATCCATAAATAAATAAATAAATAAATAGGGTGATCAAGAACCGTGGTAGTGCAGCCTGTGAGTGGCAAAGTGCAAGGTTAGTCAGATAGGGTGTATCTGATAAGTGCAGAAGAAGAATGGGGGAACAGTATGGGTACAGATACAGGCCCCAGTGCAAGGAGTGGCAAGGGGGCAGTGCAAGAAGGTGGCAGAGTGAGCAGGAACCTGGGCCCGAAGGACAGGGGGTGGCCAGGTGCGACCGTGCCGAGAGAGAAAGCAGATCAACAGGGGAGAAGAGGGGCAAAGGCAGAGGCAAAGAGGAAGGTCTTGAGGAGCTTCCGGAACCGTAGATGGTTCTCCTCAATTTTCAAGGTGGCAGGGAGGCAGTTCCAAAGGGAGGCCCCAGCAGAAGACAGAGATCTGCCACCAGCTCATTTCTTTGAAAAACAACTGACCCTGAGGGAGTTAGAGGTAGAGGAGCGAAGGGCTCGAGAGGGGAGTTATTTATGGAGAGATAGTTGAAGGTATTTTGGACCCTGGCCCCAGAAAGCCTTGTGGGCAATGCAAAGGGTTTTAAATGTAATCCTGCATCCACTGGGAGCCAATGAAGAGATTTCAGAGCTGGAGAGATACGATCCCAGAGCTTGAGGCCAAGGACAAGTCTTGCAGTCCTGTTCTGGATTAGTTGTAAGGGGCGGCGAGTGGAGGCAGGTAGATTTGGAAAGCTTCTGAGGGAAGGAGAGGAAAGGAAGAGTACCTCTAAGGAGGTAGAGAAAGACTTTTTAGAGATGTGTGCAAAGAAGGAAAGTGTGGAGTCAAAGATGACCCCAAGGTTCTTAGCTTCGCAGGTAGGGGCAGGAGGAGGGCCAAGGGAGGCCGGCCAGAGAGTGAGGGGAAAGGATGGAGAGGGTGTACCAATGGGGAGGATCTCAGTTTTGTTGTCATTTAACCAAAGATCATTGGTGGCACTCCAATTTTGAATATTGATAAGACAGTCAGAGATGAGGGAAGGAGAGAAGGTGGCTGAGGGAAGCCTGAAAATGAGTTGGGTGTCATCGGTATAGCACTAGAAATTTGAGCAAAACATGGAAATGTAGTAGGTGAGAGTTGCCAAGTATTGGTTGAAAAGCCAGAGGGAGAGGTTAGACCCCTGGGGAACACCACAGGTAGAGAGAGAGATAGAAGAGAGGAAGGACCCAAGTTGTACCTGGGAGGGTCGATCAGAGAGAAAGGAGGTCAGCCAGGCCAGAGCCTGATCAGTGATACCCAGGTTGTCACAGAGACGATTGAGAGACGATTGAGGAGGGTGGTATGGTTGACCGTATCGAAAGCAGAGGAGAGATAAAGTAGGATAAGGACAGATGGAATGTTGTAGTCACAGATGTTCAGAAGAGCAGTTTCCTTACTTCTGGCAGCTCTGAAGCCGGATTGATGGCAGAACCCACAGAGTCAGAATGCAGGTTAAGATGAGAGATGGCAAGCTTTTCCAGGAGCTTACCCAAAAAGGCAATAATGGAAATTGGAAGATAGTTAGCCAGATAAGAAGGATCAGCTGTGGGTTTCTTGAGGAGAGGATGCACAAGGGAGTGATTCCGAGGGGAGGGGAAAGATCCAGAGGCAAAGGAGAGGTTGCAGAAATCAGCAAGGGCTGATACGAGGGTATCAATGTGGTCCTTAAAGGTATTAGAGGAACAGGGATGGACCTGTTTTGATGAGGCTTTTATAGATCGGACCTCTCTAGCGACCTCATCAGGGGAGAAAAGAGGAAAGGCTGAGAAAGAGGGAGGGGGTAGCTGAGGGTGGATCAACAAGCAGAGAAGCGGAGGGGAGAGTAGTGGGAGAGGAGAAGAGTGTGGACAAGATGTCCTTGGTTTTAGAGATAAAGTGTGAGGAAAGGTCATTGCAAAGAGCCTGAGATGTCGAGAAGAGAGGTGGATACTGCAGCAGTGTTGGCCAACACCTTGCAGATTTTAAAGAGTTCAGCCAAATTGTTCGATGCCGCAGAGACACAGGCTTGAATATGTACTCTCTTCTTAGCGGGTACAGAGAGTCGATATTGCCTTTGGAGCAGGAGGCAAGCCAGTTTATCAGAGGATGAACATGAGGCCCTCCATTTCCTCTTGGCTGCCCTACACTTAAGTTTAAGTATAGCTAGGTCAGAGTCATACCAAGAATCGCACTTGACTTTGGGCTTCAAACGGAACCTCATGACAGGAGCAAGAGCATCAAGAGAAGCAGAGGTGGAGGACTAGAGCAGAGACAGGGCTGTGTCAGTGTGTGAGCCAGCCTCGAGTAAAGGAGGGGGTGGGAATGTGGCAGCGAAAGCCTCAACTGACGCACGCTTCATGGGCCAGATGTCTGAGAAGGTGGCTGGCAGTCTTGGGGCATGCTTGGATTGAGGGGAAGAGATGGGGAGATGAGAGGAGAGGAAGCAGTGATCACTCCAGGAGATAGGAGTGATGAGGGGGATACATAAGAGGAGGCCAGAAGAGATCAAGACATCAACTGTGTGGCCAGCAGAGTGAGTCGCGCCGGAGGGCAGGATAGAGAGGGAGAGTGAGTCACGAAAGAGCGCAGATGAGGAACAGGGAGAATCAAGATGGATGTTGAGATCACCAAGGAGGAGGAGGTGAGAGGTAAAGGCCAGGAGCCAGAGGTGAGGTTTGCCCACTCAGAGAGAAAAGAGGTGACTTGACCAGGGGGCCGGTACAGAGTAGCAATAGTAAGGGAGTGGCTAGGTGAGAGACAGAGCCTACAGACAAGGCATTCGAAAGAGGAGTAGGTCCGAGTGGGGATGATGGAGGTAGGAATCCACTCAGGGAAGGTCCAAAATATATTTTTCAGCCCTATTTCCACTACGCTGTCTGCAGACAGCCACAGATATCCACACATAGAACATGACGGGCGTTTTGGAAAAATATGACGCACATCACGCTTTTCACCAATCAGCGGGTGCCTTGGATGTGCACAGACATCACGCTGCCCTGCGGACCAATCAGAGTCCTGTCCATGGAGCGCACAAATGGGTCCATTGAGCGGACCCAGATATCACACATTTTTTGGAAGCTACATTTTGCCTGTTTTAAAGAAAACTAGTGGGCGGATTTCCACCAAATTTACAAAGGCACACGTTTGGGACCAAGCCACCACTCCTGCTACAAATTTGGTAAAAATCTGTCCAGTGGTTTGGGCTGTAGGCGTGAGCTAAATTTCTTTTCCATTGCGCTTATGAAAAAAAGAACTTGCCAAAAATTCAGAACGGGCCATATACCTTTTTTTTTGCAAACTTTCGTAACGCTGCATCCAGAGGGAGCAAAGTTATAAGCTGCCCAAAAACTGCTCTTCCTATGAGTTGAGCAACTTAGCCATAACTAAACAGCCGCTACCAAAGGCCATGCAATTACATAGCTACTAAACATGTATGCTATCTTGGAAACTCCAAACTCTCAAAGGCCTAACATGACAGCTCACTAAGTACACTGAATTGCGTAATAATAAGGGCATTGAAGTCATTCAAACCAAAACCAAATTAATGATCTGCACAAGGGAAGACATATCACATGAATTTAGAAGTTTTTCAAATGGGTCATTCTCTTGTCATGGATTGCTGGGCAGGAGGTAAAAAGATGTTTGAATGACTCTAATTCTGCATACAAAATCTAAAGTTAGCTTGCTCATGAGGTAAGAGACCATATCCCACCTGCATCCCCTTCGTTAAAATTAGATTCCACTTGATCCTTAGAAAACTACAGCCGAGACTTTTAACTGGAAAAAATGCCAGATATGGGCCATGACCCCGGTTTTTATAGGCCTAAACAAGATGTTTTAGGGATTCATATGTGTGCATTTCGTCCATGGTGGATGCCCAATGAACCTCACAGAGCACCCGCTTCACTCGCTTCACTTCACTTGTAAAAAAAAGGGACATAAACTGCCACTGCGCCCTACATTTCAGTGAACATAGTCCCAGCTCGTATCTTATTGGCACTACTGGAATGGAGCTGGGTATTCTAAGGGCACGTTTCCAAATCATTCCCTCCAAGCAGGGCAGCAAACCCAATATCTAAATACCATGGATCTCTATTCCATAAAAGATCTTGGGGACTATTTTCCCCGCATATAATGTAAGAATGGGGATCATAGAGAACTTTCACATAACCTACAGTCCACCCTGACCAATTGATAGGAAAGTGTATTCATACACATTTTAAACCAATCTTTAGTCTGTGAATTGTGTACTTTCGATATAATTGGGAATCCAAGGTAAATACAACTATCCTCTCTTTCTAATCATTCAGCATCCACTCGCTGTGTAAAAGCGGCTGTTTTCCTTTTCATAATGCTCTGCATGACCTTTGTTTTAGAAAGATACCTAGCTATGTGGTCAACCCAATTCAATCTTCTGTTAACTCTCAAACCCAGGCAATCAAAGGTGGAACACGTGTGACCCAATTACAGGTTTTGTGGTAATGCTAATTACTTCCTGTTTTAGCGCCTACCACATAACAGGCCTGAGAGATTATATACCCGGGTGGTATCCATGTAAATGCCACAGTTGGTAAATAGTACCATTTTACAAAATGCAATACCGTTTTACAATACTTCCCAATGGCCAATCACGACACCATCAATTTTTTATCCATGGCCAGGACACGTGGGCCCCATATGATTCCAGCTGAATGTTCTGAACATGCCCAAGAATGGTAGGCTCTTTTGTTTCGACTCATGTTTCACTCTTTTGCTGAAAATAGTCGATTTCCTCACTCCTGGTTAAATTCTATCCTAGTCCCACTCCGTAAAAATGGCCCCAGGAATGAAACAGTGGCCTAAAAAATGATCATTTTAATAGACATAGGGCCTCATTACGAGTCCGGTGGTAACACTGCCAGTGCTTCTGGCGGGGTACTGAGAGACTCAAGAAGTGGAGGTAAAAAAAGTTTCATAGGTCCAATTAAATATTTGGTCTTGTACAGAAGGAACGCCCAAGTGATGCCCTTCAATGCAGGGGACAGTTGTCCTACTTAGACCCGTTCTAAGGGGCTTGTAATGTGGGCATCTCTGATGCCCACCTTCTCACCATAGGCAATATGCAGTGGAAGAAAGGGTCAGATTCTACAATCTTTTGCCTCAAAGTACATATATCATTTCTATACCAAAGATTTGGATAGAAATTGTTGCATACAATTACAAGGTCGGTGTGGAATAACTGAAATGCACCTGTGGCTTTTCAGTAAACATGCAGCTGGTCTCACCAAGATCACTGTAAACCTGCAATGAGAGTTGGCCCTCAAACTACCACCAGCAGTCATTTTAATTACCGCTAGAATTTATCTTCAAGAATAATCTGCCAGGCCTCTAGTGATTCCCTGTGACATGTTTCAAACTATTTTCTGTATTCATAGACTTTATGAGGCCTTTATTAAACATTTTGCTCAATGCTATCTTTGCTTGGTGTTTTATGTTTAGTAATTTCTTATAAACTGTAGTTTCTAGTTTGTAAATTCGCCCTGTATTTGAAACCACAATAGACTGATCATTATATTATTTGTCTAC
Organism: Ambystoma mexicanum; assembly: GCF_040938575.1. Taxonomy (NCBI): domain Eukaryota; kingdom Metazoa; phylum Chordata; class Amphibia; order Caudata; family Ambystomatidae; genus Ambystoma; species Ambystoma mexicanum. The sequence continues at coordinate 871,336,293 of NC_090922.1, forward strand.
TTTAAATTGTGTGTGCTGATTTGTGCGTCCCCCATTATCATGTTCGCGTTTGATCCTTGAGTTCGCCCAATCTACTCAGAGATCTGCAGAGCACCTTTGATTCACCTCTGTTTACTGATGCATGAGATTGGCTGTTCTGGAGAGGCAGTGATCGTATTGATTTGGAGATGTGGACAGCACTACACATCTCACCTTAGAAGCTTTACCCTTCACTTTTATCGCTCCCAGGCCAGCGATTTTCCTCTAACTTGCGTAAAATATAACGTGCCATTGTTCCCTGGTCTTTCAGCTGCACTGCAAAGTCAGATTAGTCTGTGAGCACAATCTGGGATGCTTCTGACACAAAATTTGAAAAGAGAAACACAGATAAACGAGCCACTTTCGGTTTTTCATACAAAGTACTGTCGTATGTCCTCTCCTGTCTGAAATAATTGCGCTTTTTATTAAATAAGGAGCACAACACACACCTGCAGAACTCATCCATGTTGGGAGAAATTTAAGAGTGTGTTTTTTTTTTGTATAACTGCAGTTTATTAAGGCATCAAAAGGAACTACTGTTGCCATGACAACGTCTACCTCCCTTAAGCAGGAAGCCAAGGAGAGGCTACCGTCCATTACATAAGCACTACTGAAGGAGTACCATGAGTTTATAAAAATACAATAATGGGTGTTATTGTTGGTGCATATCTCTCATTATATGCCTTGTATGTAAGTGGTTTCAACCCAGCACTCCACCTAAGTCAATGCCTAGCGTGTGAGGCCCAGCTGGAACCCTTAATTATATATTTTTATGTCTAAAGTTCTTTTATTTCTGAATGATGTACCCTTATTATCACACCCCTCTCTTTGAACCCCCCTCCCGAATCACTGAACCAAGAAGTAGGTTTTTTGCAAAGTTGAAAGATTTATTTGATGGATTTAAACAATATATTTATCACACTTCTATGAATTTGAACAATATCTAGATATAGAATATTTATACAATGATCAGTGTTGGATGATATTACAATCAACAAACTCTTTAATCAATAGGAGTATGGAAGAAGAATAATGTAGCATAGAATAAAAGTTTGTGTGGGTTCAGTCAAATGCAATGATAGGAAATTAATGCAGCACAGAAATAATACATTTGTGTGCTCAGTCAAATGCAATGTAATCACTCTTTCCCCCTAATACTACTCAATCCCCCTAATATGCAATATAGAGATGCAAGGAAAGAAAACAGGTTTCAGGAATATACAATCAACAAATGCAGTTTCAATCCCAAATCCCCCCAGCAAGCAGAGAAACAGGAATGATTTTAAACAGGTCAATTGCTTTTGAATGCGGCTTGGAATGAATGGGAAAAACACTGAAAACTGAATTTAATTCTCTAAATTGGATTCACAACTAGTGGGAGCTGCTTTGGATAGCTTCAGGAGCACACTGGCGATGATGGTTGAGTAACTGGCAGATAGGAAACTGAATTCAGAGGTCGAATGCAAGAAATAGCTATTTTACATGTGGTGAAATTGAGTCAAATGCAGATTCGTGGCAAACGTTTTAGCACGCGAGAAACGCGATTACAGACAAAATATAAGGAGTTGGAATGCAGTTTTAGATTCATTTGAAAACTGAGGATGTTAGCTTCAATCTGACCTTTATAGCTAAATTTCTAGCATGTAGGTTCAAAAGTTACAGAGGTTTTAGTAAAGGTCAATTTTTCTCAAAAAGAGTCAAGATTTTCAAATGAAAGATGCGCTTTTGAATATTACCAACAAGGATTTCTTAACAATAGGGGAGGCTATGAAGATGCAACATACCCAACGAAGGGCCACCAGAACAGCAGCGCCTTTGCTCCGACTTTTGCCCGCCAAGACATTTGTCTTTCTTCAGCAAAAATATTAGCACAAAGATGAATTTATCACTACAATTAACAAAGGACTATATGGATGAGGGAAAGATTCAGAAAAGACAAAAGAGATTCTACAATGCAGTCTGGATATGATAGAATGGTTTTGGATTGGCTTACTTAAAGATAAGAGATTGGCTATGGACAATTCTATGCTACCTACACACAACTATGGTTTTGGAATAGGCCAGTCAAAGATCTGGTCAAAGGTTTTGGACTGGAATCTGCTAGCCCAACAGACAGGATTCAGGCACCCGGTTGCACACTCAGCACGGCACTCTGGTCTCTGCACGACACTCTGGACTGGATCTGACGGGTTGGTTCTGGAGTTTACAGCTATCTGGTTTCAGCTCTGCTCTACTGGTTTGGATCTCTGGGTTCTGGCAAGAGTTATTGGCAAGAAGCAGAAAACAGCACAACCAGGCTGTTCAATTTTGATGTGCGCCTTGGAAGTCTGGGGTTAAAATCAGGTTGCAAGGTTTTAAAGGCCAAGCTGAGAAGGGTTCAGCTTTAGAATTAGGCCTTCTGCTTTCAGAGTTCTGGAGTCTGGATCTGGGTTCACCTGCAGAGCGCTTCGCCAGTAAATCAGATGATGGGTGAATGTGTGTGTCTCTAGGTCCTCAACAGTCCATATTTATATATTTTCCAAAGGGGTGGGTAGGCTGATTATACTAAGCCCACCCTCTAGGGATCCGATTGGTCAAAGTATTCCCTCTCTGCTGATTTGAGAAAGAAATCAAATGTCATACTGATGCTGAAATTTACAATCCAGGGAAAAACCTCCCCTTTGCTTCTACACAGAAAACCTATTTTTCAGATAACGCATATTTAAAACATCACCAATTTGCTACTAATACATATTCACATCACATATTTAATAAAGCACGTCTCCGTCTGTGTCCCATCTTCTTGAGAGTTTCGGTTCAAAACTGACAGTTTTTCGTGCTTTTGGTTGGTTACCCAGTGTCAGATCTGTACACATTTTTCCACAAACATGCGCAAGACATCTGGGCATAATCCTGTAAACTTTCATATTCCTAGCATGATCACAATTGCTACAATATCAACATTTTGATAGTCCGGTCTCTGAATATCGCACAGGGTTCAGAGTAGTTTCCAATTGTGAGCGGCATTTTTATATTAACAACCTACAAAACACAAATTTTTCCAAATTGTTCACAGTGTTCTATAGGTCTTTTTCCAAAAATATATTTCCTTGAAATTTCAGATTCACAAATCAGTCTAACTCTGCCTCCAAGGTTTGGCTGGGCCAGAGCAACCTGAGCCTCTCTTCCTTAGCAGTTGGTTTCTATTGATGCCCAAATTTGCATTTCCTTTCAGTCAAGGCAGCCTTTTGTCCCTACTCAGAGCAACAGGCCAAAATCTCCTCCCACTTCCCTTAACAACTCAATGCCAGTTCCTGAGCAGAGAGCAGGGGAGGATCCCTTTGTTTGGGGAGAAGCTGTGGAATGTCTTTGAATTCCAGTGTAGCTGACATTAGTCCACTTTTAAAACACAGTTTAAAATGTTCCTTTCTAAAATACAATTTACATTTTCTACAAATATCCACACAGATCTCTTCATTCCAGTCTTTTTTAAAACATAGAAATTGAATTGTAGCAACCCATATTGCTATTGATGGCAAGTCTCTTCTTTTCTACAATTTGATTTTAAGACACAAGTTTTAAACTGACAGAATAAGTAATGAGAGCTTCTGACACAGGTGAGCGGCAGTACTGCACCCATATCTGACATATTTTTCCCATGCCAGCACCTTTTGAATGTGGATTTCTTATGATGAAAGGTGTTTCTCCTGACATTGTGCTTATGGGGATTCCTTAAATAAGGTGACGGTGAACACCCCACAAAGATGTTGAATCTTCTCTGCTGTTTGAGAATCATTATTTTGCAAATTTAACAGCCAAGGAAAAACGGATTTTAGGCACTTCTGGGTTTTCCTTGGGATGTAGCACTGCCTTTTCAAGCAGTTCTATTTTATTCTGTGTGCAGCCCAATGCCAGGTTTTGGCAGTGTGGTCTCCTGTTTTACCACTGACATAGGCAAAATGGATTGGCAGCCTATTTTCCAGGTTTCCCTGCGCACTTCTCACAGATTTTTAGCGCGCACAAGGCTTTCTGGTGCCCATTCTGTTGTTTTTGATGAAAGCAGAGCACAGTGATGTTGCAGGGCATAGACTAGTGAGTCAGAACATCCCACAAGCACCCCCTTGCGATTTGGCAATGGACGTCCATCAATGGGAAGTCGCAAGACTGGGGTGATCTGTCTCTTTTCCGTTGGTTCCAAAAATGGCAAAGTTCATCATCTTTTCCTCCATCAGGGGGGGATCGACCAGTTCTCCTCGCCAAGTCCTGATATGGGTATGGAGCGATACCCCGGGCCCCTTTGATCTTTGCTTCCGGTCCCTGGGTGGTCCTCCTTGGTTTTAGTCTCCATGGTTTCCAATTCTAGGATGACAAAGCAAAAACATATTTGTAGACATTTCCCCACCACTATTAATGTAGTGTAGCGGACACATACATTTTGACAAATCAGGACACATTTTTCAATTGTAATTTATGGACTATCTATGGAATATTTTATAGTTGGAATTCTAGGGAGCTGGAGTGACCCCCCTCTGGGGTTCCAGAAGACTCCTCCAGTTGCTGCAGAGTGTGCATAGGATGGCAACACTTTAGTTGGTTAATATGGACCCACTTATCTTCCCCCTCTGCCAAACTGCCTTTGGGGATGCAGATTTTGTAGGCGACTGGTGAGATTTTGTCTACAATTTCAAAAGGTCCCCTCCAGCTAAGCAAAAATGTGCGCTGTTTGGCTTGGTTCCTTTGGAAATTGTATAAGTAGACCCGGTCTCCTACATTGTATTATTTTCTTTTAGTCTTTAAGTCATAGTGGGTCTCCATGCTGTCTGCAGATCTTTCTAGATTTCGCTGACCATAGGCGAAAACATGTTGAAGGTGTTTTCTTAGATTTTCAACATACTCATGAGTTGCGGAGGCATTGATCAATGTCTGCTCTTGGGTTCTGTAGAGCAGATGCTGGGGAAGCACCATCCTGCATCCAGTCATCGGCTCAAACTGTGACATTTTAGTTGCAGATGAAGGGGTAGATCTGATGGCCATTAGGACAAGAGGTAATCGAATATCCCAACTTGGCGCAGAATCTGCCACAAACATTTTTAATATGCTCACAATTGTTTTATTGTATCTCTCCACTACACCACTAGAGGTTGCCGGTAAGCAATGTGTAGCTTCCTTTTAACCCCAAGTATCTCCCACATCTTAGTCATTACTTCGCTAGAAGTGGCTACCTCGGTCCGACTCAATCCTTTGGGGTAGTCCAAAATGCAGAAAGATGTGGTTGATAATCAGGGCAGCAGCTGTTTCTGCCTTGCAGTTTGGGGCCGGGAAACATTCCACCCATTCAGTAAACAAGCATGTCACAGTCAACATGTACTTGTTCCCCTAGAGGAGCGAATCACAGGCCTGATATAATCAACTTGTAAATCTGACCAAGGAAGTGTCATCCCCCTCTTTTGGAGAGGCACACGGTTTGTGAGGGATGTTGGCTTAAATTGTGCACACACAAGACACCCCTTCAAATATTGGTCGAGGTCCTGCCACATGTGTGGCCAGTATGCAACCTCTCTTAAGATTTCAAGTGTTGTATGAAACCCTCTATGACCGGCTGTGGCCGCATCATGGGCGTGACTTAACATCAGGCTTCGGAATGAGGTAGGGACCACCCACTGATCATGGCCAGCTAGGGATTTCCTCACCAACAAACCGTCTTGGATTCAAAGTGCTGATTTGGACTCGTGGCTTCAGGTGGGGAAGGCAGCCCTCATGGACCTGGAAAATCACCTCATCCCCCCTGAAGTCACAAGTCACATCTTCCTTAACATAAGGGCAGGAAGTGTACACTAGGAAGTTCACCCCATGCCAGGTAAAGATCCTGTCTGGTGTTGTGTTGACATCACTGTCACTGTCAAAACAGTCCTTGGGGATTGGTCCTAACAGTTCATTGCCTAAATCTATGGAAAAATGTCGGTCATCAACCGCCATTCCAATAATGGTGCCTGTGGCTAGAGTGATACTCTTTAAGTCGCTGTTATCAACCTCTATTAGAATGGTGTCATGTTCTATGTGGACTAGTGGTGTTGGGTTTACCCCCAACCCTTGCTGTTGGAGAGAAGCATTTAGATGAATATAGGCATCAGGGTTTTTCATTTTCTGTCCTCTTTTCACTTTCACTTCCAGTGAGAATTGTCGGGTCCTTTCTGGGATTGTGACTTCGTCTCCAATCTGAATTTCAACTGCATAAGGCAGCAGTTGAGCTGACCTAACTGCTTTCTGTGGGTCATCAAAGCCCATGGGATTATGCGCTAATCGGGACCAAGCTTTGAAGTTTATTAGGTCCAAACTAATGGCAAAACGATTGAGAATGTCACTGCCTAAGTAAAATGCGGCAGTGACGTCTCGCACGACCCAGCAATTATGGACTATGCTCTTGCTGCCTATGGAGATTTTGAGGATACACCTGCTTGGCAGGAGATGTTTGGAATTTGGTGTTTCCATATCCATTTCCCATTTGTCTATCAATTTAAATGTGGGAATGGCTGGATCTTTTGGGAATTGGCGGAACATGGCTTCGCTGATGAAGCTCTTACTGTTGTTCACACACACTTGGGCGAGAACAGAGTCCTTCCCTTCATTTAACTGAACAGGATGAACAACTGCTCTCCAATTTGCTGAATATCAGCCAGGCTTTGAGCTGATTTCTCATCTTTCTGGACGATAGGAGTCGGAATGTCTGATTGTGGATTGGTCAATAATGTCCTTCCAGTGTGGAATGCCACCTTAAACTGGAAGGAAGGTTGATTTTCAGAAATAGAGAGGACCCCCCATCACCAGTTTGTTGTCCTACTGCTATTACTGTCACGTCTGGGATTTGGTTGTTCTGGAAGTGAAATTCTACTTGGTCAGATTTTTTTTCAACCATGTGGCAAGTGCCGTTTAAACTAACATGGTTGCCGCTCTATTTTAATTTTATGAGTCGGCTAGTCTGGGTCCAGAGGACCTTGTTTACGCAATCTATTACGGGTGACAAATTTCGCAGGAGGTCGTTCCCTAGTAAACAAGGGGTGCCCTCTGGATTTACAACTATGATCAGGTGCTTCACCTTGTGTCGTCCAATTTTAATGTCCAAATCCGCAGTCCCCTCGACGGGAAGTTCCTTCCCGAAAAAGTTCTGAAGTTGTCCAGGATGAAGGGTGAGAGGAATTTGGTAATTCTTCCCCCTTCCTGAATTCAGTTTATCAAAGGCCTTTCTGGACAGAAGGGTAGCTTGGGATTCAGTGTCCACCAGTGCCAAAATTGTACCCTGCCCCTGTATTTGAACTGGGGCATAGAATCTTCCCTCCTTCTCCGCAAGGGGGCACACATAATGTACATTTTTGGACAACTGGTGGGTTAGTTTTCGAGTTTTGGACACTGATAGAGAAGAGATTTGGGCAGAATTCTGTTTGGAGTCTAGGGAATCTGAAAAGAAAAGGTGGCAACTAGATATGGGAGAAGTTTTGGGTTCCCCTGGTTCTGGTGCTGGGCTGCCCCCCCTTTTTGGAGGCAGTCACCAGGATGGGTTTGAACCAGGGGATTTTCATGCTGTTGGTTCAGGGGTTGGATGATGGCCGGTGCTAGCTCAGTCCCCAGATCTCCCCAGTCTGGATTTGAATCCTTTGGGACCCATTTCTCTTTGGGAGGAGTTCCCCCATCTCTGAAGGAGAAGATCCTTTTCCCAGAATCCTCTGAGGTCCCCTCTCCTTCAAATTGGAAGATTTGAACCTCCTCCACAAATGGGTCTGTTTGGGTTCTTTGTTTCTCCTACCTCCCCTCTGCTCCTTGCGTGGCAGGCTTTCAGGGGCAGGAGATTTTGGTTCCAGTTCCTGGGTTTCCAGGGGATTTTTACAAGTGGGAAGGAGGCTTCCTCCATGGGAACTGGTGGGTTGTTGGGGTTCTGCCCCTGTCATTGCTCTGGAGCACTATGTCCGGAGTTTGAGGCATTCTGTGCCGGCATGCTTATCTGAGGGTTCTGTTGAGCCCTCAGCATGCGATCCAGATCCTGTGCCATGTTTTGGACCTGGCGCTCTAGCTGTGACACCCACTCAGGCTGATACGGGGTTCTGTTGTCTCCCTTGGGCTGATCCTGGGAAGGGTAGCTATCCCTTCTCTGAAAATACCCTGGGTTTGGAAAATGTGGGTACCCCGCCACCCTTGGTCTCCCCTCTCCCGGGTTGGGTTGTCTGGGCTCAGGAAAGTGTGGAAAGAAGGATAGATTATTTTGGGGTTGAAAGTTTGACGAGTACCTGGGGAAGAAGTTCTGTCCAGGATTTGGGGAATTTCTGCCCTCCTGGGGGAAGTGAGGAGGGAAGTTTCCCAGGTTAGCTGGTGCCTGGTTGGATTCCCCCCTCGGGCTGGAGGAGTCCACACATAACCTAGGATAGGTTTGTTCCCATTGTAGCGGGGACTAATATAGTCAGGGGAGTGAGGGATCCCATTTGTGGGACTACCTCCTTGGTTCCCTGTTTGTGACTGGCCCAAGGGCCTTCAGGGCTTGGGATTGCTCTGATTTTGTGCAGGCGGGTCTTTAGGCCCCCCCATCTCCAAATCTAAAATGGGGCAACCTTCACCTCTGCCACCTTAGCAGCAGCAGGGGTGTTGGTTGGTTTGGTGCTTTTTGTATTATTTTTGTTTTCTATGGGCTTTTGCACCTCATAAATTTGGGTGGCCGGTTCAATGACCCAGTTTAGCGATGTTTTCTCATGAAAATCTCTCACTAGCTGGGTCATGATGTACTTTGGTAGAGCGTGGAAAAAAGTATTGACAAATTCTTTGCTGTCCGTGTGCACCCTTTTAGTGGTGTGCGCATAGGCACACTTTAATTCCTGCACAAATTCTTGGGGGGCCTGACCCTCCCCACATTGCAAGTTGTAGGCTGCTTTGCGAGCCTCCTGAGGATTTCTATGCACAGAAAAATGCTTCAAGATGGCCGCCCTATAGGTGGACCATGTAGAATGATTTTGGTCCTACAGCCCCGCAAAGAAACTGGAGTATTCTGGTGAGAAGGTCAATTTCACGTATTGAATACAGCTTTGGCTGTCCTTCAAATGGAAAGTTTCCATCATCTGCTCAAAGAGTGCTCCCAAACAGAATACTTAGCATTCTTATGATAAGGCGTGATAACACTCCTTATCGCTTTGATCTGTTTTAAGGGGTCCTTAAGCAAGGCCCTTTTTGCCTTATTGGTCTTCTTAGTTCGGGTACCCTGGTCCATTCCTCCTCTGACTCAGAGGCACTGCTCCCAGAGGTGCCCGTCTGGTCTTCTAGGTTTTCCCGGATTCTGCGAGCCTGGGAATGGCTGGCAGAATGTGGGGACCTAGTCTTCTGTGTCCTGGGGCGCTCGGAGGAGTCTTCTGATTCCTCCTTGCTCCCAGGATTTGATGGTTACTCCCCCCCCACTGTCCTAACTGGGAAGGGGGTTTTCAGGATGCCCTTAGTGAGCCAACTCTCATGGAGTTCCCCACTAAATTTCACAGTACTTAGGTACCCATATCCATATGCCCACCCATCCATTCCTGGGAAGTGCTGGTCCATGAGCCCCATATTTCTGATTGGATTGAAATCTGCCATCCCCGTGGCCCTGGGCTCATGTGCACCAGTGGACATAGGGGTGGCAGAGTCCAGGGATTGGAAGAGGTGAAGGCCTCTGGTACTAGGGTTCCTGAGGTTATGCTCAGGTGTTTCCCTTTCCCAGTGAACCTCATCTCTATCAGCCCCTGCTCCCTGTTGCATATGCAAGAACCTGAGCTTTCTGTTCCTCAATCAAGGCCTTATTAGTCTCTTTCAATCTCTCTTACATGGCTACCTGTCTGTGGAGCCTGTCATTGTTCTCACAGAGAGCCTCATTTTCTCTCTGTGCTTCCTGGGTTGTTTTTGAGTACTGGGCCAGTCTTTGCTGCAGGAGGGTTACCTCCTGAGTCCTGTCCATACTGGCCTGGTCCTTCCTTGCTAGAGCCTCTTCCACCCTCCTGGTGTGCTCTAACAATCTTTCATGCTCTTTTTGGAGGTCACTGAGTCCCTGAAGGGCCAGGTGATTTTCTTCCAGTTTCTCTTTTAAATAGCAGACTTCCTGGCCTAAGGTGTCTCTTTCCTGAGCAAGAGACTGCCTCTGTGCCGCCAGGTCGTCCCTTTGGGCCTCATCACAACTTCGGCGGTAACCCTTAAATCCGGTGGTAGCGCTATTACTGCCGGATTTAAGGGTCCGCCGAATCAGGGCTTCGGCAGATTTCGCCCCAGCTCTGAGCTGGGGGGAAATCCACCGAAAATTTGCGCTGTTACCGCCGGCGGGAAATCCGCCGGCGGTATTAGCGTGAAGATTCCCCATTGAGCCCAATGGGGAATGGGGCATTCCCGAATGGGCTCAGTGGGGAATGGGGACTTACATTACCGCCGAACTCGTGATCTGGCGCTATTAGCGCCAGGGAGTTCGACGGTAGGGCTAATACCGCCCGCACTAATAGCGTTACCGTTACCGCCCAAGTCGTGATGAGGCCCTTTGTCTTTAAAGCGCATCAGCTTTCTGGCGCTCTTCATCAAATTCTGCCTGGGTATGCAGGTCTTTCAGGATTAATTTATTGCTCTCCTCTTTTTCTTTGTCTAATTGGCTTTGCAGGGTGGCTACCTGCTCTGTGCATGCCCTGTTGAAATGTATCTGTTGCTCCAGCTTTTTCTAGCTCTGCAGCAGTGAGTCCAAACTTTCTTGGTACTCCTTCTGTAGGGCCAGCATTCTGGTATCCTGTTCTGCCTTTTCCTGCTGCCGGGTACCCATATCCTCTTTTATTTTGATTGTGTACCGCCTACTTTAATTTTCTGACTCCTGGCTCCTCTGCAGCCTCTGCTCAGAAGAGTCCAGGTCAGTTTGGGCCTTTTCTAATGCCTGCAGGTGCCTGTTTGCCAGATCTTGACCCTTGGCATATTTATCCTGCATGGCTCCAATATACAGGTATAGATATGCCGCTATTTTGACAATCTTGTTTTGTTCTTCTGCAGAGGAGGTCCCAGACATGGCCTGCACCCCTTCCTCTCATTTCGAGGTACCAAGAGCGTACTCGCCAAGGTATGTGACGTATGAAGAGCAAATGAACCTACAAAGAGCTGCACTGGGACTCTGCCCAGTATACATCAGAAGATCCGTACCGGTTAAAGCACCCATAACCAGACAACCCTGGGCAGCACGGTACCCTATCAGACAGCCATACCTGCCGCTGTTACGAAATGAGGAGTACCTACACACGGTCCACAAAGAGACCCCAAAAGCCTTAATGGAAGGCCAGTGGAAATGACACAAGGGCTTGAACAAGACCTGTGAATGAACAAAAGCAGCTATCGAAGATAACAAACCAGTGCGAGTAACTACGAAAATTAATAGAATAGACACAGAGAGGAGACAATGTTACAATGTGAGGAAACAGTGCTACGAGACAAGATGGAAGCAACCGTCCTGTTAAACATGTGTAAATAGGCTTGAAACGCAAGATGCTAAGTAATCGATACTGCTTGCAATGCTTAGTAGAAAATTTAGCGGCAAGCGCCAACCATATATCTACCTCAATAAGGCACATTTTACAAGTGCGACTCCATTTTGTAAAAGCAGAAATGTACCCAGGCGGCCAGAGGCCTGACAGGCCAAGTTTCGAAACCCAGCCAAAGGCAAGAGAAGGAGCGGAATCGAAACTCAACAAAGAGCGGCTCATGCCTAGGAAATCGAGGTCAACCAGAGAAGGGGAGGAGAGCGTCAGCTCACAAGACTCCAACTTCAGAGCATACCAGCCTGCCTCATGAAGGTCAAGACAAGCGGGGGCCCATGCAGGTGGCTAGGCTGACACAGAATTAAATGCACTAAAAGCTGGAAACTGAAGCAGATTCACGGTGAACTAACACGTGACCAGCCAGGCGCAAAGAAGTACCATCGCCTGATGTCATCCAGGACCCGAGGATGCCAAGACTTTTACCGATAAGAGACTACAGTTTCGAGGCCATCCTTAGCCAACTAATTGACACGTCGCCCTAAAACACTGATTGATGGAAGGGAGGCAGGGTGAAATTTGGGGCACCAGGCACAGGGGTGTCCATTCTGCATGCTGCTAATTAAAAGTGGAAATTTGTGTCTAGGGGTGTAACCTGCCCAATCACAATGAACCAAGTTATCTGGAGTCCTATAAATATTGTAACTAATAGTACATCGTAGTTGTAGTGACGTCTATCACGCGTAATGTAGAGGAATGGGCGTATACGTACACCCGGTAAGAGTTATCCAATCCGCATGCCCAATTATCATATACAGATATAACACCTATACTTAAGTTACCTTTCCTAACCAATTATATTGCATGATGATTTTGTATAGAAATTAGATGTCAGTGATGATGATTTTTGCCTATAAGAATTGCTGTTCGACTGAAGTTCGAGGAAGTCGGAGCGAGACAGGTGACTGCAATGCTGCTGATTTCCATTTGTTTCTCTGTTTGATGTAATTGTCATTAAACGGACTTCCCTTTGCCAACTTATTGAGTCGTGTTGGAGTAAGTGAATCCTGCACCCCCTGTCCTCACATGGTGCAGCTATCTTGTCTTACAAGTTCTGGAGGGTGAGCGCTGACCTATGGGCCCGTCAGTGATTTCCTCTTTCTCACAACACTTGGTAGCGTGAGGATGGTTTCGGCCATCGATTATTGATTATCAATTGATATAGTTATAAGACACCTTTAGACCGACAGCACGAAGTAACTCTAGGCCTTCGGTAAGATCACGAGTCCTTTCGCCATTCCGGCTGAGTAGACTGAGAAGCTCCCCGTGGACAATGATAGAGTAAAACTACAAAAATCTGCAGTGGGTCTGAAGGAACCCGTCTTTCCAAGCATAATCCTTCTCATACCCATGGGCAGCGGATCGGACGAAAACCTTAAAAGCAGGAAGAGGAAGGGGCGGTGATCCCGAAGTTCCAGAGAGGAAAAGATGTGATCGGTGAGTGAAACAACAAACTCGTTACTTTGGCAAATGTCTTGTAGGCATTAGAGTAAGTAAGGGAAAGGTAACGGGGGGTGGCGGAGAAAAAATAAAGTAGTTAGAAGTAGAGGAGACTGTATATATATAGGGGGTAATGACTCGAGCATAAGAAATAAAGAGTGGATACCGGGGGGACACCCGAGATAAAACGTAAGGATTACCAGGGGGGCACCTGAGACAAAATGTAAGGATTACCAGGGGGGCACCTGAGACAAAACGTAAGGATTACCAGGGGGGCACCTGAGATAAAAACGTAAGGATTCGCCTTATTCCTGCGCTTTAAAGAGTGGTCAGAAGGAACGTGGACCCATAGCCCACAGTGGGGGGACAATTTAGGCTACGGTGACGATTAAAGACGGCATCAAAGGGGTTCGTTCACATCCCATGACGGGGTATTGATTAGAAGGCAGGTATATGTATGACCAGCTGGTGTCCGTCTAGTCTGTCAAACGTCTGTCATATATGTCCTGTTTATGTCAAATGTGAAATAACTGTATTGATGATTGATTGAAATGCATTATGGCTTTGCGCAATTCTGTAACTAATAGGGAATCCCCATTGAATTGATGGGTTTTGAGTAAATTGTTGGCACAAAATTTGGCAGGAAAAGATTGGATTGGAGCTTACGTATGTGGTGCTCGCTCATACCATTGGAGGGTTAAAGAACTGTGTAAATCTGTTAGTGACGAAATTAAAAATGGAGGAAGTTACCGCGCTTGCGCATCTGTGCATGCAACTGCCCAAGCATGCCCCCAAACTAAAGAAATACAGCACGGAGTGGGTTAAGGGTACCGCCAATAAGATGTTAATGCTGTGGCCCCAGAACTAATCACTCTCTAAGGCTGTTTTACAGCACATGACTACCTTCCTACACGCCACATAGTCGGGCAAGAAGCTAGAGAAACGTCTTGCTGTTCTGGAGTTGTGGAAAATGTTTGAAGAAACGAAGGTGGAAGAACCACCCACAGACTGGATACTAAATGTATGTACAGAGAGGGGTGAGACGCCTACCGCGCCACCAGCCCCGCCTGAGACAGTCATTGAAGGAAGCAAAACAGAGGGTCTTTACCCAATAAGGGAACTTAAAGCAGCCATGGGGTATAGCAACCCCGCATATGAGTAGCCTACGTACAGTAGTAATGATAATAAGGGAAAAGAACAGGAAAACAATATCGCCTCCGCAGTCTCAAGTGACAAAGAGAGATGCAAAGATGAAGGGAAAGATTGGGCACGGAGTTGTGCACCTCCAGATAAGGAGAAAGAGGGAAATAAACATAAAGGAAATGAAGGTAGAGGAGATGAGATAGCATTCGCAAAAAACAAAAGGAAGGGAGGTAAAATATTACTGAAATTGGATGGAAAAGGAAGTGATGATTTGAGGCCAAGGGAGAAGTCTGATGAGACGCAAAGGAGAGCGAAAGAGAAAGGGATGGAAGAAAGAGATGAAAGGACTAGAAAGAAAGATAGGCTAAGGCGAGAACAACTATATCGTGAAGAGCAAGGAATACCGCTCAGTCGCACACAGTACGCAGCCTATAAAAAGTACAGGCAGAACATGTTAAGGTTAGAGGAAGAAAGGAGAGTGCACGAAAGGAAAGTAAAAAAGCATAAATTGATGAGGAAAGTAGAAGGGCAAAAGAACGTAGAAATGAACAGATGAGGGAAGTACATAAGACTATGGAAGAAGCAAAGAAGAGAAAGGAAATAGACAAGGAAATAGAACGTAAGCACAGACAGAGGGCACGGGATCTTGAATATTTGGAGCGGGAAGTGATTAAACCCAATCCTACAGTAGAATGGGAAGACATAGAAGAATTCTTTCCTGCAAGCAATACGGTACCAGGTACAAGCGGGAAAAATATTGAAGATGACTTCGACACCAGAAGCATCGGGGAAACGATCGATAAAATATACGATGAGATGGGGCTAGTGCAGATATCCGATGGGGGAAGGGAAGATGAGCGCTTAGAGAGCACTCAGCTATATGACACTGAGGATGTCATCCGAAATAATGGGAGCAGGGGACTGTCCCTAGACAGGCTGGTGATTGGGCAGAACGAAGAAGATGCTAGGAGGTGTGTAAACTGGGAGTATTCAGAATCTGACTCCGGTGGGGAAACGGAGGATGTGGCACATGAAGAAGGGACTTGGTGCAAAAAACGGCTCCCAGGGGACCGAGGGGTACGATGGTCAGATGCTAGCAGTTCCACAAGTAGGGCACCGAAGTCTGCCGCGCAGTCCGGCTGACATGAAGGAACACCCCACGGTAAGAGGGGGGCGTCAGCACCTGCCTATGCAGACAGATTAAGGGCATTGCCAGGTAGACGGCATGACGGGAATGCCACCCCGGCGACCGACCGGAGAGCTATGGGGAAAGAGAAGGAGGACTGTGCATTCCAATTCCCGTTGCTAGAAAAGGGGGGAGCCAGACCACAGTATATTCCATGGCCACATATGGACCGAGTGAACCTTAAAAATAAGCTTCCAATGCTGACATAGGGAGCTGGAAAGTGGATACACAAGTTAAAGAAAATGACGGGGGTGTCACCTTAGCTATAGGGGACATTAAGGGCCTCCTAATTGCCATACTTGGTGAAAGAGCAGATGATGTATGGAAACGGGCAGGCTATCCTAGGGTAACCCTAACTAACACCTCCCATGACAGAGCGCCATTTAATAACTGTAGGGCAGCAGTGTGGAAAGCGCTGCAAACGCTATATCCAGACACTTCTGATATTGGGGCTATAATGACTCGAAAAATGAAAGAGTCAGAGGACCCGTTGATTTATATCCAGAATTTTCACGACGCGTGGGTCCTCGAAACGCATGAGTCTTGGACAAAATCTATCCCTGTATTCTACCACATATTATGCCAAGGGTTGCCTGAACCGGTGCAGAAGCAGCTCAAAAAATTGGTAGGAGTAGAAGCAAAACCATGGGCCGAAATTCAGTTGACAATTGCACACTACTGTAGATTGTTGCAAGAAAAGAATCAGAAAAAGGAGGCAACTCATAAGGGCGAGGAGGCGAAGCTGGTGCAAAAGAAGCTCTCGAAGTATGCTCTCGAGGGAGCCATGCGCACCAGCCCAGCCGAACCAAGCGCACAACAAGCGACCAACCCATCACAGAATAATCAGGGTAACGCAGGATTTTACCCAAGAGGAAGCAGTTTTGGAGGAAGAGGATGGCAGAGTAATCAAGGAGGGTTTCGAGGTAACCAGGGAGGCTTTCAGAATAATCAAAATTGCTTTCAGAACACGTAGATGGGCGGTCCAGCTATGCCAGCTGAACAGATGGCCTGACCACTGCCAGCGTGTTGGCTGTGTGGAATGACAGGACACATGGCGTGCATGTGCAGAAGCCAAGGCATGTGGCAAAACAGCCAAGGGATGGGGCAGGCATAGTGAATCAGCCTGCCGTCCCGCAACAGGGCGGTGCACAAAATTACACAGTGCAGCGCATGCGTCAGGCGTGCAGCAAGGTGCACAGCAAGTGGTTCAACCACTGAACATGGGGAACTTGCCGCAGGGACAACCCCAGCAGGCACCACCGCAAATGTCACAGGGCACTAGCTCCGGAGGGGGAGTTATCCCTGGGGCTAGGCGAAATCAACAAGTATACAGTGGGCCGAACTTATATATGAAATAGAACAGCTCACGGGAGAATCTGATGTGCTCTATCCTATCAGTGACACCAGATCCTAACAGGGAACCAAGGGTGAATGCCACCATAGGGGGGAAAGAATATTCCTTCTTAGTTGACACGGGGGCAACGCGCTCGTGCATACGAGAGGGTACCGTTTCCTTGTCCAGCGAGGCTTTACAGACACACTCCCAGTCTCAGTGGGAGAGTGCGAAATGAATGTACCCCTATTGTATTCACGTCAGACCCCAGTAAATATTCTGGGCCGAGACCTGATGACTAAATTAAACATGACCATCTCGTCGTTTACCGAGAATGGTATAGTGTGCTCATCTCCAGGAATGCATTATTCAAACGTGTGCGAAATGATCAGAGCATACTCAGGACGTATAGCAATGAGAGCTGTACCGTTAGAGCCAGAAGTCTTTGCATATGGCGTGCGGGTGCTTATGGTGGCACTGCCAGGCCTCGCAGGTAAAACTATGAGAACCCCTGATGAGTTTCTGTTCAGACCAAGAATACCCATGCACGAAGAGGAGGGGCAAGTATTTCCCTTAATGATACAATCTGCTGCAGTGCGAGGGAAAGTGGTATTGGTCGAAGGATATGATGATGAAGGCAGACAATGGTGTGCGATTATCGCCATCGAAGAAGGGTATCGAGTGACTGACGTCACTGATGACGATCTGTTTGAAGAGCACCATGACCTAGAGGAGACAAGAGTGGAAGTAAGTCTCACATTTTGGGTCAAAATGATCAGACGGCAGGTGCCACAGAGAATGATGATGGTGCTGGTACGTCCAGAATACTTTGAGGACGACATGGACCAAGTGCCTGCCGCGGTATGGACTACAGGGCCCTATGCTGTAGGCCTCCTGAAGGGGGCAGGTGAATTGAAAATTAAACTGAAACCAGGAGCAATTTTACCACGAGCGCGACAATATCCCATGTCCAGAGAGGCAGATGAAGGGATCGCGAAGACAATTTCTGCCATGATGGAGCAGGGCATCCTAGTGACGTCAGAATCACCTTGCAATACAGTGATTTACCCTGTCAAAAAATCAAATGGAGGGTCCTGGCGTTTAATCCAAGATTTACGAGCATTAAAAAATATAGTTGAAGCCGAGTTCCCTCTAGTCCCCAATCCATCCACAATACTGTGTAATATACCCACTGAGGCAAAATATTTCACGGTGATTGATTTGAAAAATGCATTTTTCTCAATTCCACTGCACCGTGACTTTCAGGACCTGACGTCATTCACCTTCAGACAAATGCGCCTGAAAAGTACGAGGTTGCCAAAGGGGTATTGCGAGACCCCGTCTATTTTCAACAGAGTCCTGCAAATGGACCTAAGTAATATTGTGGTGGACAGTGTTGTTTTGCAGTAGGTAGATGACATTCTGATCTGCAGCACCACTGAAGAGCAATGCAGGCGCGACTCTGTCCAGCTATTGACTATATTGGCTGAAAAGGGATACAAAGTTGATAAGGAAAAGTTGCAGTACTGTCAACAGGAGGTGTTGTAGATAGGGCAACTGATCTCTCATGAGGGGAAGACGGTAACGCCAGAAAGGGCTGAAGCCATTATGAACACCGCCAAGCCGGGCACGTTAAAACAAATGCAGAGCTTCTTAGGCCTGTGCAATTATGTCAGAGCATGGGTCTTTGACTACAGCTTGTATACCAAGCCCTTGCTTCAGGCTTTAAAGAAAGCCCAGGCAACAAAAGGAGAAATGGAATGGACTGAGGCAATGGAGAAAGTGTTTGCAGAACTCAAGGGGGCAATTTGTAAGGCCCCAGTTCTCGGGATTCCTAATTATGCAGAGGAATTCTACCTGTTCTCACACTCTGATGGTAATTTTATGACGGCAGGGCTCACACAGCGAACCTCGCTGGGGTACAAGCCCCTAGCATATTACAGCGGGAGTCTGGACCCGGTTATGAAGGGCCACTTCCCTTGCGAACAAAATATAGCTGCTGCCGCATTCGCTATCGAAAAAGCGTCAGCCATTGTGATGGGGTGCTCCATGACATTATATGTTGAACATGCGCTGTTCGCCATACTAGAGAAGCCACAGGGCACACTGACATCTCAGAGAGCATCCGCCTATGAGGTGATTATCTCAAACCAATCGTTCAAAATAGTTTGATGTAAAACTGTGAATCTCGCTACACTCATAGCTGAGCCAGTGAACTATGCGGAATTCTATGATGAGATCCCCAGGGTAAAGGAAAACGCCCTGGCAAGTGGAGAGATCGTCTTTATTGACGGTTGTTCGAGAATCGACCAAGAAGACGGACAAAGCTGTACAGGTGTGGCCGAGATAAAACACCTAGCGAATGGAGAGTTTTGAGTAATCATCAGTGTGCGAATACCCTCTCACTATTCTGCGCAAGCTGCAGAACTGCTAGCACTGATACTCGCCATTGAGAATCATGCAGACCAGAAAGTAACTGTGTACAGTGACTCAGCCTATGTGACGTCCACGGTACATGCAGGTCTAGCATGCTGGAAAAGGAGGGGCTAGCTCCGGGCAGACGGCACGCCAGTGCAACATGCAGCCTTATTGGACAGGCTGATAAAAGCACTACAGCTCCCAGTGGGCATCGCAGTCGTGAAATGCGCCGCTCATACCAAGGGGACGGATTTCATGTCACGTGGAAATCATGAAGCGGACACGGAAGCCAAGTGCATGGTATCCAAAACTGAAACAATCATGGACGTGGAGGTGGCACGTACCAATGAGAGGATGATGGTAGCGCAAGCCACACCAGAAGCCTATAGCAATAAGGGGCACACTCAGCTAATGGAGCTCGAGGGGGAGGCACCTCAGGAGGAGAAAAATTTGTGGAAGCGTCAAGGGTGTTCTTTAAACCCCTCTGACAGGTTGTGGAGGCAAGACAGCACTGGTAAACCAGTAATGCCTGTCGCCCTTCTAAAAGTAGCGTTAGAGCAACTGCACTACCCCATCCATATGACAAAAGAAAATCTTGCTGCAATGCTCGCAGAAGACTGGTTCACACCGAATTTAGCAGAGCATGTTGCATTTTTCATGGTGAACTGCATAATCTGCCAGCAATTCACCGCTGGGCACACATTAAAAGTAGTGAGAGGGATCATCCCGAGACGAAATGGACCATTCCAGCACTTGCATATCGACTATGTCGATATGATCCAAGTATGCAATGGGTACAGGTATTTAATTGTGGTGGTGTGTCTATTCTCTAGATGGATAGAAGCTGGTCCCTGCACACATCCCGACGCTACCTGTGCTGTCAAGTTCGAGGTGAGGGAAATGTTCACTATAGGGGTGTGCGAGGTAATGAGATCAGACAACGGGGATCACTTTGTTAACACAGTTTTTGAGCAGATCAGCTTGTTGCTTGGCATAAAGCACAAGTTCTCGTCAGCATATCATCCTGAGGGGAACGGGATATGTGAACGGATCAAGGGCTTACTTAAGGAGAGTATAGCCAAGTTGAAGCTCACATTAAAGAAGGGATGGCTGCACTGTCTACCATTGGCATTGTATGCACTTCGAAACCAACCAGGATCCAACCATCATCTCACGCCGCACAAGATAGCTACAGGCAGAAGGATGAGGACCACTCTTACCCCCCGAGATAGAGCTAGTTGTGATGCCCAGCCGACTAGAGAGGTTCTGGGAACAGAGATGTAAAAGTACCCTGACTGTATGACATCCAGCACCTCTGTCATTACAGGCCAGCTGCAGCGACGGCGAAAAGGGGACAGCACTGCACAAAACACAACAGGAAGTGCTGAAGCAGGCGCAGCTCAAATCCTTTGCGCACCCCTCGTCTTCCCTGGTGATGCTGTATTGGTGAGAAACCACACAAGAAAAAGGTGGGACGAGCCAAGATTTAATGGCCCCTTTATCGTAGAGGACTGCACCCCGTCCGCCGTCAAGCTCCAGGTCAGAAGAGCATGGATCTTTCTAAATGACATTAAACCATATGCAGGAGAGGGCCCTCCAGCTGCATCCAGCTGCGAAGAATCTACAGACAACGGGGAAGAACCTCAGCACGTGCAGACAAGATCCATGACGAGGAAGACACATGATCAGAAAAGACAAAACAAGAGAGCTCATTGTGTAAACTTGGCCTTACACTGAGCATTCCATCTAAGCACTGAAAGGAATAAAAACCAATAAAACAAACACTCTGTGCAGCCAAAGGGGCAGGGTAAAGAAGAGAATCGCACATCCAAAGCTGCAGTAACGCTACTCATATGAACGTTTAAAGCCACACAAAGCATTGGAAAAGCCCTAAGACTTTGATAAGCGGAAAATAAGACATTTCTGAGAACCAAAAACCATATCCTGAAGCAATCAGTATTGAGACTTTGTTCCTAGAACTTATGGTACATTCCGGCAGAATTCTCAAGTGGGATGTGCTAACCTATTTCCAAATCGTGGTGCTATCATACCCATCACTCATAGGGAGAGAAGCCAGTGTCACAGACTTTATCCAAGATCCGGCCAACAAGAAAATAATCTGGCAACTACTGACTGTCATCACGGAAGCCTTCATTCTATTGCCCGAGTACGGCGAGAAGGACACAAATGCGTCCACCGCCAATAGACATTGATGAACTCATGTTTAATTTGTTCTTCCAAATAGTCGAGAAGTGCCCAGGGCTCGTCGGGAGAACAACTGACACACGCACTTATATCAGAGATCCAAGAAACCTAGCTCAACTGAGTCAGCTGTGGACTAAATTAAATCATTTGGTGATAATCCACGTGACGGGAAGGTGCAACGACTGTGCGAATCAAAAGAAAAGCTTGTGATCAGGACACAGCCAAACAGGACAAATGTCCCTATCACCCGAGGACACCCGGCTGGTGCAGAAAGTTCTGTTTAGGTTATGTGTGTATATGTATAGTTATTATTATTGTTTTTCTGTGATTAGCAATCAGAACTGCTTTCTTTATTGGTGCGCAAAGTGTCCCAATCTCAGTGCACCCATCAGATAATGAACATCTGGGGCCTACGAAAGCACCCAGACCCTATATAGTCATTCCAGTGCCAAGAAAACCTGATGATAAAAGTAACAAACTCAATTTAAATGTAATGAGCAATGATTTAGACACATTTGAAGTAACAAATGAAGAGAAAAACTGGAGACAGGGTCAGCACGGAATGAATGAAAACGCTGCACTGACCACTGCACGCACCCACACACAGGATGCACACAGACAAGGGCAAGTGTCAATGGATGCAGGGCCTCCAACGAAAGCAGCAGAGAAGAGGAGACTGCATGCCCAACAATCTGTTCCAGAAAACAGTGGAAGTACTCAAGAGGAGCCCAGTGAACCACTAGAGAGAGAGGGCATAGCAAAACCCCTCAAAAGAACAGAAGTAGCCACAAAGCAATTCACAGATAACACACAAATGCTGATAGACTATTTGTTCCCATTCATAGTCAGAGCAAAGAAACTGCACGAGGAGCTGGAACATAGAACTGCAAAGACTATAACAACCAACACGCCAGCTTGAGCACTGCAAACAAGCACCAGATCTATAACTCAGCCTCACGCTGAGGAGATGATGAGCCAATGGCGGCCAGAGAACCACGATGAAAACCAACAAGAGGAGAGGAAGAGAAACACAAAACCTTCTCCTACCATAGCGAGGGAGCCTGCTCCACTGAGACACCCAGAGAGGAAAAGCAGCACAGACGCATTTAGAGACATAGTCATAGCAAACTACAGAAGAACTCTGAGAATCAAGAGAAGCCCACACGAAGATAACAATGAACTTAATGATTACCTGGACAGCACAGCCCATCTCGGAAACAACATATGGTACCAGCACATGAAGGAAGTAGGACGAAGGCAGTCGAAAGGAGAATACTTTGTCTGTGCTCTCCTACCAAACATCATGGGAAAATCCAAGATCTTTGTGGCTGTAGAAATCGATGTCCCTACAGCACACTGTATGTCACATGTAGCAATGAGCAAAACCAGAGGACAATTTATGGGAAGAGACGCCTCGTTGATATGGGCCAACGAAAAGGATTACCCGGATGAAGATGGCTATGTCCAGGACATTAAAACAAGAAACCAAGCGCACACCAGAAATCATGTGATCAGGTACGAGAACCCTGGCACCAAAGGATCAGGGATAAAATGGGAAGTTAACCCGAGACTGAACGTTTAAGGGAAGACTGCAGAAGAGGCTCAAATCTGGAAGAACAGAGGCCAAATGCAGATCTGGGGGTCAGTGGTCTCCCCAGATGGATGGAAGGACGGAGTAGTAATTTGCTGAGCATGGATGGTCCTTGGACCCTGCAAGGAAGCAATAGAGAATTCGCAGAGGTTATGCAAACCTCTGTGGCCAAAGCTAATAAAGTTACTAACATGGGTAGAAGATAGAGGGGGACCCCTGCAGATAGTGCCACTGGAGAGCCCAAAACTATACTTCAGAAATAATGGCACAAGGAAGATGGGAGAGAATCAAAACTGCGGAAGAATCTTTGAAGCCCCAGGAATGACACAAGGAACCACAGTTAATATGGAACATTACTGGGCGTGTGGATCCAAGGCATACATAAGGTTGCCGAAGAACTGAGGAGGCATATGCACACTAGTGAACGTCCACGTTCCTGCGCTAGTCATCCCTAAGAATGACCTAAAGTTGGACAGTTTCCCGAAAGCAGATGCTCATCTAAGAAGAAGGAGATCTGTGGTACTGGTATCCAGGATGAAAAAGGAAAATTACTTTTCTCCCAAATCAGAAGAGGCATTCCATGCAATCCTGTGCGGACACAGGCTGTTCAGCCTCTCCTCAACAGTATTCACAACTTTACTCCTGCCCCACATCCAAGTTGGAGTGAATACTAAATGGTTGCAGATAACCAGATGGGAGTTATTGCAGACCATCAATACCGCTATAAAAGGATTCAACACGATCAAAGAAGAGCTGACAGCAATCAGACTGATGACCCTGCAAAACAGATATGAGCTTGACATGATCACTGCAATGGATGGAGGTGTTTGTGCAAAAATCAGAGAATCATGTTGCACATTTGTACCATCACACGAAGAAGAAAACAGAACCCTAACAGAGGCCATAAGCATGTTGACAAGCCTGAAAAACCAGATGATCAATGAAAGTGATGAAGTGGATGATGACAGCTGGTTTGGAAACTTATTCTCGTGGGTCCCACAATGGATGGCATATATATTCAAGTTTCTGGGAGCTCTACTAGCAATGGTATTGCTAGGATTCTGTGTTATCAAGATAATCATTACACAGTGCCAGAAAACTGCGAAGAAAGCCATAGGGATGAAAATAATGGTTGATGTCGAGCCAGGATGGAAGCCCAGAGACCTGACTGATGAAGAAATATGAGACTTTGTGAAAGCCGCAAAATTGCGCCAGAGGGAACAAAGTTCACATACCCTAAGAAACGAAGAAGGTATGAAGTAAAATGGAACTACTGCAGCCCAAATGGACAATGTCAGCTAATGACATGGAACAAAGACAAACATGGGAAAACAGCAGGGAGTTTGAAGGGAGTGATAAAAATATGGACTCACACATTCACACCATCATGTACCAACACAGAGAACGATGAGCATGGCACCGAAGAATCAAAAGAAATGAATGCAAAGGAGGGTGCAGAAGTGGTCGTTGAACCAACCAGAGGGGGGAGTGCAGAAGAGGTCCCAGACATGGCCTGCACCCCTTCCTCTCATTTCGAGGTACCAGGAGCATACTTGCCAAGGTATGTGACGTATGAAGAGCTAATGAACCTCCAAAGAGCTGCACTGGGACTCTGCACAGTATACATCAGAAGATCCATACCAGTTGAAGCACCCATAACCAGACAATCCTGGGCAGCACGGAACCCTATCAGACAGCCATACCGGCCGCTGATATGAAATGAGGAGTACCTACACACGGTCCACGAAGAGACCCCAAAAGCCTTGATGGAAGGCCAGTGGAAATGACACAAGGGCCTTAATAAGACCTGTGAATGAACAAAAGCAGCTATCGAAGATAACACACCAGTGCGAGTAACTACGAAAATGAATGGAATAGACATAGAGAGGAGACAATGTTACAACGTGAGGAAACAGTGCTACGAGACAAGATGGAAGCAACCGTCCTGTTAAACGTGTGTAAATAGGCTTGAAACGCAAGATGCTAAGAAATCGATACTGCTTGCAATGCTTAGTAGAAAATATAGCGGCAAGCGCCAACCATATATCTACCTCAATAAGGCACATTATACAAGTGCAACTCCATTTTGTAAAAGCAGAAATGTAACCAGACGGCCAGAGGCCTGACAGGCAAAGTTTCGAAACCCAGCCAAAGGCAAGAGAAGGAGCGGAATCGAAACTCAACAAAGAGCGGCTCATGCCTAGGAAATCGAGGTCGACCAGAGAAGGGGAGGAGAGCGTCAGCGCACAAGACTCCAACTTCAGAGCATACCAGCCTGCCTCATGAAGGTAAAGAAAGGGGGGCCCATGCAGGTGGCTAGGCTGACACAGAATTAAATGCACTAAAAGCTGGAAACTGAAGCAGATTCATGGTGAACTAACACGTGACCAGCCAGGCGCGAAGAAGTACCATCGTCTGATGTCATCCAGGCCCGGAGGATGCCATAACCTTTCCCAATAAGAGACTACAGTTTCGAGGCCATCCTTATCCAACTAATTGACACGTCGCCCTAAAACACTGATTGATGGAAGGGAGGCAGGGTGAAACTTGTCAGGCACAGGGGTGTCCATTCTGCATGCTGCTAATTAGAAGTGGAAATATATGTTTAGGGGTGTAACCTGCCCAATCACAATGAACCAAGTTATCTGGAGTCCTATAGATATTGTAACCAATAGGACGTCATACTTGTAATGATGTCTATCACGCGTAATGTAGAGGGATGGGCGTAGACGCCCACCTGATAAGAGTTATCCAATCCGCATGCCCTATTATCATATACAGATATAACACCTATACTTAAGTTACCTTTCCTAACCAATTATATTGCATGATGATTTTTTAAAGAAATTAGACGTCAGTAATGATGATTTTTGCCTATAAGTATTGCTGTTCGACTGAAGTTCGAGGAAGTCCGAGCAAGACAGGTGATCGCAATGCTGCTGATTTCCATTTGTTTCTCTATTTGATGTAATTGTCATTAAACAGACTTCCCTTTGCCAACTTACTGAGTCCTCATTATTGAGTTGTGTTGGAGTAAGTGAATCCTGCGCCCCCTGTCCTCACATGGTGCAGCTATCTTGTCTTACAAGTTCTGGAAGGTGAGCGCTGACCTATGAGCCTGTCAGCGATTTCCTCTTCCCCAGAACACTTCCTTTGCCTTAGGGGGCCATATATAGTTCACTCAGGGCCATATGTAAGGGACCCTGATCTTGCCATATATCTAATATATCTAATCCTGTTGCAGTGATCTGTTCTGTGATTGCCTGGAACCACACATTCTGATCCTGCTCTGTCCATTCACCTCTCACAATTAACTTATGCAAAAGGTGTTTTCTAGCCATATTGATCTCTACCAATGTCGCCATTCTGGAAATATTAATTTCCTTCCTGACTTACAGAAGTTTTATTTTATTTTTGCAAAACAGACCGTTTCCTTAGAGCGTTCCCTTTTGAGGGCTGCTTTTCACAGTGTAACACAGCATGGTAGTCCAACAGGATTCATGTACCCTGTCAGTTAGCACACTGTATTAGACTGTCACAAGTGGTATATCTAATTCAGAAATCCCTCGACGAGCCCCCAATCTGTAAGGGATCCAGCTGGGCATCACACGCTAGGCATTGACTTAGGTGGAGTGCTGGGTTGAAACCACTTACATGTACACAATGTAAACGTGACATAATCATCCTATCCCCTTCTGATATTGGTATTATCACTTGCAGATACGTGGGTGGATAATGCAATAGGAAAATGAAAAAAAGGGCAGAGATTCTATGCAATTCAGATTTCTCAAGTGGAAGATAAAAAGTGGCTCATGTCTGCTGTCGAGTGGGTGAAAATGCATATGTAAACATTGTATGCATGATTTTTACTCCACACCATATTTGTGTGGCAGAGAGGGGCCACGGAACTGAAAAATAATTTCCGCCACTTCAGTCCTCTCCACCATTTCAATGTGGAAGCATGAAGCCAGCATGACATTTTAATGGTGGTCTAAATCCATTTGTTTTTTTCATCAGTTTCCTTACTTCTGGCAGCTCTGAAGCCGGATTGGTGGTCATGGAGAGAACCCACAGAGTCAGAAGGAAGGTTAAGATGAGAGATGGCAAGCTTTTCCAGGAGCTTACCCAAAAAGGGAGTAATGGAAATTGGGCTATAGTTAGACAGACAAGAAGGATCAGCTGTGGGTTTCTTGTGGAGAGGATGCACAAGTGAGTGCTTCAGAGGGGAGGGGAAAGATCCAGAGGTGAAGGAGAGGTTTCAGAAATCAGCAAGGGCTGATGCGAGGGTATCAATGTGGTCCTTAAAGTTATTAGGGGAACAGGGATGGACCTGTTTTCATGAGGCTTTTATAGATCGGACTTGTCCAGCGACCTCATCAGGGGAGAAAAGAGGGAAGGCCAAGAAAGAGCGAGGGGATAGCTGAGGGTGGATCAACAAGCAGAGAATCGGAGGCGAGAGGAGCAGGAGAGGAGGATGTCCTTGGTTTTAGAGATAAAGTGTGAGGCAAGTTCATTGCATAGAGCCTGAGAGGTGAGAATAGAGGTGGATACTGCAGCAGGGTTGGCCATCACCTTGCAGATTTTAAAGAGTTCAGCCAAATTGATCGATGCCACAGAGACACAGGCTTGAATATGGACTCTCTTCTTAGTGCGTACAGAGAGTCGGTATTGCCTTTGGAGCAGGCGGCAAGCCAGTTAATCAGAGGATGAACCTGAGGCCCTCCATTTCCTCTTGGCTGCCCTACACTTAAGTTTAAGTGTAGCTAGGTCAGGGTCATACCAAGAATCACACTTGACTTTGGGCTTCAAACGGAACCTCATGACAGGGGCAAGAGCATCAAGAGAAGCAGAGGTGGAGGAGTAGAGCAGATACAGGGCTGTGTCAGTGTGTGAGCCAGCCTGGAGTAAGGGAGGGGGTGAGAAGGTGGCAGCGAAAGCCTCAACTGATGCACGCTTCATGGGCTGGATGTCTGAGAAGGTGGGTGGCAGTCATGGGGCATGCTTGGCTTGAGGGGAAGAGATGGGGAGATGAGAGGAGAGTAAGCAGTGATCACTCCAGGAGATAGGAGTGATGAGGGGGGTAGATAGGAGGAGGCCAGAAGAGATCAAGACATCAAATGTGTGACCAGCAGAGTGAGTCGCGCCGGAGGGGAGGATAGAGAGGGAGAGTGAGTCGCGAAAGAGCGCAGATGAGTAACAGGGAGAATCAAGATGGATGTTGAGATCACCAAGGAGGAGGAGGTGAGATGTAGAGGCCAGGAGGCCAGAGGTGAGGTTTGCCCTCTCAGAGAGAAAAGAGGTGACTTGACCAGGGGGCCGGTAGAGAGTAGCAATAGTAAGGGAGTAGCTAGGAGAGGGACAGAGCCTACAGACAATGCATTCGAAAGAGGAGTAGGTCTGAGTGGGGATGATGGAGGTTGGAATCCATTCAGGGAAAGTCCAAAAATATGTTTTTCAGCCCTGTTTCCACTACGCTGTCTGCAGACAGCCACGGATATCCGCACATAGAACATGACGGGCATTTTGGAAAAATATGATGCACATCACGCTTTTCACCAGCCAATTAGCGGGTGCGTTTGATGTGCACGGACATCACGTTGCCCCCCGGACCAATCAGAGTCCTGTCCATGGAGCGCACAAATGGGTCCATGGAGCGGACCCAGATATCACACATTTTTTAGAACCTACATTTTGCCTGTTTTAAAGAAAACTACTGGACGGATTTCCACTAAATTTAC
Source organism: Ambystoma mexicanum (assembly GCF_040938575.1). Lineage (NCBI taxonomy): Eukaryota > Metazoa > Chordata > Amphibia > Caudata > Ambystomatidae > Ambystoma > Ambystoma mexicanum. Next base: position 871,364,899 of record NC_090922.1, read on the forward strand.
AAAAGCACACTTTTGGGACCAAGCCTCCAATCCTGCCGCACATTTGGTAGCAATCTGTCCAATGGTTCGGGCTGTAGGTATGAGCTAAATTTCTTTTCTATTGTGTTTATGAAAAAAAGAACTTGCCAAAAATTCAGAGCAGGCCATATACCTTTTTTTTTTTGCAAACTTTCGTAACGGTGCATCCAGAAGGAGCAAAGTTATAAGCCGCCCAAAAACTGCTCTTCCTATGAGTTGAGCAATTTAGCCATGACTTCACAGCCGCTACCACAGGCCATGTAATTACATAGCTACTAAACATGTATGCTATCTTGGAAACTCTAAACTCTTAATGGCCTAAGATGACAGCTCACAAAGTTCACTGAATTGTGTAAAAATAAGGGCATTGAAGTCATTCAAACCAAAACCAAATTAATGATCTGCACAAGGGAAGACATATCACATGAATTTAAAAGTTTTTCAAATGGGTCATTCTCTTGCCATGGATTGCTGGGCAGGAGGTAAAAAGATGTTTGAATGACTCTAATTCTGCATACAAAATCTAAAGTTAGCTTGCTTATGAGGTAAGAGACCATATCACACCTGCATCCCCTTCGTTAAAACTAGATTCCACTTGATCCTTAGAAAACTACACCTGAGACTTTTAACTGGATAAAATGCCAGATATGGGCCATGACCCCAGTTTTTATAGGCATAAACAAGATGTTTTAGGGATTCATATGTGTGCATTTCGTCCATGGTGGATGCCCAATGAACGTCACAGAGCACCCGCTTCACTCGCCCCGGATTCGATCACTCTATTTTCTCGAGCAGAGTGGAACACCGGCGGGAATATTCTGAAATAAAAGCGTCCCCATTCACATTTGAAATATTTTTTAAGTCTGTAAAAAAGGATTTCTTCACCGGTACTAAAATTGTATAAAAAAGGGACATAAACTGCAACTGAGCCCTAGATTTAAGTGAACATAGTTCCAGCTCGTATCTTATTGGCACTACTGGAATGGAGCTGGGTATTCTAAGGGCACGTCTCCAAATCATCCCTCCAAGCAGGGCAGCAAACCCAATATCTAAATACCATGGATCTCTATTCCATAAAAGATCATCTCTATTCCATAAAAGATCTTGGGGACTATTTTCCCCTCAAATAATGTAAGAATGGCGATCATAGAGAACTTTCACATAACCTACAGTCCACCCTGACCAATTGATAGGAAAGTGTATTCACACACATTTTAAACCAATCTTTAGTCTGTGAATTGTGTACTCTCGATAACGAGGTAAATAAAACTATCCTCTCTTTCTAATCATTCAGCATCCACTCGCTGCGTAAAAGCGGCTGTTTTCCTTTTCTTAATGCACTGCATGACCTTTGTTTTAGAAAGATACCTAGCTATGTGGTCATCCCAATTCAATCTTCTGTTAACTCTCAAACCCAGGCAGTCAAAGGTGGAACACGTGTGACCCAATTACAGGTTTTCTGGTAATGCTAATTACTTCCTGTTTTAGCGCCTACCACATAACAGGCCTGAGAGATTATATATCCGGGTGGTATCAAAGTAAATGCCACAGTTGGTAAATAGTACCATTTTATTACAAAATGCAATACCGCCTTACAATACTTCCCATTGTTACCTCCACTCAAGATGTAAAAAAATGTTTCACCAGGTCCAATTAAATATTTGTTCTTGTACAGAAGGAAAGCCCAAGTGATTCCTTCAATACAGGGGACACTTATCCTACTTAGACCCGTTCTAAGGGGCTTATAATGTGGGCATCTCTGATGCCCACCTTCTCACCATAGGCAATATGCAGTGGAAGAAAGGGTCAGATTCTCCAATCTTTTGCCTATAAGTACATATATCATTCCTATACTAAAGATGTGGATAGAAATTGCTAGAAACAATTACAAGGTCGGTGTGGAATAACTGAAATGCACCTGTGGCTTTTCAGTAAACATGCAGCTGGTCTCACCAAGATCACTGTAAACCTGCAATGAGAGTTGGCCCTCAAACTACCACCAGCAGTCATTTTAATTACCTCTAGAGTTTATCCTCAAGAATAATCCTCCAGGCCTCTGGTGATTCCCTGTGGTTTCAAACTATTTTCTGTAAACACAGACTTTATGAGGCCTTTATTAAACGTTTTGCTCAATGCTATCTTTGCTTGGTGTTTTATGTTTAGTAATTTCTTATAAACTGTAGTTTCTAGTTTGTAAATTCTCCCTGTATTTGAAACCACAATAGACTGGCCATTATATTATTTGTCTACTTTAAATTGTGTGTGCTGATTGTGCGTCTTCCATGATCATTTTCACGTCTGATCCTTGTGTTCGCCCAATCTACTCAGAGATCTGCAGAGAGCCTGTGATTCACCTCTGTTTGCTGATGCGTGAGATTGGCTGTTGTGGATGAGCGGTGATAGTGAGTATTGATTTGGAGATGTGGACAGCACTAGACACCTCACCTTAGAAGCTTTACCCTTTACTTTTATTTCTCCCAAGCCATCAAAACTCTCAATGCCTCCCATTAACGAAACGTAGAAAAGACGCAATGCAACAACAGCACTTTTCCTGTAACTTGAAAAATTCAACGTGCCATTGTTCTCTGGTCTTTCAGCTGCACTGCAAAATCAGATTAGTCTCTGAGCACAATCTGGGATGCTTCTGACACAAAATTTGAAAAGAGAAACACAGATAAACGAGCCACTTTCGGTTTTTCATACAAAGTACTGTCATCTGTCCTCTCCTGTCTGAAATAATTGCGCTTTTTATTAAATAAGGAGCACAACACACATCCACAGAACTCATCCATGTTGGGAGAAATTCAAGAGTGTGTTTTTCTTTTTGTATAACTGCAGTTTATTAAGGCATCAAAAGGAACTACCTTTGCCATGACAACGTCTACCAGTCTTAAGCGGGAAGCCAAGGAGAGGCTACCGTCCATTACATAAGCACTATTGAAGGAGTATTCTTGGTGCATATCTATGCAATTCAGATTTCTCAAGTGGAAGACTGAAAGTGGCTCATGTCTGCTGACAGTGAGTGGGTGAAAATCTATATGTAAACATTGTATGCATGATTTTTACTCCACACCATATTTCTCCACACCATATTTGTGTGGCCGACAGGGGGCACGGAACTGAAAGATCATTTCCACCATTTCAATGTGGAAGCATGAAGCCAGCATGACATTTTCACTGTGCCGTAAATGCTGTGGATTCCTATGAAATCCACCTGCCTTTTTCATCAGCGAAATGCAGACAGATTCTGTAGGAATCCAGTGTAGATACAGCCTGCCAGACGTAAATGGTAGGCAGCATTTGCTCAATTTGCACTGTGAAGTTCTGAAAGAAAGTGTGCATGCAATTTTGACTGCTTTTTATACGTTTTTTATGGACTCAGTAGTGCACATTCTGAACGAAGAGGACTTGTTTGCACCAAATTATAAAGATAACAGGTTCCCTCTGCACAATTTAAACACGGAAGGACATTTTGAATCCACTGCAGCAATTAATTATTTACTATAAAATGTGATTGTGGCCGCCCATGTGGGGGTGTGTTGAGCTGGATTAGTGTAAAATAGTATATCTCTTGTCTTGGGTTATGTGCTGACTCCCAAGATATACAGGCTACTATTATTTTTCCCCAGAGTGATGTATGTTTGTATTGTGGTAAATGTGTATAGTCGAGCCCACGGGAAGACAATTGTGCAATTGTCATGTAATTGACAAAAGGAAGGTGAAACCAAGCATGATAATCGCAGGGGATTTTAATTGTCAGCTGGAGTCACTAACTGATAACCAGGGTATTATCAAGTAAGAAGATGACAATTGGGGCATCCTTCGGCATGTGTGAGAAAACTGAAAAAATGAGCCTTCCTTGGCTATAGCGACAGACCAGTTGGAGAAAAAATGGTATAAGAATCTGCAATGGCAGGACCAAAGGAGATTAACCAGCTAAAAAGACATTTTAGTGGGCAAAAGCAGGAGTCTTATAGACAACATTTTTTTAAAAATTTTTATTTGAACTTTTACTTATTTACAATAAGTTTTATCAAAACTTTCGCATCATCTGAAGCCAAAAGAAAAACTTCTCCAGCTACCTAAAAACCTCCCAAACTAACTGTTCCGACACAGTGGGGGCTGGTCAAAAGGATCTAAAACTAGGTTCCCGAGATCAAAGCCCTAAGCCAAAACACCCTCGGCCGCTTGGCGATTTATCTGTTTGAATGCAAGTTCGAATAGTTTGACCAATGCTATGGTCCATCTCGTTTTCTCGCCGGAGATAAATCTATTCCACGGGTCGTCGGTTTGGAATATCCATAGGTTTTCGGTGAGCGATGGGAGGTAGATGTTTCTATTTGCGTTGGTTTTTGGGCAGTTAATCACGAGGTGCTTTAGTGTTTCAACAGATGACTCCTCCTTACATAAGCAACATCTCTTGTCGATTGTGGTTCCTCGGATTGTTATAATCTCTCGGGTCAACAGAAGGTTAAGTCTCGCTTTCATGGCACCTATTCTCATCTTCTTGTCCGGAAATGTTTGGCAGTAGTTCAATGGTTTTCTCAGTTTGTTAAAAGTGGGTGGCAGGTGACTTAAGAGTCTGTTCCCCACCGCTTTCTCTATTGTCAGGATCTAGTCCATCTCTTCCATTTTTCTTTTAATTCGATCTGGGTTTTCCTGCAGCTCTCCTTCTGTACATGCTATTTTGGCTAGATCGGCCTTTCTCGCCTTAACCCATTTTCTCAGAGCCTCACATTTACCTGTTTCACTTTCTTCCTTCAAGGTGTTAAAAACAGGTAATGTATCCGACATGATTATTCTCCTGTACAGTCTCATCGCGCTTTGGTCTACCATCGATGCCAAGAATACTAACCCCAGCTCTCTCCTGATGGCCGGCATGGCAGTTGATTTCGGTAGACCCAAAAGTGTTTTCCAAACATAGCCCTCTAGTTTGCTCCAGAGATGGCGTGGAGTATACAAAGAAGCTTCCATCCCATATATCAACGCTGGGATGACTTTAGCCTTATAAAAGGTTATCGCTGGTATTAAGGAGAACTTTCCAAACTTGGAGTCAACCGCTCTTGTCTGGGAAGTTAGACGTGTCACATTTTCCCACAGTTGATTTTGCGCACTCATGTCTGTTCCTGAACTGTCAATCTGGACCCCCAGATATTTGATGTTTTTGACGATTTAAATTTTGGTGTTGTCGATCAACCAATTTAGTTTTTTCGTTGCTTTGCTGGTTACATTTTCAATTACCAAAATTTTGGTCTTTGTTTTATTTATCTCCAAGTGGTTTTCGGCGATATACTTCTCTAGGTTTGCTAGTTTTCTTTGAAGCTCCACTTTGGTCTGGTCTATTAAGATCACATCATCGGCGTACAGAAGGCGTTTAATCTCCATTTTCCCAATTTTAGGAGGAAAAGATCTTATTTTGCTTTCTGAGAGCTGGTAATCACCTAGAAACGCTATAAGCAAGGCCCGGGCCAAGGGACACCCCTACTTGACGCCTCTATTCACCACAATCTCCTCTGATAGTGCGCCTTGATAGTTAAGTTTAACTCTGATTTTCGTATGCGAGTGCAGGGCTTTTATGGAGTTGAGTATTTTTTTCGGGCAGTTCCAACCTTGCAGTTTCGACCAAAGTCTGTTCCGGTCGATCCTATCAAAAGCTTTCGAAAGGTCAACGAAAGCCAGATAGACCTTTGGTGCACCTTCTTTTACTTTGGATTTCAGGATGTTTATTATCAGTAGGTTGATTGTTGTGCAGCCATTTTTTTGAAAGCCCGTTTGTAGATGGTCTTTTGTTGGGCCGTCTGTTTCCCAAATTCTGAAGTGTTCCAGCAGGAGGGTTGCATAGATTTTCCCTATTATGTCAAATAAGGCTATTGGCATATAGCTCTCAGGTTCATTTCTTGCTCCTTTTTTATAAATTGGGACTATCACAGCTTTTTGCCATGATTCAGGGATCATTTTTGTTCTGCGACATTCGGTGAAAATCTTACTGATCATTTCAGACCATTGCTTTGGGAACATTTTTAGATCCACGTTTGTCAATCTATCCGGACCTGAGGCTCTCGATGTTTTGAGTTTCCTTATGGATGCGTTGATGTTTTCTGCACTCGAGAGATCTTCCTAGGGTATATTGGAGACCTGGTTACTCATTGATGGTTCTGAGTTTAGGCCTTCAAATTCCGTAGTGAAATAACTGATCCACCTTTCTTCCGCTACGGCGTTGCACTGGGCTGCACTTTGAAAACTGTTCTTTCTTTTTTATCAGCGTCCAAAAGTCGTCGGATTTTTTTGTTTGTAATTTACTCATCATGTTCTCGGCATCATTTTGATATTGGACGGCTCTGTGTTGTTTACGCCAGTTGTTATAGCTTTTCATATCAAGTTGCCATTTTTCCCAATCCTCAGGGGCGTTTGATTTCTTCCCTATTCTTGTCAATCCTCGGCCCACCTTTCTTTTCGTAACCAGGTCTTTGTCATAAGTATGGTTAGTATGTTCTGGATCCTTCATTTTCTTCTTGCCCACTACTTGGAATGACAATAGTAGTGGCAGATAATTCGGTCCGTCTTTCGTAGCATTCATGACGTAGCCATTTACCTTCTGCTCCCAGGCCCGTTTAATTAGCGCGATGTCTTGTTCGGTCAGTCGAAACCGGGTCTGTTGGAGATTTGTTTCAATGGTCAGATCGTAAAAACTTGACTTCGAACTTCTTGTTTGCCACGTACACATCAGTAAATTGTGATCGCTGTGCACGGTTTTTTGGACTTTGAAGCCCGTCATGCCTTGAATCAGCCCATTGGAGACAAAAATATATTCTAGGGTTGCTTTTGAGGAGTCACGCTCCCATGTCGGAAGGTTAATTTGGTTTGGGAACAGAGAGGCAGCATTTTGGATGTTTCTTGAGGAGATAACTTTGTTCCACGCCTTGCCTCTCTCGATGGTAAGGTCTGAGCCTCCCCGTGGTTGGACGGGTCTTTGTTGGTGACCACCGTCGCTGAGCATTTGGCGTTGAAATCAGCACAGATGATAAGTTCAAATTTGTCAAATTCAACGTATAGCTGGTCTATTATTGCACTCATGTTGGAACAGAATGTTTCGGTTCTTGTCATTCAAATCGGACTGAGAGGTCAGAATGACCAGCATTTCATATGACTCTTTCCACTTTATGGGTTCACTCAAACCCGTTCATGTTTTGATTGCAGTTAAAAGAGCCGATGACAGTCTACCTAGCAGGCCTTTAACTGCTGGTGATATCGTCACTGTGAACCCGTCAAGAGCAGGTTGGTTCACCAACCAGGTTTCTTGCAGACAAACTATATCGAAGAGACCCAGATTGACGTCTCCAGCTGTCATGAGGTGAGCATGTCCTCTCATATTCCATGAACCCAGACTGAAATTTTCCTTTACGGGTCGCTCGATTCCTCTCTTACAGATGTTATTGTCGAGTCGGGCAAACCCTGATCGTTGCTATTTGCTGGTATTTTTGTTCCAGTTTGACATTAGCCACTTCCAGGGCACTTTAGGTTGTCTTGTGCCGTCTGATTTCTCTTGGATAAGTCTGTATAAGTTTTTCTTGTTCTCCAAGTATTTAGGACCTGATACCATACAGGAAGAGGGTTGCTGCTGTTCCTCTCTTTGGGTTCTTAGACTCTTACATCCCGACTCAAGCTGCTCCATATTTCTGGGGCTTTGCCTTCGATTGTTTACCGCAACATCCCTCTTGGTCACCTCAAACCAACGGTTCTCTGCCCCACCATTCCAATGTGATCTTCTGCTGGATTCGTCGAACTCCTGGGACCTGTACCATCGATTTTGACGGTATAGATCCTCAGTGTTTGATCGGTAGTGCTTTTGGATTTTGTTCCTTTTCTTTTTTCAACTTCACAATCTTGTCTATCCATCTTCCTTTTTATTTCCGTCAGACGGAAACCCAAATGTTCAATTTCTTCATAGGCGGACTCATCAATATATTTAATGCCTGCAGATTTCAAATGTAGAAACGCTTTTGCTTTGTTTTCTCTATGGTATGGTTCCATAAGCTCGAAATCCTCCGTTCTTATTTTTTTCAGTGTTTTCATTTTCCGTGTTATTTGCAAAACTGTCGGTCTATTTAATATTAGGACGTTTTTGTCTGCTTCCTTTTGCTCCAGCTTGAAAACTCGTATCTCTTCTTTTACTTTTTTTGTTGTTGATGATTTTCCGCTTCGACCCTTTCAGCTTGATTATACCACAGGCTTCCTCGTTTGTCTTCCTGCTTTCGTTCCGATCGGAGTTTTGCTGGACTCCTTCTTGCTCTACCCTCATGGCTTTTGTCCTGCTTTTCTTCAACGTTTGGGTATAGTTTGGCTTTGGGCTGGCCCTCATTGGCTTCCGGCTGAGAGGGACATCTCTTATTATTCCGAACAGCTCCCTCTTTGGCCACTATATCCGTGTTTATGGGGCAGACATCCTGATCGATAAGCCTCCTTTTTTCGCTACCTTCTGTTCGATGCTCCTTTATCTCCTTCCTCTCCGTTTCTGAGTGTAGAGATATATTCATTAGGTCCGAACAGCTTAAAAATTCTTCCGCTGTTCTTGGCAATCTGGGTGCGACATTTTCCTCGGCCCGTATCATTGCCTCAAGTTGGTTAACCTTTAATAGTGGCGCTCCGGCTCTAACATCTGATTTAACCAACGTTTCAATGATGGTCTTGGAACTAGAATTTCTTTCAAACTGGGGGGTTATAGGCAGCGGGGTCTCTTCCTTTTGCAACTTTACTCCCTTCATTAGCTACTTGCGTGAGCATTGAAGGGCTTTTATCCTTTCCCTTTGTCAGCCCCTGAACCTCTTGAACCGTTTCCTCAGAGGCATATATTATTGATTTTAGCCTTCTGTTTTGTGTGTCCATATTTTCGATCTTTTTTTCCAGGGCTACAATTTTTCTTTCCCAACAGGTTTTCTGATTGAGAGCTTTGTCTTGAGTTGCTGTTATGTAGCTTTCCACGTTGGCCAATTTCCCCATTATATTTGACAGGATTGATGTTTGCAGGGAACTGAAGGGGGAACAGAGGGGGTACACATATTTCTCACATGTTCACAATACCATGTCTAGGATAGACTATTTCTGGGTAGCGGTGGGACTTCTGGGAAAGATACAAGGGCTAGATAAGGGTGCAATAGCCCTCTCGGACCATGCTCCACTATGGTTAGACGTGACTCTCCCAGGGAGGAAGAATGGGCTCTGGAGGTGGAAGCTACCGCAGGAGCTGATCCAGGACCCAGTTACCGGGGAGTCCTTAAGGGAAATGATAGAAGAATACTTTATACAAAATGACACTGGGGAGGTCGCATTGAGCACAGACTGGGATGCGTTTAAAGCAGTTTTGCGGGGGAAGATGATAGCGTTGAAAACCACGAGAGATAAACAAAGGTTTTTGTGGGAAAAGGAGTTGGAAAAATCAATTGAAGATATCCAAGAGAAAATGCTGACACACCCCACTAAGACAATGAAAAAATCACTGAAACATACACAGGGCCAATTAGAGATGCTACGCACGAAGGGCGCAGAAAGGAATCTACTCTATTTGAAACAGAGATATTACATAAGAGCGAACAAAGCAGATAGACTCCTGGCGAGACAACTCAGGGCAAAACAGAAAGAAACAACAATTAAGGCCATATGCGATGCGAAGGGGGACATCCAAACACGCACACACGACATAGGGGAAGCACTGAGGCAATACTATCAAACTCTCTACTCCACTGAATGCCCTAATACAAACGCCCAAGATTCATACTTAGAGGCCCTACAGATCCCGAAAATATCAGAAGAGGATAAACAGACATTAGAGACCCCTATAAGTGAAGAGGAAGTCAGTAAAGCAATAAATGGAGTCCCAGGTAACAAAGCTCCAGGCCCAGATGGGTTTACGGCCCCATTTTATAAAAAATACTCGGACGTGCTGACCCCGATCCTCACTAGGCTCTAGAACTCATTTAGAGAAAGCGGTAACGTGACCCCCACAATGAATGAAACGAAGGTGCTGGTGTTTCACAAACCAGGTAAGGATCCAATAAACCCTGCGTCATATAGACCAATCTCCCTGATTAATCTAGATGCGAAAATATATACGAAGATTCTGGCAACAAGGTTGTCCCCGCTACTCCCTAAACTAATTAGTGAGGATCAATCAGGCTTCATTCCCGGCAGGCAAACCCACGACAACACAAGGAGGCTCGCCCATCTAGTGGAAAAAGTAGGTATATCCCACACCCCAGCGATACTGCTGTCGGTAGACGCCGAGAAGGCCTTCGATCGGGTGGAGTGGTCAATACTGTTCAAAGTTCTCAGGCGCATGGGGTTCGGGGAACAGTATATCGCGAGCATTAGAGCGATCTATAATTCCCCATCCAGTAGACTAGTCACTAATGGCGAGGTTACGGACAAGGTAATAATATCGAGAGGAACGAAACAGGCATGCCCCCTTTCACCATTACTGTACGCCCTGTTCTTGGAACCTCTACTAATAAAAATACGGGAATCAATATACATTAAAGGGATAGATATGGCTGGATAGCAACATAAAGTGATTGCGTACGCGGATGATATGCTAATAACCCTAGAGGACCCCGAATCCGCTTTATCAGCTGCGGTGAGGGAATTAGAAAGATATGGGGCCATCTCAGGCCTAAAGATTAATAGGAAAAAATCAGAGATCCTAATCCTGGCAGGGGACAGAGCAAACATAGAAAGGGAAGCAACGATTCTGGACCTTAAGATCGTAGAAAAAGGTATAAAATATCTGGGAATAATTGTACCTCGAAAAATTGAGCAATTCTATGGGGAAAACTACCCGCCGCTAATCACAAACATTCAAAGGGAAATAGGCAGATGGAATCCACTACAGATATCCTGGTGGGGCAGAATTCAAGCAGTCAAGATGACCACCCTCCAGAGGGTACTATACTGCTTTCAGGCTCTCCCGGTGGGTGTCCCCGACACGTTCTTCAAAACCTTAACAAAATTGGTCTCATCCTTTGTATGGAAAGGGAAAATGCCTAGAATAGCTAGGAAGGTCCTCACAGTCCCAACTAGAGAAGGGGGGATGGCGCTCCCCCATTTAAAAAAATTCTATCAGGCGGCACAGCTTAAAGTCCTGAGGGAGTGGCTGGGGGAGAATCCGCAGCAGATATGGGCCAAACAAGACAGAGCAGTGGCGAGGACCCCACTGGGAGAACTTCTTTCGAAACAGAGGCAGCACAGACATGAGAACTTAGGGATAAGCGAAATAATGAGGACCACGCTGGAAGCATGGGATAGCCAAACACGAAAAGGTATAATGACCACGGCGCTGGGACCCTTTACACCCATCTGCAGAAATCCACAATTTCCACCGGGGATGGAACAAGGGGCATACGACAGCTGGGAGGAAGCGGGCATAACTAAAATAGGCGAGATGTTTGCAGACAAAGAAATTACATGACTAGAATCCTGCTTTACAGGATCAAAATCCTCTAAAGGTGATAGATATAGGTATGAGCAGTTAAAACATTGGCTAAACTCCCCGACAATCACTGAGGCAGCAACCAGGGATCTTACAGGGTTTGAGACATACATCATCTCCAACACGGGGGAGAAAAAGTGGGTATCAACTCTGTATAAATACATAAACACACAAGGGGAAGATATTAAATGGTCATAAAGAATAAAGTGGGGCAGAACGCTGGGGGAGGAACCAATGGATAGATAGTGGGAGGACCTATGGAAGCAGATCCCCAAGGTGACCCGCTCGGCACAAACCAGGGAGATGTGGGTCAAAATTATGACACAGTGGCACTACACTCCAGAGAGGCTCCACGCGATGTACCCAAACACGCCAAATCAATGCTGGAGAGGATGTGGCGAAGTGGGAACTTGGAGACACATTTGGTGGGACTGTAAAGGCATTAAACCCTTTTGGGAAGAAGTTAGAAGTGAAATGGGTAAAGTATTCCCGGATGTGGGTTTGATTGGGGAGGGGGTGTGGCTTTGTGGAATTAGAGATGATACGGTTATACAGTAAATCACAATGGAGAAGCTTTATGGGACTTCTCATAGCGGCATGGACCACTATAGCACAGAATTGGAAGAACAAGAATACCCCACTGACCTATACCTGGCTACAGAAAGTATGGGTCCATATAACAATGGAGAAAATCACCCACAAAATTCAAGGAACTGGAGACAAATTCGTAAAGGAATGGGAAGGGACCTTGCAGTATCTCCAGTCAGACTTTATGGAACAATGGTGCCCCCATAATATCAAAGTTTCAGACATCTTCAACGCATAATTGGAACCCGGGACAATATGATTTCATTCGACCTGAGGGGAGGGAAGGGGGAGGGTGAAGGGAATGTTATAATGTTCAATGTTATTTCTCTTGTTTTTATTTATGTAAAACTAATAAATACAAGTTTTAAATTAAAAAAAATATTAGACAGGATTGCTGTGTTGTCGTGGACGTTTTCTTTTATCGCTTCATATAATTTACAGAAGGGTGCTAGCACTATGGCCATAGCCAACATGATAGCTATCATGTCGGGTTTTTTGTTTGGCGATTCGTTTTGCATAGCCACTGCAATGTCACTTAATCGTCTCTTTTTTGGCAAGACTTGAGTTTTTTTTGGTTCGCCTCATGGGTGTTGATGAGTCCAAAACCAAGCATTCCACTGGGGATCTCATGTTCCGATCAGAGTTCGCCAGGTTTCTTAATGGTCCATTTTTTATGTGAGAGTTATCCCAATTTGCTTTTAGCTCAGCTCCTTTCGTGGTCGGAGTAGACATCAACTGACCCGTGGACTGATGGGGCTTTGTCCATGCCAGACGGAGCTCTCTTTCAGGCTGAGTGAGGGATGCACGGTTGGACTCCCAAGCTATTTGTTCCACCTTTTCCTTCTCCTCCTGCCGTACGTCAACCGGTTTCTCAATCTCCTCTATGGTTGCCGGGACCCCATTTGGTGCTTTTTGAGTCTGGGCATTCGGAGCCATCCCTCTTGAAAGGCCTTTTGGGATCGGTGCCGTTGTGCTCAGGTTCCCTGCCGCCGTTGGCTTTTCTGCGTCATTACACAGTTCTTTAGTAGATGTATTCTTATTCACATGAGGGCGGCAGTCTTTTTGCCCTAGCTTGTCAGTTGTTGATGTTGCCGTATCAGTTTTCCTCTGCTTTATTACTAGCTGTGTTTCACTTGCTATTTCAAGCATTTCTGCAGCAGATACTTCGGTCTCTATACTCTGTTTCCTTTTATGTTGTTGTGTGAAGAAAGCCTTTAGGGGGCAAGACAGAAGTGGATTAGGCAGCCCTTTCGATATTTGACCCCGTCTTCTGATGATTTTTTTTTCTTTCAATTCCCCCACGGAAAGTTTATTGAGGGCTCTCGTGTTTGCCAAGTTTTTTGCCCCTTGTTGCCTTGCTTTGGCCGGAGTATTGCTTTTGTTTCTCTTTTTTCTTTTCACTGCTCAACCAATTTTAAGTTGCTCTCCATCAGTCTCCTTGTTCGAATCCTCCGGCTCACCCTCCGTTTGTTTATCGCTTTCCAAGCCGTCTTCATCTGATTCCTCCTCTTTGCTTAGATCGGCGTCCGTCTCTTTATCACTGATCTCTATGATGGGCCTAGAGACCCTTGATTGACTTTTGCCCTGCCTTTGCGTGAGATCATCGCATTCACGATGTGTATCATGAAGCATGACTTGAATGCGAAACGTGTTCGGTGCAGTTTCACTTTCTTCAGCTATACCTGGGGGTTTAGACAGTGCTTCCACTTCAGTGCCATACTGACAAGTTAGCTTCTCTTCTGTCGATTGATGTTCTGGTATCTTGGATGTTTCGAGACATGCTTCAGCCTCCTTAGTCCCCCTTACACCCCTATTACTCGGGTCCCATGCCTGGGTGGACGCTACCTTGTTTCTGACTGGTTTCTCTGGAGAAATAGCTGCTTCCCAAACTTCGGATACCTCTGGTTCGGAACTTTCTTCACTTGCGCTGCCGGGCCGCCGCTTCGAGTCAGGCGGGCGTCGTCCTCCGACCGCGCCCGGACAAACTCCACTCACTCTAACCGGTGACGACGGATTGTTTCCTGCTGGATGTAATGCAGCCGAGGCGAGCGGACGCGGTCCCTCTTGTGCCCCCTCCACCTCCTCTTCTCGGGCGGGCCGCTCCTCTCGCTCCTCCTCCTCCACTGACGCCGTGGATTTCATCGATGGAGCGGACTCCCGCTCATTGCCTCGTACTTCAGGTAAGATGTTATTTTCTTTTTTGTTTCTTTTGCCACGTCCATGTAATGGCCCCTGTGGACATGCCCGTCCGGGAGCTATAGATAGAAAGTCCACAATCGTAGATGTCAAAGGCGGTCTTGGTGCCGAGTCAGATTTGCTCCTCCTCCTGTCAGTTGATCCCGGGGCCATTGCCCCCTCTTGGCTTAGTTGTTTTAGTCGACGGTGAGTTTTTCATGGGTGGTCTCAAGAGTGGTTTTGAGGCTTTCAGAGGTCAAACCTCCGGCTCCATGCGACTCTGACTTCGCGTCTGCAGCGGACTGCTGGAGACTAGCTCTCCACCTCAGGCTCTCCAACTCCGCTCACCACTCTGCGGTGTATTGAGGCACTTATAGGCACCTCCTGCAAAATAGCGTGGATGGGCTGCACAACGCTGCAGACTGGCTCTCCACCTCAGGCTCTCCAACTCCGCTCCAACATTTTTTTTATCAGTGATTGGTGGCGAATTCTGGACTTTTCATGTAGAAGATAGTATGATCACAGACCTCTAATCACTAAATGAAGACATCAATCAGAACCAGTGACTGTTGTTACAATCAGCTGCTCTAAGAACCGAAGGTGTAGCAGGGGATTGAGGTTTGATTATAATAAGGATATATCACAAATATATGATAAATTGGTGCCTATTTTAGTCTCCATCATCACGGAAGATCATCTGGAGTCGGACTGGGTCTCTTTCAATAAAACAGCAACTATAATTACATAGTTTTTTGTAAAAAACTGCACCAAAGGTTGCAATTAAAACATTACAAAATACTTAATATTATGTAGTATAAAGTATACAGAAAAGAATTATCACCCTAATTAAAAGTACAGCCCAAAAGGAGAATTATGTACTGTATGAGCAGGTTATAAACCTTCATTCGAGTTAAAAAAAAAAAAAAGCAAAGAAAAGAAGTGGGAGCTAGTCAACCCGCCCCCACGACCTTAGGGCCCAGAGCCCTCCTCAGGCCAGTTTTGTTGGGGGGGGGGAGTTTTTGGGATATGTTAGAAGGGAATATGGGTTGGGAAGGGGGAACGAATATCGGAATACGGAAGACACTCATCGACAAACACAGACGGGGAAAGCAAGACTAGAGAACAGGTACAAAAATGGGCCTGAAAATCCTCACGTTTAATATACAGGGACTGAACTCCCCGGTCAAACGGAAAAAGGTGGAACATTATCTACACAAGGAACGATTCGACATCCTGACTCTGCAGGAGACACACATACGGAAACAGGACAAAGGGAAAATTAAAATTAAAGGATGCACACATATTCTCCAAGCCAACGCCTCAGACAAGAAGAGGGGCGTACTGATAGCATTCGCTAATGCCATGAACGTACAAATACAGGGCACGCTCTCGGATTCTGATGGCAGATACCTATTTGCGAAGATACAAGTGGAAAACCTCCCTCTGACAATTGCGATAATATATGCCCCTAACGTGGGCCAAGATGGATTCATAAGGGATTGCGTAAACAAACTAGAATCTTTTGCAAAGGCAGAGATAGTCCTATCTGGAGACTTCAACATAGCGTGGGACCCAAACGCAGATAGCTCGACTCCAAGACAAGAAGGGCAGGGCACAGCATCCAAACACCTCCAAAAAGCAATGTCAAAACTGGCCCCGGAAGACACATGGAGGAGACACAGAGGCTTGTCGCCGAGGATATACTCACTTCTCGCATGTACATAGTACTAGTGCCAGAATAGACTACACATGGACATCGTCGACCCTACTTGGGAAAATCCGAGAGGCAGAGGTGAGCGACATTTCCTTGTCCGATCATGCTCCCCTATGGATCAACCTCCTTACTAAGTGTAAACAATCACGCCTATGGAGCTGGACGTTGCCGAGGGATATCACTCAAGATCCACTCATGAAAGAGGCCATTAGAGAATGATCTAACGAATACTTCATTGAGAACGACCAACAAGACATCTCTAAGTCAACCCTGTAGGAGGCATATAAAGTGGTGATTCGAGGTCATATCATAGCACTCACAGCACAAAGGACTAAACAGATAAATAAATGGGAAGCAGAATTAGAGGCTAAGAGTTCGGATCTGAGAAGAGAAATGGCACACAGCAATTCTTCTAAAGTGAAAAGAGCATACAGACACGTACAGGGCCAACTAGAGACCTTACGCACCAAACTAGCTGAAAAACACCTTCTACAACTGAGACACTGGTATTACACAAAGTCGAATAGGGCGGACAAGCTGCTAGCCAGACAATTGCGGGGCAAATGACAAAGCCAATCAATCAAAGCTCTGGCAGACGAATGAGGCCAAAGGTGCACGCTAGCCACCGAGATGGGGAAGATCTTTCAACAATATTACCAAAAACTCTACGCCACTGAAAATCCGAGAGGGGCTGACCAGTTAGCTTTCCTGGAAAATGTAACACTGCACACTGTGACGCAAGAGGAAAGGCAGAGGCTGGACGAACCAATCACAGAAGAAGAAGTGGAGGCGGCGATAAAGGAACTACCGAAGAATAAAGCACCTGGTCCGGACGGATTCACTGCTCAATTTTACAGAACATACAAAAAAGAACTGACCCCGTATCTAACAGAACTATTTAACACCTTCAAAGATCGCACTGATATCACCCCCTCCATGAACGAGGCTAAGATCTTAGTCTTCCACAAAAAAGGGAGAGATCCAGAAGATCCCAGCTCTTACCACCCCATAGCCTTAATCAATCTCGACGCAAAATTGTATACCAAAATTCTTGCCAAACAATTGACGGAGGTAATTCCCAAACTGATACATCAGGACTAGGCCAGATTTATTCCCAACAGAACGACCCACGATAACACCCGACGGATCACACACTTGATAGAAAAGATAGGCCACACGAAAACGGCGGCCCTTCTCTTAGCTCTCGACGCAGAAAAGGCGTTCGACCGGGTGGAATGGTCGATGCTATTTCACATCCTAGCGAAAATAGGGCTAGGAAAGGAATTCATAAAGATGATACGCGCTAACTATAACACCCCTTCGGCTCGGATAGCGGTAAATGGGGAGCTCACTGACTCATTCAAAATTCAAAGGGGCACCAAACAGGGGTGCCCACTCTCCCCGCTACTCTACGCCATCTTCCTGGAACCACTACTGCAGAGAATCAGGGAACTCCCAGCAATACAGGGCATAGACATGGGAGGAATAACACATAAAGCATTGGCATATGCAGACGACATGATCCTGGTGCTATCGAACCCAAAGGAATCCCTTCCGGCCCTGATGAAGGAAATAGAAACATATGGCTCCATAGCTGGACTGAAAATCAACAGACATAAATCAGAAATCTTGACTTTAGCGGGGGACGTAACGGTCTTCCAAACCCTGGCGAAGGAACTTCGACTCAAAATAGCAGAGAAAGGGATAAAGTACCTGGGGGTAACCCTTACAAATAAAATTGCCAACCTATACGCAGAAAATCTCCCGCGCCTCCTAGAAAAGATCAAAGGAGATCTGGCTAAGTGGAATCCACTCTCGGTATCATGGTGGGGAAGAATGACGGTAATAAAGATAACAGTCCTTCCAAGGCTGATGTACACCTTCCAGGCGCTCCCGATCCGAATTCCCCCCACTTTCTTTACAGCCCTCACAAAGGTAACTTCGAGATATATCTGGCAAAATAAACCTCAGAGATTGTCGAGGCAGACTCTAACAACGCCAAGAGAATGGGGAGGTATGGCGCTGCCCCATTTCAGAAGATACTATGAGGCGGCTCAATTGTGGGTCCTCAAAGAATGGATCCCCGATACCTCACAAAAAATATGGGAGGCACAAGACAGAGCGGTGGCCAGACACCGACTCCGCAAAGTACTGTGGACAGGTCCGGAGAACAGACATCCAAATGTTTGCATCATTGAGGTCCTGAGCACTCCACTAGACATATGGAACAAATTGACCCGAAATGAAATCCTGACAATCGACCCTGCTCCCTTCATGCCGATAATAGACAATCCAGAATTCCTACCCGGCATGGAGAAGGGGGCGTATCACAAATGGGAAGAGGCAAATTGTACAAAAGTCGGTGATATGTTCTCGGGGCAACAACTGAGATCATTTTCAGACTGTAAAGACCTCCTGGGGCTGTCCTATAAGGATACATTCAAATACGAGCAACTGTGCCATTGGCTCTCCACCCCACGAATAAAAATAGCAGTGAGTAGGAACTTGACTCCATTTCAAAAATACATCCTGGCTAACCCTGGAACCAACAAATTCGTATCAACCATGTACAGATTCCTCAATTCGGCGACGGAAAACGTCAAATGGCTATATATGAAAAGATGGGAGCTCACACTGGGGAAAGCAATCCCCAAAGAACACTGGGACTATCTTTGGAACATCATCCTCAAATGGTCAAAAGCCATACAAGTGAGGGAAGCGTGGATTAAAATTATGATCCAGTGGCATTACACCCTCAAAAGGTTACATAAAATGTATCCGACAACGCAAAACAAATGTTGGAGAGGCTGCCCCACGGAAGGGAATTGGTGACACATCTGGTGGGATTGCACGAAGCTTATACAATTCTGGACAGATGTTAAAGCCCACATGCAAGCCATCTTTGAAGGGGCCAAAAACCTGCAGGAGGAGGTATGGATATGTGGTCTGTGGCACCCGAAAGACAGGACATTGATGATTTCCCCCAAAAATAATTTCATGGGTCTCCTAACCGCGGCTTGGCTGGAAATAGCCCAAAAATTGAAACAACAAACTCCACCGACAAGCCTGGACTGGCTCCGTCGAATTCAGTCCCATATAGCCATGGAAAGAATCACATACAACCTCCAGGGAGAAGCCCAGAAATTTCACACAATCTGGGACGCAGCTCTAGAACATCTACAGAGCGACTACATGCTACAATTGTGCCCCCACAAAATCCGTATCCTGGATCTTTTCACCTGAAATGGAACTCTAGAGAACTTGTAGCCTGTACCGAGACTATATCCGTTTTTTCCGACGGGAGGGGGAAAGGGGAGGGGTTGCGGGGGAGTTCAGGACTCATGTTGGGTCCAGTTTTGCGTGTGTATATATAACACAAATGCCAATAAAAACATGTTTTAAAAAAAAATGAGAAAAACATGAGCATTTTCGGTGCCTTGTGACAAGTGGGACTGGAATTAATGGTAGAGCGTTTGATAGCTCTATCGTAGGGAATCACTGCCATGAACAGTATAGCACCTTTTATCTAGGGGACAGAGTAGATTTTCTCCGAGCAGCTCTGCATGTAACAATGATAGCCTTCAACCTATGGATAGTGAACATCTACATTTCTCAGTCACTGGAATGCAATAGGCAATTAACTCCCAGAAACAGATCTGGAATCCATACTTTAAAAAGCGTTTCAATTCCACCCTTGCCTTGGGCAAACTACCAACTGCAATTTTAACAGCCACTTGTTCCACCTTTCAAGAAAGGAGGAAGAGATAACCCTAACAACTACCATCCACTCTTTCTTCTTGATTCAGGTGGGAAAGGTTTCAGGAACGGTGGTCCTCCACCATTGTAATCATGGATGAAAGAGAATGACATCATATCACATTTGCGAGCAGGGTTTCGGAAACATATTTTTTATGATTGCCCAATGTTTTAAAATATGTAATCCTAAAAAACAGTGCCTTTACATTCTATTTGTGCACCTCCAAAAAAGTTTGATGATGTTCCAAGATTGCAACTTTCGGGAACACGGAAAGACCTGGACATTCCAGGTCCGCTATTAAATGTCATCCAAATGTTACATACTATAAATCTGGCTTCTTTTAGGCGGGACTGGGAGGAGAGTGTACTGATGCCTTTCCAGCATAGAAGGGCATTGAGCAGGACTGTTTTGGCTCAAGCATTATTTTATTTATATATCAATTACATAGATATTAAATGGCTATGTTATCCTTTGGATGCTCCGAAACTTTATTGAGGAAATATCTGTATACTCTTTTTTTCTGGATGGCACTATTTTGATTTCCAAACCCTCAGTGGCCTAAGATGACAGCTCACAAAGTTCACTGAATTATTTCAAAATAAGGTCATTGAAGTAATTCAAACCAAAACCAAAGCAATGATCTGCACAAGGCAAGATCATGAAGTAACATTTTGAATCTTGCCATCACCATTGAGCGCATTAACAAAGATCACCTTTTTTGATTATTTGTTATTGCACTTCACAAGAGGTCCACATTGGAATGACCATATTGAAAATGAATAATAACATTACACTCCAAAGGTGTTGCTTTACAGTTAATAGATTCTGCTTGTACCTTTAGGAATAGAGTTATTGCTCCCAATTTTGAAGATTATAAAAAGAAGTCCAGGCCTGTAGTGCGATAAGGAGAAAAACATTGGTGACAAGGTACATCAAGTCTAATTTTTTTTTTAAAATACCTTTATTTAACAGTTGTGGAATACATGTCAACAGATAGAGAAAACTAATACCATTATGACAATTATTTAAGCAAAAATAAAGAAAATTGCACATCTAAACCTTCCTGCCTCCTGATAACTTCCTTTCGCTGATTTCCCCATGATTGTGTCAAGTTTTCATAGCGCATTCTCACTTAGTCATCATAATTTCGCAGTTCAACGAGAAGCTATGCAGCTAGATCGTCTTAAACATGAATAATGGGTATTCGTAGTTGAAATCAATTAAAGGCAACAATGTTTTCAAATATCTTGGGAGTTGATTGGCCAGGAAGGCTGTAAGCATCTCTGCCACTAATATGTCCCACAGTTTACACCACCACATGATTATATATGGGCCTTCAGGGCTTTTCCAATGTCTGGCCACTGTAATTCTGGCTGCCATTAATAGCTGCAGGTCTCACGCTGTTTCTACAGAATAAATTACTCTGTGGTAATTTACTTTGGGGAAATTACATTGACAGTTTACTTCGAAATGCATTTTTTGTGGGGTAAGGGGTAAAAGGGAGGTGGACAGAGGTTGGGGGTAAGGGTTGCAGCAAAGAGGGAGGGGAGTTTGGGGGGACCCTTATTAAATCAAATGCATTTCGAATTAAATTGTCAAAGACATTTCCACAAAGTAAATTACCACAAAGTAATGTACTTAGCCAGATTGAAGTGGTTCTTAGCTGGATCAATTACTGTCATGCTTTATTGCTGGCCCAACCCATGGGTCTGGGTCACCGGCTGCAATTGTTACAGAATCTTGCTGCTCAAGTGACAAATAACTCCCCAAAGGGTGCTCACATCATCCCCGTTTTATGGTCCTTCCATTGGCTCCTAGTGGCCAGGATAACTGAATTCAAATCTCTTTGCCTGGTTCACTGGGCCTACCATGGCCAGGGAGCTAGCTATCTTCTGAACAAATGTATTCCGCAGCTCCCTGGCCAGGCAGTCCGCTCTGGTTCAGCCTGCTTAGTTCGTGTCACAAAATTCCTGCTGTCCATGGTAGAAGGCCAGGCTTTTTCAGTGGTTGCCGCAGATTATGGATACCCTTAGGCACATCTAAAACCATCTGGAATTTAGATGCACCCTGAAACCATTTATTGTCTAGGTCTGGGTGCCTGGTGTTCTGGTCAAGTGTTTTCCTAGTGCCAAGATACCCTTGGGTGGAAGAGCGCTCTACAAATTCAGCTAATAATAATAATAATGGAACCAGCTTCATGATAGGTCTAGCCACATTGCCTCTCTCAGGTATTGTCCCTGATCTGGGCCACCCAAAAGCACTAACAGAGGGTCCGCAGGCAATTGAAGGTCTGTTATGGCTTCATAATTCTGTAGGACCTCCGCCCAGTATCTATGGACAAGTCCATCACGTGTGATAGAAATTGCCCTGCTGCCCACAACCCCTCCAACAGTCTGGGGCTTATGGGGGGTTCATCTTTTGCAGCCTCCTAGGGGGAAGTACCAGGGATAGCAACATTTTAACAAACGTTCCTTATTCGTAGTGCATCTGGATGCTGTTTGATTATATGACCACATGGCATTTCATGTGTTCTCGTCGATTGCAGGGCCATATCCATTTTCCAAATGTCAGTTCCAGCGCCATTGTAGGGGTTGTCACTTCCACTTTAATTATGGGATTTCAGGCCTAAAGTCAGAGTTGAGTATATCTATATCTTCGTTTTTCATCAAGTTTGAATCTTTCCTTGCATTACACAAAATATATAGTTCAGCAAAGTTCTTGAGGCCCCCATTAATCCATTGTCTAAATAGTGATTTTGACAACCCCAGAGTAAATGCTGGGTTTTTCAATTTAGCAGATAATTCCCCCAGACCTGCTGTCACACCCCAATGCTGTATCCGTTTGAGATAGTAGAAGAGAGATAACGCAATCGCTGAGAGAGTTTTGTGGGAGATTGGTAGCATCTGTGTATAAAAGATTAAGAAGCCAGTCCAGGCATTAGCTTGTTCTATTGGTACCCATGGTGGGGCCAAGGCCTCTTGGTGTCAGGAGAAAATGTTGAAAAAGTTGCTCCACTATATTGTACCTGAAGATAACAGGGGATTGGGTCGAAATATTGCTTTTGGAATTGGTGGCTTACTCACTTTCAAGAAAAGTGTCAATATCTTTTTGTGAAGGGCCCATATTGGTATCTTGACCTGAAGTACCTGACAATGATATGGAAATCTTGGTACCAGGTTCATTTTAACTGCGGTCACTCTGCCAAGCCACGATAACTCCACTTTATCCCACCTCTTTTGGTCTTCTGACCACTCTCTCTTTAGCTTTAGGTAATTTGCTTCACAATCTGTTTGGGTGATGCTGGGATTCAGACCCACAAGTCCTCTGTAGACTCTGTATGCCAGTGCAGAGGACGTAACTTGTACAGGTCCTGAAGAGAATTATGTGTCACTATATACTTACACCACTAGATTTTCGGAGGTTTATTGTAAACCTGGATAACACGTTAAATGCTCTCAGGTCCAACATTATGTTATGAAGGGATCAATGTGTGTCTGTTGGTGTCAGCAGGAGGTCATTTGCACAGAGTGTGATCTAATATTGTTCATCTCCCACTTCCAGCCCCCTGATATTCGTGTTTTTCCTCATCATCATCACCAGGGTTTCCATTAATAATGCAAAAACAGAGTGGATACAAAGGGCATCCCTGACATGTCCCCCTAGATGTCTTAAAGGGGCCATTGCATCTTCCGTTGGTGGTCACATTTGTGGAAGGATGCAGGTAATTAGCCATCACTAATTTTAGGAAAGATAGCCCACAGTTGTATTCTCTGAGTACCTGTAGCAGATAAGACCACTTAACCCAATCAAATGCTTTGGTTGCATCAACAACCATTACCCCAATGTTGTCTGGATCTAGGGTTGGTTTTTTTCAAAAGAGTTCATAGGAGACCAGTCTTGAGGGTGTCCAGGAATGGTCCGCCTGTGAGGGAGATATTGAGTGCCGGGCCCTTCACTTGTTTAATGATGAAGGACAGAATTATATCATCAGAATAAGATTAAGAAGTAGGTTTGAGGGAGGCAATCATTTTTAAGAGATCCATGGGAAAGAGAAGAGAGAATTTGGTCCAGAGGGGCAGTGTGCAGTGTGCATGCCAGGGTGCAGGGGATGTTAATGGTTGATTTTTTAAGACTCAAATTCAGACTCCTACGGTTTGTGCACAGAGATTTGAGGTTGGTGATGTCTCCTGAGTTATGATTTTTGAACCACCGTTTCTCTAGGGCTCTGATTGTGTGTTTGCTGGAGGCTATCTCGGGGTTTACCATGGGGTGGATGGTTTCATCTTAGCCAGGCTGGATTTTAAAGGGGGCATGAGTGTCCACCAATTTCATAGCAGAGTTGCTTAATAATTCGAAGAGGCCCGAGGCAATCCCTGTGGTGGGGAAGTCTAGATGGTTTTCTTTGTGCGCCGTAGCTGAGGGATTGACTGATAAAGGGATGGCAGCATGGTCAGACCATTCAAGCGGGATAAGGTCTGCACAGGTGATGCAGGGGGGTGATGTGAAGACTAAGTCTAGGATGTTGCCTTTGTTGTCCATGGGGTAAAGCACAATTTGCTTAAGGTCCATGTAAAGACTGGAGGGGGGTGTCTGTACTTCTGCTCTCTTTATGGTAGAGGAGAGGCAAAGAGGACCCCAGCCAAGATTCTCCATTCAGTAGCTATGGTTGAGCAATCAAGGCCTAGCTTCTTAGGAGTTGATGCAGGCTGGTTCATAAGTACAGTGTAGTTCCCAAGCCCCCACAAAGGAATGTCCACACACTATATTAGTTAAAACACAGTCTTTATATAATTAATATTCAAGGTTATGTACACTATCACAATAACTCACTTTGTGATCAGAAAATCAATAATGGTAAATATATACAGTTCTAAAGTGTACAATTATTATCAGATCTCATTAAAGTGCATCAACTATACTCTCAAAATGCCACACAGATCAATAAAGAGGAAACCAGCAGTAGAGAGGGGAAGGAAAGCAAGATGGTTGAACAATTGCCAGAATATTGGCCTTTACCAACTAGGCACAATTTGTTGTGGAGATCCTCCCACCTGGGCAAGCTGTAAACCAAAGATGTATCACAAGCCCAGTCCATATATTGTTCTACAAGTCTTATTTCCCTCTACAATAGTTCTACAGCCCCAATGTACCTGGAATTGTAGCGTTCATCGTCGGGGAATCGACAGCCCTTCTTGAGTGCCCTCCCTTTAAGGCAGGAGTCACGGATCGTCGAACGTCCGACGGATAACGGGGTGAACTACGGTGGTGAAGTGGCAGCTTCTTTCCTAGCGGTGCTTGTCGACGACGGAGGGTTGGCGTCCTGCAAGGAAGAGGCGTGCGGGGCACCTCGGTGACGGTAGTTCTGGACCGCAAAGAGATGTTGAAGAACTGTGGCCCAGCAATGGCGTTGGGTCATCGTCGTCTCTGTGGTCTTTAGGTGGTGGGAAACCCACCAGCGGATGCTCCTCGGCACTTCGACGGGTGGGCCTTCTCCAGCAGGATAAAGTGGGTGGCGATGCAGACGAGAGTGTCCTTGTCTCAAATTAGGTTTTTAGGCAAACGGGAGCACGCTGGCTCCAGTCGGCGATGTCAGTCGTCGACAGTGGCGGACAACAGTCCGGGTGCTTCTCTTTGGGATTCCGTGGCAGTCCCCGTCTCTGGTCAGCAGCCTGTCGTAGGTCTGTCTACCAGGGAGCTTTGGCAAAGATCAGCTGGTGCACGATGGTCCCTCATAGCTCGGGAAGAGGGCACCTTACCAGGTCCTCTCTGGGTCAGTCCTTGGAGACACAGCAGGTTTCAGATTGATGAAGGAGAGCAACAGCAATTCTTATCTTCCAGCAGGGCTTCAAGGTTAAGCTTCAGTTTCAACTTCAGTTTCTCTTCAGCTTCTGAACAAGAATTCTAGCAATGAGAGACTCCCAGATATACTAGTTGATCTCCCATTCATTCTGCTGGGTCACACTCAGGCAACCAATTGGTCAGAAGGGCATTCATGCAGGCAGGCATCCAATCAGGTGCATAGTGCATTCAGGCCATTCACTCCTCTCCAGACACTCACAACAAGTTATGTGTATTGGGACAAGTACCCAGCCATTCAACACTCCACACTGCATTCATACCAGTTCGGGATGGGCTGTCTCAGTCATTGTGTCAACCACCAGATACTAGACACCCACAACACAGAATGCGTATTCGTCACACACTCCATTCACCCAGGTCCCACCCACAGGGTGGACCCACAACATACAGTCACTGGGAAGGCTCCAGCCAGTCTGGCCTGGCCTTCACAACAACACCATATATGGAACCTCCACCCAACAGCCGGTCAGGGGGAAGGGACAGAGTTAGGGCTTCCCAGGACTTTGGCAAAACAAGGTAATAGGCAATAGAAAGCAAGAGGCCACAGGGGCCATCTTGTTTCCTATCAGGAATCAACTGATTCGAGCGGCAGGGCCTGGGTATCCCAAAATGGAGTATACTCAGGGCACCTGATAAATTCACCATGGAGCTGCCACCAGCCCATACCCTGCTCTGCGGGCCACAAACAGGTGCCCAAAAACATCCACTAGGGGCGCAGGGTTGTTCACCCACCCATGGGTGCCATAAGGGTATCCCATGGGTCGGTACACCAAACCAAAAGAGAGAGCTGCACCGCCAGGAGTCGCACATGAACTCCTGCATGGAAAACACGACAGAACACACGATAAAAAGCAGTAAAGGACAAGGATACAGAGGCCCTGTCCCTCCGATGCATTTCCAGAATCACAGTTGCCCCCCCCAGACTGAGGTTAGGGTGCCTAATCTCCCACGAGATAGACACCCTCATCCAGACAGTCAGCATACCTTCTGGAAAGGCCATCTGCGTTATCGTGACTCTTCCCTGATCTGTGCTCTATTATGAAGTCTAGCCCTTGCAGGCTAATGGACCACCTGAGCAGTTTCGGGTTCTCACCCTTCATCTGCAAAAGCTACTTCAGGGGCTAATGATCTGTTTCGACCTTGAAGGTAGACCTCGTAAGGTAGGGCCTAAAACGCCTAAGTCTCCAAACTATGCTGAAACATTCCTTTTCAACAGTAGCCCACATAGGTTCTCTACCCTTGAGTTGTCTACTGATGAATATGATCAGATATTCACTCCCTTTGTAATCTAAAGACAGCTCCAATTCCGGTGTCGCAGGCATCAGTTTGAATGATAAAGGGCTTGCTGTAATCAGGCGCACAGAACACGGGTGCCCAACACAGGCTTTCTTTCAAGCCATCAAAGGCCCTCTGACAGTCTTCAGTCCACTGAACCTTCCTAGGCTGTTTGGGTGAAGTCAGAGCTGTTAGGGGTGCAGCTATGGTCCCATAGTCTGCCATGCAATTGCAATATTACCCAGTGAGACCCAAAAAAGCTCTCACCTGGGTTTGAGTAGTGGGAGTCTTCCAGTCATGTACATCCTGTACTTTACTGAGGAGAGGTTGGGTCAAATCCAACTACCTCATGACCAAGATATGTGACTTTCCCCAGAGCTATCTGGCATTTGTTGGCCTCGATAGTGAGGTTAGTCCTTTTCAATGCCTGCAACACTTTATCCAGATGTGTCAAATGCTCTTCCCAGGTGGCACTGTAGATGGCAATGTCGTCTAGGTTGGCCACACAAAAGGCCTCCAGCCCACTGAGTACATGATTGACCAAACTCTGGAAGGTGGCTGGGGCATTCTTCAACCCAAAAGGCATGACTCTAAACTGGTAGAGTCCCTTTGGTGTTGAGAACGCCGACTTTTCCTTGGCATGGTCCGTCAGAGCTATTTGCCAATAGCCTGAGGTAAGGTCAAAGGTGCTCACAAATTTGGCAGCACCTATGGTGTCCACGAGCGCATCAGCCCTGGGCAACGGGTGTGCATCAGTTTTGGTGATGGCATTGACTACTCGGTTGTCCACACAGAACCTCCAATCCTTGGTACCGGCCTGGGAACTTGCCTTAGGGACAAGGACCACAGGACTGGACCAGGGACTGGTTGAGGGTTCAATAACACCCAGATCCAACATCTTGGCGACCTCGGCCTGGATGTGGTTTTAACAGTATCTGACATACGGTAGCACCTGCTTTTGACAGGCACAGTGTCACCAGAGTCAATCTCGTGCCTACACCACGGTGTAAAGCCTGGTGTCAGTGAAAACAGAGAGGCATACTGCCGGAGCAAAGTCCTGCAGGCCTTTAGCTGCTCTGTTGTCAGATCGGGAGAGAGATGTACTCCCTCGACTGAGCCATCCTGAAGGTTGCTATGCAGAAAATCAGGAAGGGGCTCACTCTCATCCTGTTCTTGCTCTGAAGCTAGCAAGAGACATGAGACTTCGGCTCGCCTGTGGAAAGGCTTGAGTCTGTTAACATGGAATACCAGAGGGGCTACCCCCGAGGCTTCCATGTCAACCAGATAATTGACCTCACCCATCTTGGAGATTATCCTGAAGGGTCCAGTCCATTTATCTGCCAAAGCCCGAGGCTTGGTAGGCTCCATCACAATGAGCGCCTGTCCCGGAGTCCAAACCACTTGCGATGCTTTATGGTCATGCCAGTACTTATTCAATTCCTGGCTGGCCTTGAGATTCGCTGTTGCCTGACCCATCATCTGTTTTAAACAAAGAATCAAAAAAAGGTACCCACGCTAGTGACAGTCCTAATTTCTGTCAATTATTTTGGTTAAATTTCCATATTAGTACAAGGTATATGCTTTCAAAGAAAGTCACATGAACAAAAACCAAAGAAAAGAGGTCCTAAGAGTACAAATAATACATTTATTATTCAAAACATTATTCAAAAAAACATATTATTATTCAAATTACTTCTAACACGAGTTAAAGAAAAATGTCAAGAAAAGAAAAAGACACAGAACATAGCATTCATCATGTATACATAAGTACACCAAGGGTGGTATACTCATCGAGGAGCAATTTGGATAGTTTTCAATGAACTTAATTTGTTGAAGGTATCCTCCCAGGAAAATAATTGTTCCTGTGGACTAAGTATTACCAGGGTGCATAAAAATTAACCTGGTAGGTAGAAGTGAAATCATTCAGTCAACTTGGTTTATATGGTTATCAGCCATATGGTTATCTGCCAACGTGCATGAGAGATCAAAAAACTTGTTCCCAGGGTACTTCCAAACGAGAAGGGAACAAAACACATGGATAACACGTTTCGGTGTGCCAAAACAGGCATCAGTAGTTGGAGCCTTCCTCAGGGCAGGGATTATGTGGTTTAGTAGTTACTCCTGAAAGGTGGCAGAGAAGAGTGGGGCACAGTTGATACAAAAGGTACTCAAAGGACATATTCAATGAAGTATTAAAAACTGTAGACAGCTATCACACAGACACAGATCACTCACCCTGAAAGAGCAGGGGGGATCCGTGAGGCTACTATCCCGGGGTGTTCGATTTCTAACAGTACTTCTGGGTTTAGCCAGATGCGGTGGACCTGGGCCGGAGTTACAGCGTGTTGTGCAGGGGTCCAACAACTGTGGAGGCAAGCACAAGAGGGAGCAGGCCACAGATCTAGGGGGGAAAAAAAAATCAAGGGGTTGGCTGGTGCACCCAACCCAATCGATCAGGCATCAGCAAGTGGTGTGTTTGAAATATAGTTATGCACAGACCAGGCGTCAAGGGTGCCCGGTGAGTATGGGCTCAGGGGTAGGCAAATTCAGTAGAAAAAAAGAGATTGGTAAGAAAAGTTGGAAAAGACACGGAGGCAGCAGACATAAAATCCAAGGTGGAGTCAAGCACCAAAGACAAAAAGCAGTGGAAGGTTGGATGCTTAAGGAAAAACGACAATGGCGTGTGTGACGGACACCAATGGTGGAAATACGAGTGCAGGAGGTGCATGAAAAGATGGAGGAGTTACCTGTGTGTACGGTACCAGATGGGGCTGGAGTGAAAGAGGCTTGAGTGAAGCTTGGACAGTCTAGGGTGGACTGAAAACCGGACTGAAGGCGGCAGCACAGATGATTCTGTGAAGAAAACACATGGTCGCCAGAAAAGTAAAATTACAAAACTGACGATGTGTGCATATTTAAAATGGTGGAAAACCACCTACAGAGGAACACCACATAGCACCCTGTAAAAATGTACAAACGGACGGCATGCGCCCATATGTGTGGTGAGGGAACCACCAAAGTAGAGGCAGCCACAGAAGGTGCCAAGGGGCTGGGGGCCCCCAAAATGGTGAGTTCATGGTCCGCTTACCTGTGTTAGCTGAGGGCAGCGATCATGCTACAGGACAGCTTAATGGAGCTGAAGCGTGCAGTGAAGAAAAAGTTGCTGCGTCATGCTTGGACGAGCGCCGTGAGTGTAACATTCGCGCGACAAGCAGCTGAGGCTAATAAAATTCGGCTTGCAAGTCACGGGAAGGTAGTCGTGGCAACCTGTTCGCAGGCGGGCTGGGCAGGGGTGTGTCTGGCGCCAAACGTGCAGCGTTGGCCAGAGTCGAGCGTGTCAGAGGCAAGCAAGCCAATGGCGCGTGAGGCGGGGCAACTGCCTCAGAGAGTAAACAAATGCCAAGTGTGTGTGCTGGCCATGCTGGAGCTGGGGAGGGGGGCAGGGCAACATTATATGGAACAGATCAGTGGGGCAGCACAACCTTCAATGAGGGTAGTGGCAGGTCCCGGAGCAACGTTTGGTGAGAAAGATTTTTAAAACATTTTTTTTTTTAATTCCGAAGGACAGCAAAACCCTCAGACAGGGTACTGGCAAGTACCAAAGTAGGGCACAGGTCTGAAAAAAGGACCAAGGAGTTGGGGTCAGGGGGAGGTGGTCATGGCCCCCAAGACTGTGACAGAGGAAGAACATGGAGATACCAAGCACATACGGCACATGGGTGCTGAACGGAAGTCGAAAGGCAAAGGGGATTGCCAAACTGTGTAACAAACGGCCGTGCTGGTGCAGAAAGTAAGCAGCAGGGCAGGAATGCAAGGGGGGCAGTGAAAAATCTAAGGGCCGACAGAAAAACACCAGGCAAGTAAGGTGGATAATGAAAGCTGGACTACTGGACAGGGGGCAATGTTGGAAAAGAATGCACATGCCAGCTGTTTAGGGGCCCAGGGGAGTCATAGTGGGAGTATGAATTCCTCATTGAGGCCATTACAGAAAGAGTCCAGCCGGTGGATCCAGCGGGCTTCTTTAGATAGAAGGCTCGCAAGGGCATTTGATGAGTGGACAACTATGTCTACAATCCACCAAATGATGTCGTCAACAGAGTGATGACATTCTACATAGTGGCTTACAAGTGGTGCACTCATGATTTTGCACCGAATTCTGGAGCGATGTTCGCAGATTTTAATGTGGGCTGCTCGCATCGTCTGGCCCACGTATCTGAGGCCACAGGGGCACTCAATAACGTACACCACTTGTTTGCTTTTGCAGTTTGTAAGGTTGCGAAGGGCCCAAGGTCTTCCATTAATCACAAATTCCTTTGTTTTTCTTGTAAATTTGCAGGCTGTGCAGTTCCCACAGGCAAAATGACCCACAGCAGTCCGCAAGTTCCATAGTCCCACTCTGGGTGCTGGTTTGACAAATCTTGAATGAACAAGGTGGTCCCTTAGATTCTTGCCACGCTTGTACGCAAATCTGGGAATTGGCTCATCCTGAAGGCACAGACGAGTCAGGGGCCAATATTTGGAAATTAATTTCCGTATTTTTTGAGAGTGAGTCCTGTGTGTAATGACACAGGTGGTCCTGGTGCAAGAGTCCGGGGTTTTAGTTTCAGGTGTCAGTAGGGCCTCCCTGTTATACAATCTGGCACATTTTTTTGATTTGGAAATGATATGGCGTGGGTAGCCTCTCTGGGTCAGTCTGCCCATCATCTGTGTCATCCTCTGTCTGAGGCCTAACACATAGCCCCCCACTTGCTTGGCGGGACCTGGAGGGGTGGCCTCCAAACCTTCTCTGATTAAGGCAAGGGGCCCCCTCACGGGATGTCCAAAGAGTAACTCAAAGGGGGCTGAAACCAACACCCTCTTGAGGTACCTCTCCGTAAGCAAACAGCAGGCATGGTGGGAGCAGATCCCATTTCCTCCTTAGGGGGTCTTCCAAAGCGCCTAGCATGTCTTTGAGAGTTTTATTTAATCTCCCAACCAGACCATTGGTCTGGGGATGGTAAGAGGTGGAGAACTTATAGGTTACCCCGCACTCTTTCCACATGGTTTTCATGTAACTAGACATGAAGTTGGATCCTCTGTCAGAGACAACCTCCTTAGGGAATCCAACACTGGTGAAAATGCCCAGGAGAGCTCTGGCAACCACCTTGGCAGTAACAGTCCAAAGGGGTATAGCCTCAGGGTACCTGGTGGCATGAACAACCAAGACCAGGATGAACCGATGTCCACCTGAAGTGGGAGGGTCAATGGGACCAACAATGTCGATGCCCACCCTCTCAAACGATGTGCCAACCACTGGCAATGGCTGCAGTGGGGCAATGACTCTGCCTCCAGTCTTGTAAGACAACTGACAAGTTGGGCAGGTCCTGCAGTGGGACTCCCCTTCCACTCCCATCCGAGGCCAGTAGAAATGGGCAGAGAGCCTCTGCTTAGTCTTCTTGGTACCAAGATAACCAGCTAAGGGCACCTCATGCGCCAACTGCAGCAGGAAGGGCCTGTAAACCTGGGATACCACCAACCTCTTGAGGGCACCAGGTTCAGGCTTAGTGGGCTCACTAACAAGGAGCTCACCCTCCCAATAGATTTGGAATGTCCTACGCACTTCTCCTTGTGCCTGGGACAGGGCCTGTTTCCTCCGACCTTCGAGAGTGTGGCACTCTCTCTGTCCCTTACAGAAGTCCGCCCGGGAGGGTGCCCCTTCAGCTAACAAGTATTGAAGGTCGGGATGATCTTCCGGGTTGAGAGCCTCTCCCACAGGAAAGTCTTCTGGCTCTTCTCCCACAGGAGTTGAGACGGGATTCACCACTGGACCCAGAATGTCCGTATCATGGATCCCAATGGGTGCTGTCGGAACAGCAGGAAGAGCAGGGGTTCCCTCCACAGAGGTGGCTTTCTTACTCTTCCGTTTCCTTCATGCCTTGGGCTTCCCTATCGGCAAGGATACCAGGCTCGCAGCCGGACCCTGTGTGACCTGCAATCGGGTGACCGCCACAGCAGCCATGGGTAGACCATTCGCGATCATCCCCAACTCGACCAAATCATTTCCCAACAAAATGTTCGCAGGCACGTTGTCCTGAACCAGGACCGTAAACTTGGCTGTCTTATCTCCAATCATAATTTTGACTAAGGCTACAGGCGATAATTTGGGAGGCCCACCAGCTAACCTGGTGGTTCTCAGAGGAGCACCTACATAGTCCTCTGGCTTGAGCAGGGTCCTGTCCATCACTGTCATGCTTGCCCCAGTGTCTCTCAAACCAGTAGAAGGTTGGCCATTCAAGAGGAAACTTCTCAAAAACCTACGGGTGTTCTATGGGATAGTTGCCAGTAATTCTGCGTACTGGTCCCAGGCCCCAAGGGACACTAAGAAAATCTCTACAGGAGCACCAAATGTGATTCCTGTAGAGGAGGGTTGGACAGTGGCCTCCACCTCAGACATTGTAAGGGTAGCTCAGGCTGACAGCCTGTACTCCAAGTGCCTTACCTTTATACTTGGAGTCACCCCTTCTGTGATCCAGAGCCCCACAATCCCAACAGGTGCCAGGAATGCGGGGTATGGTACTGGAACCACTGGGAGCCTGCTTTGCAGCAGGTGGACCACTACTCTTATTCCCACCCACAGATGACTTATCCCTACTAGATTTTTGGGTCTTAGGAGAGGAAGGTTTTGGTTTCCCGACTGTGACTGCTTTTGGGACTCCTCAAGTTTCTGAGAGATACCCTTTTCTTTGTCCTTGTCCTTACCACTGGAGTCCGTAGGGGACACCCGGTGGGAGACCCACTTGTCAGCCAACCTAGCCAGTTTAAAGGGATCCAAAATGTTCTGGTCAGCAACATACTGACGCAGCTCTGGTGAACAGGCTTCAGAAAAATGCTCAAAAAACAAAAGGTGAGACAATTCAACAAACGTTTTCACTTTGTAACCATCAATCCACCCCATCATGTTCATGTGCGCAGCACTCACCCAGTCAACCCAAGACACATTCTCTCTTTTCTTAAAATCCCTGAACCTTTTAAGGAATTGTGTAGGTGTCTTGCCAAACTTGGCAATCAAAGCAGACTTCATGCACTCATACTGACCCCTTTCTTCCACACTCAGTTTTAGAATACAGTCATATCCAGTCTGAGGCACTCTGCTTAACAAACACTTAGCCCAATCTCTCTTATCAACATCGTGAATTGCACAAGCCATTTCAAATGCTTCAATCCATTGGAGGATATCGGAACCCTCCACAAACACACCAACCAAATCGTTCATAAACTTGGTGGCTGGGTTTAGCTGAAGTCTCCACTCTAGCTTTCTCTAGCTGGATTCTCTGACATTCAGTATCCTTGTCTTTGAGTTCAAGATCCCTATTCTTGAGTTCCACTTGCTGTGCCAGCTCCTCTTTCTTAAGCTCAGCATTTCCAACTTGCGGTATTCAAAGGCCAATTTCATCCTTAATAGCTCAAGCTCCAAGGAATTGCTGGGGTTTGGAACAGAGGCAGCAGGAATGGTGGCATTCCCAGAAACAGATTCAGCAAAATCCCCAGGGACAGAGTCCTCATTGGTTGCATCACCCCCTTCAAGAGTTTCACAATCAGTCTGGTAGTTCACCAGCGCAGCTATCAGCTCAGCCCTAGACTTACCGACAAAGTCTAACTCCCTGGCTTCACAAGCACTCTGGAGAGCCTCTAAGCTCATCCTAGTCAATTTTCCATTTGCAATAGACTCCATTGCTTGCAATGCAGTTATTGTGTACACAACTA
The DNA here is from genome assembly GCF_040938575.1 of Ambystoma mexicanum. NCBI lineage: Eukaryota > Metazoa > Chordata > Amphibia > Caudata > Ambystomatidae > Ambystoma > Ambystoma mexicanum. Next base: position 871,399,507 of record NC_090922.1, read on the forward strand.
AACCCTAATTTAATAAAGTGCAGATATTTTGTAAGTTACACGGTTATACACTGATTCTTAAAACCATAAGCATCCCACCTCTGTCACCAGTGTAAAGACTGGAGGGGGGTGTCTGTAATTCTGCTCTCTATATGGTAGAGGAGAGGCAGAGAGGACCCCAGCCAAGATTCTCTATTCAGTAGCTATGGTCGAGCAATCAAGGCCTAGCTTCTCAGGAGGTGATGCAGGCTGGTTCTTAAGTACAGTGTAGTTCCCAAGCCCCCACAAAGGAATGTCCACACACTATATTAGTTAAAACACAGTCTTTATATAATTAATATTCAAGGTTATGTAGACTATCACAATAACTCACTTTGTGCTCAGAAAATCAATAATGGTAAGTATATACAGTTCTAAAGTGGTACCACAATTATTATCAGATCTCATTAAAGTGCATCAACTATACTGTCAAAATGCCACACAGATCAATAAAGAGGACACCAGCAGTAGAAAGGGGAAGTTAAGCAACATGGTTGAACAATTGGCAGAATACGGGCCTTTACCAACTAGGCACAATTCTGTGTGGAGATCCCCCCACCTGGGCAACCTGTAAAGCATAAATCTATCACAAGCCCAGTCCATATATTGTTCTACGAGTCTTATTTCCCTCTACAATAGTTCTAAAGCCCCAATGTACCTGGAATTGTAGCTTTTGTCGGCAGGGAATTGACAGCCCTTCTTGAGTGCCCTCCCTTTAAGGCAAGAGTCACGGATCGTCGAACGTCTGAGGGAGAACAGGGTGAACTATGGTGGTGAAGTGGCAGCTTCGTTCCTAGCGGTGCTCGTCGACGACAGAGCGTTGGCGTCCTGCAAGGAAGAGGCGTGCGGGGCACCTCGGTGATGATAGTTCTGGACCGCAAAGAGATGTTGAAGAACTGTGGCCCAGCAAGGGCGTCGAGTCGTCGGCGTCTCTGTGGTCTTTAGGTGGCGGGAAACCCACCCGCAGATGCTCCTTGGCGCGTCGACGGTCGGGCCTTCTCCAGCGGGATAAAGCGGGTGGCAATGCAGACGAGAGCGTCCTTGGCTCAAATTAAATTCTTAGGCAAATGGGAGCACGGCGGCTCCAGTCAGCGACGGCGGTCATCGACAGTGGTGGACCACAGTCCGGGCGCTTCTCTTTGGGATTCCACGGCAGTCCCCGTCTCCGGTCGGCAGCCTGTCATAGGTCTGTCTACCAGGGAGCTTTGGCAAATATCAGATGGTGCACGATAGTCCCTCGTAGCTCGGGAAGAGGGCGCCTTACCAGGTCCTCTCTGGGTCAGTCCTTGGAGACACAGCAGCTTTCAGATTGATGAAGGAGAGCAGCAGCAAATCTTCTCTTCCAGCAGGGCTTCAAGGTTAAGCTTCAGTTTCAACTCCAGTTTCTCTTCAGCTTCTGAACACAAATTCTAGCAGTGAGAGGCCCCCAGATATACTAGTTGATCTCCCATTTATTCTGCTGGGTCACACTCAGGCAACCAATCAGTCAGAAGGGCATTCATGCAGGCAGGCATCCAATCAGGTGCATAGTGCCCAGACACTCACAACAAGTTATGTGTATTGGGACAAGTACCCAGCCATTCAACACTCCACACTGCATTCATACTAGTTCGGGCAGGGCTGCCTCAGTTACTGTGTCAACCACCAGATACTAGACACCCACAAGACAGAATGCGTATTCGTCACACACTCCATTCACCCAGGTCCCACCCACAGGGTTTACCCACAACATACAGTCACTGGGAAGGCTCCAGCCAGTCTGGCCTGGACTTCACAACAACACCATATATGGAACTTCCACCCAACAGCCGGTCAGGGGGAAGGGACAGAGTCAAGGCTTCCCAGGACTTTGGGAAAACAAGGTAATAGGCAATAGAAAGCAAGAGGCCACAGGGATAGGAGAATCAGTTGATTCTCCTATCAGGAATCAACTGATTCCAATGGCCGGGCCTGGGAATCCCAAAATGGGGGATACTCAGGGCACCTGTCAAATTCAGCATGGAGCTGCCGCGAGCCCATACCCTGCTCTGTGGGCCACACACAGGTGCCCAAAAACATACACTAGGGGCACAGGGTTGTACCCCCACCCAGTGGTGACATAAGGGCATCCCATGGGTCTGTACACCAAACCAAAGAGAGAGCTACACCACCAGGACTCCCACATGAACTCCTGCACGGAAAACCCGACAGAACACAAGATAAAAAGCAGTAAAGGACAAGGATACAGAGGCCCTGTCCCTCCGATGCATTTCCAGCATCACAGTCCATGGAAGCTGTCAGTGTGAAAAGCGTGCTTTTAGTGTGGTTGTCGGCCTGTAATTCACAGACATTAAAATCACTGAGAAAGACATTGGGCCTCCTTACGAGGTTGGCGGTAACCCAGCGGTGCCACTTGTGGGTTGCCGCCAACACCAAGACACTGAATCCGGTGCCTGAATTCCCTGTGCCACCAGGGCATTATAAGTCCCAGCGGCGCGGGAAGGCAGGCTCCGTATTTTGTAAGTCCCCATTCCCATGGAGTCCCACAGGACTCCATGAGCTTGGTGAGACGGCAGCGCTGGCAACATTGCTAACAGTGCCTGTGCTTCCATGATGACTCTGCCTACCGGGGCTGCTGCACCTGCCAGGGTGAGACCTGTCAGCCACAGTGGCCCCGGCAGGCAGACCTGTAGTATGGCGGTCTGGAAACAAGGGTGCCCGTGAGCTTATCGACACCCTTGTTTCCGGACCACCAAACTTGTAATGTGGCCCATTATTTGAATGTGCTAATTTTGCAGAGGAGAGTAAGTTGGAGATATCTGCAATTCAATTTCTCTTTCTATTCTCTAATGTACTGATTAGTCATTTTAAGTCGATTCGTTGACATTTTGAAGTGCCACAACCCTTGCAAAATTAAATTCCATGAGTGATATCATTATGGTCGCTCTAGAAGTCATTTCTCTCTCCACCATAATTCATCAGTGGCACACAATAACTCATGATAATAACAAACATAGAACAAGTGTACCAATGGCCACTCAATCACACACACGGCAAGCCCCCTTTTTGTTTTGCTACTTGACTGAACTCTTGCTGTAAATGAGTGCTCCAAAATGGCACCTTCTTGTTTGCATGTGGACACCACACATAAATGAATGTTTCATTGATGCAAGGATAAGCAATAGCACACATACTTTTTTTTACTTGTTTGGTTATTATATTTCATTTATTTTACCAACACTTATGTTTGTATCAATAACATTATTTGATTCATTGTTATACATATGATATGCCTCCTTGCCCGTGTCTCAAAAACATATTACTTTAATTAGGATAAAAAAAAAATCAGTTCTCGCTTCCATTGCTTAAATATTCTCCCCTTTAAATCCTAAAAATGCACCTTACAGCCACACAAACTTTATAATAGTTTTGTTTCATTTTGTTCTAGGATTCACAAACTCCCTAATGAAAAATCACCGGGAACATAACATCAAAAAATTGAGTGCTCCATTTAATTTTGTAGCACAACGTGAAATTCAGAGATAATTGCTTTCCTTACTTCAATGTGCATGCTAATTCCTGCTGAAACAATCTCATAGAATTTGTGTTCTAGTTATCACTTTGATTATCTGTTTACATGCAGGTATACCTTAATCAATTTTGGCAGTCTCTGCATTGACCCAAAACAGAACTTTGCTCCATTTTTGACCGTTTTTATTTTAGGTATTGAATACAATCTACATTTCATATAAACTGAGCATGGAAGGGTTGACGTTGGAGGCGAATGGGGACTGATCTTCTTGGACCTGTTCAACACCATTGGCCATCACATTCTCTTGTCTTGCAAGGAACAAAAGGGTTTCAGGCAAGCAGTTCTTGACTGGATAGGATATTTTCTATCTGGAAGAAGAAATGTTTTTGAGACTGATAATATCACATGAGGCCCAAAACCATAACCTGATTTTGCACATGATGTAAACAATGAAGGCATCTGATATGTCCTACGTACTTTTATATGTAATGTAATCAGTGATGTCCTTTATAATGTCATCAGTTTTCTTTGGGGTTTTCTAGCATTAAATCGGCACCTTAACATAACTTCAAATAAAGTTTATTCACTGAATTTCAAGGGATTTTCTTGAATCCTTAACAGCACTTTAACAGATGTGTTATTAACTGAATTTCAAGGGTGTTGTTAAACAAAACTTGTTTGCCTTAACTGTCCCTTACAAAAAGTGTGTTCACTGTATTTCAAGGGTTTTATTTTGCTATACCTCAAATCACTTGTAATTCTACCTTTTTCTGATAGCATAACTGTTAAGACATCATTTGGTATAAATGTGCGTTCTTCAGCTACACAGCATTTTTTAAATATTATTTTGTCCACTAGGTAAGAATAGATTACTAATGGTGTACTGGGACGGATAAGAGGGAGCTGGTGTACTGAAATGGCTACTATTGGGGTACTGGGTTGAGGAAGAGGGATGCAAGGTAATGCAAAAGATTATTAATGTAGTGCTGCAACATGGAAGAGGGAGGTGGCAGAAAAGGTAGAATTACTGATGGGGTACTGGGATGAGAATCAGGGAGGAGGTGGGAGCAGTGCAGGATTTTGATAAGGAACAGTGAGGTGGGGTTGTGGGTGACATTCACCCATGACCCCACCTCACTCTTCCTCATTACTGTGATGGGGAACAGTAAGGTGGCTTTTGCAGAGAACTGTGATGAGGAAGAGTGAGATGGGAGTAGTGGGGGACTGTGAAGAGGAATACTGAGGTGGGGTTAGTTGGGGACTGTGATGAGGAAAAGCAAGGTGGATTACATTGGGACTGTGATGAGGAAGAATCAAATGGGCTAGTGGGGGACTGTGACAAGGAAGAGTGGGGTGGGGCACTGGGGGAATGTGATGAGGAAGAGTGAAGTGGGGGTAGCAGGAGATTGTGATGGGAAAGAGTGAGTTGGGTTAGCGGGGGTCTGTGATGATAAATAGAGAGGTTGGGCAGTGGGAGACAAGGAAAAGTGAAGTGGGTTAGTGGGAGACTGTAACAAGACAAGGACAAGTAAAATGACAGACGGGGGGACTGAGGAGGAATAGTGAGGTTGGGTAGTGGGGTACTGTGACAAGAACGAGTAAAGTGGGGTAGTTGAGGACTGTGATGAGGAATAGTGCACTGAAAGTAATGGGGGACTTGATGAGGATGATTAAGGTGAGAGTAATGGGGCACTGTGATGAGGCAGAGTGAGGTGGGAATAATGGGGGACTGTGATGAAGAAGAGAGAGGTGAGAATAGTGGGGTACTGTAATGAGTAAGAGTGAGGTGGTATTAGTAGGGGACTATGAGGAGGAAGAGTGAGGTGAGTTAGTGGTGGACTGTGACAAGGAAGCGTGAGGAAGGGGTAGTGGGGGACTGTGATGTGGAAGAGTGAGGTGGGAGTAGCAGGGGACTGTGATGAAGAAGAGTGAGGTGGATTACAGGGGGACTTTGATGGGTAATGGGGGAATGTGACAAGGAAGAGTGAGGTGCAGCAGTGTGGGAATGTGACGAGGAAGAGTGAGGTGGGGTAGTGGGAGATTGTGATGGGGAAGAGTGACTTGGGGTGGTGGGGGTCTGTGATGATAAATAGAGAGGTGGGTGGTGGGAGACTGTATTGAGGAAGAGTGAGTTGAGTTATTGGGGGACTGTGACAAGACAAGGAAAAGTGAGGTGGCGATAGATGGGGGACTGATGAGGAATAGTGAAGTGGGTTAGTGGGATACTGTGACTAGAAAGATTAAGGTGGGGTAGTTGAGGACTATGATGAGGAAGAGTGAGGAAGGGATAGTAATGGATTGTTATGAGGAAAGGTGAGGTGGAGGTAGTGCGATATTGTGATGGGGAAGAGTGATTTGGGGTAATGTGGGTATGTGTTGAGATAGAGTCAGATGATATAATGGGGGACTATGATGAGGAAGAGTACATTGGTTTTATTGGGGGACTGTGATGAGTAAGTGTGAGGTGGAAGTAATGGGGGACTGTGATGAGGAAAAGTGAGATGTGGATAGTGGGTAAGTGTGAGGAGAAAGGTGGATGTAGGGGTAAGGTTAGGATTACTATTGGGTACTGCAACAAGGAAGAGGCATGTGGGAACACACGTAAGATTACGATTGCGTATTAGAACGAGGAAGAGGAATTTGTTGGTGAATGTGAAATTATTACTGGGTACTGTGACGAGGAAGAGGGATGTGGAGTTAATTGTAAGATTATTATTGCATACTGCGATGAGGGCAAGAGATGTGGGGGTAAGGGAAAGATTATGATTGGGTACTATGTTGAGGAAGATGGATGCAGTGTTAAAGGTAAGATTACTGTTAAGAACTGGTACAAGGTTGAGGCATGCAGGGGTATTAGTAAGATTACTATGGGGTACTGTGATAAGGCAGAAGGATGTTGGTTTATAGGTAGGATTACTGTTGAGTGCTGGTACGAAGAAGAGAGATGTAGGATTTATGGTAGAATTATTAATAAGGTACCTTGATGCGAAGAAGGATGTAAGGGTTAAGGTATGATTAATAATTAGGTACTGTGACAATGAAGAGAGATGCTGGGAATTGAGTGATCTTCCCTGATGATTTATGGTGAAGATCTAGATTTTCAATGCTAAATCACATGATACGCTTATCCAATCAAAACAAAGTCAAATATAATCATGCATCGGTACCACTTGTGATTCAATGACATGCTTTAAAAAAAATCAATTCAGGGTATTAACACGTTTTAAAGAAATCCAAGTCCCACAAATACTAATAGCTCCGTAATGCCCCTCTCTCAGCCATTTTTGGTTAATTTAGGAAGCAATCCCTGTAATTTATTTTTATAATAAAATCATGGAATGCTTTGTAAATTAAGTTAAAATACTCCTCGTCCGCTAACTAGCAATCTCTCTGATTGCAACATCTTAATATGTTATAATTTTGAAGCATTTACTCTTTTCTTATGCCACTTGAGATACAGATCTAGATCTTACCAAAACACTTGAAAAAAACCTACACTATCCCCAAGCCCCAAACCTTCACACATTTTCCTTCATTACCCTGCCCACCTGCTCCCTAGCCTCAAAACTAGCTTATGTGCACAACTTATACCATTTTAGAGCGGTTTCCAAAAACAAATCGAGATCTTGAATCTCGAACTGCGTAATGGCGGGTTTTCAGAAATGAAATGTCTTGGCACCAGCAATGCATCATGGGAGATATAATTAACTTTTTAGGTACATGGGCAACCTGACGTATGCCAAATAAAAAATAAAAAGAAATCTACTGGACGGATTTACACCGAACCAAGAAAGATTTCCTTCGAGTGCTTTGTGACCAACATGTTTCTTATTTGGCACAAACCCGACCATCGATTTTGGCTTGCCTTTGAGCGAAATTTTCTGCATTGTAAAATTAATGGAAAATTGAAAAACTCCATGTTTTTTACCCTTTGAATCTTCAGACTCATACCACAGATTTGTTCCCAATTGGCCAGTTTTGGGGATGAGAGACAGAAATTTTGTTTTTAAAATGGCATGCTGATCTGTGCTATGGCTCACAAGTTATGAAAAATAGAATCTTCCCAACACTTTATAATATAATCAAAGAGTTCACAGCCAATATATTGAATATATTAAATGATAGTGTAGCCTCTATCAAAAGTGTGATGTTTCCCAACTATTTCAAAATAAATCCCAACAAAACATAAATTCTGGATTTTAATGCTCATTTCAAACCATGTGATGCTACGTTTGATCCTGAGGCATTCAGCATTTTCCCAAATCCATAATCATCTGAGAGAAATCTCGGCATCAACATGCATTTGGAAAACACGTTAAAAAAAGCAGTTTCTTCAGTGGCTAAATCCCACTTTTTCCAGCTTGGAAAGCTAAAGTAGTTTCTCCCCGTTTTCCGCAAAATATTTCACTAATACATTCGTTAGTATCATTGTGGCTCAGTTTTGACATCAGTATCTATCTGTGTCTCCCCTCTGATGCTTTGATTAAATTGCAGAGGGTGCAGAGCGCAGCAGCAAGGCACAGATTGAAGACATGTCACCATATTTCAACAGCCCTGTCATCACTACACTAGCTGTCCACTAAGGGATGTGTAATCTTTAAGTCTATGTGTATGCTTAATAAATCCGTTCAAGAAAAATAAATGGCCCTTTTGTCTGAGAAACATCCCCACTTTCATCTGTAAAGAACATTATGGACCCAGTCCTCTTGCTCAAATACCATGACAAGTGGGAAAACAAACTTTCACTGCCCTTGGTTCCAAATGTTGGTATAACTTTCTACAAGACTTAAGAAATAATGAACATTTTGTATCTTTTAGGAAAAATCTAAATAGCTTCATTCTGAGTGTTGTGATAATTCAGAAGTAAATCTGCAAAATTACCGCCAAAATGAGTTACTGTTACCGGCACTTGGTCCCATAGGTTTACCACAGGATTACAAGTAGTGGAAGGGTGGCGTCATTCTTTGAAGGGGAATATTATATTCCATCAGGGGTCACGAGAGAAGATGCCAATATGAGTCTATGCCACATGTGACACAAACAATGTAATGTATGGTGTATGTTGCCCCTGTGGCGTCCATTATTGGGGTAAATCTACTGAACAATGCATTATTGCACTTGCGCGTTCTCACTGTCATTGGGCATAGTAAGATCATTGTTTTGTTCTCCCCTCTTCCCTTCCCTTGCCTTGTCGCGCTCTGAAACACTTGTGTAAGAGCGCAATAGAAATAAAATATCAATGTCAATATCAATTATTCTTTGGAACAAATACAGGTCCAATATAGGGACAAATAAAACCAACTCTTCAGTGGCTAGACATTTCATGGAACAGCGACATATTTTAGAAGTACTCATGAAATATGGACTGCACAATGATCTTCACTACAAGTTGGATCATGGTGAAACCTTTTTGGATAGAGAGATTGGCTGCAGCCCACCAGTTGGCATGAATGAGGACTGTAACTTCTTGTGTTATCTCTAATGAACTTACAGAGATATTAGATTTTTCAAGCTATTTTCAGTAAACCCTATCCTGTTCTTAGGACAGTAATATGAATGTGTTAACATGATATTTTATGTAAGATGATGTTCCTTTTTGCAAGATATATCTGGAATAATTAATCATCTTGCTTCATCAATTGCAGGACATTGTTTATCTCTCAAACACCCTAAACATTTTCATAGTGTTTGTTTCTGCTTTAAGAAATGTACAATCCAGAGCATTACATTGGGCCTCATTACAATTGAGGCAGAACGGGTTAACGGGACCCGCAAAAGGAGGCAGACCCGTTAAACCCGTTCCGCCTCATTACAAGCTCCCCTCGCGGGACCTGGTAAGTAAAGCCTGGTCAAACCAGGCATGCTTATCGGGTCCTACGAGCGGAACAGGGAGCAAACAACAGGCCGCCTGTAATCGGCCCGTTGTTTGCTCCCTCCCCCATTCCCATTCAGCCCTATGGGGGCTGAAATGGGAATGGGGAAGGTCCGGGCCGGGTTCCTGGAGGGAGGAATTACCTGGCCCTCCGAAATCGGAATGGCCCGGTAATTCCCCATTCTGGGAACCCGGACCCGATTTTGGCAGCAGCCATGCCGCCAATAGTGGCATGGCTACCGCCAAAATCGCAATGAGGCCCATTTACTTTCTGAGTAATTTGTTTACCAATGATATAGTTGCGTATTGTCACTGTGCTATGACATGATTATGTTAATGTTAAAGGATATTTGTACCGTGCACTATGACCACCGGAGTGGTCCCCTGGCACTCTGGCGACTCTGAAAGAAAAAGGTAGGGGTGGGGGGAGTCAGTGGGCTGAGCTGGAGAAGTCCAAGAGAGCAGTGATGTGCTGTTGGCGGCCTCAGCCCGGAATTATTTTGGCTGGGTTTGGGGTGTTATACTGTTGGGAGACGTTGTGTTCTGTTGTGGTGGTTCATGTGGGCTTTGTTTTGATGTTGCAATGTAGTAAAGTTTGTGCGAATTGTTGTGTTTTAGGTTTTTGGTTGTGTTTGGTTAGAGTTTGAGGTGTATGCAGAGTGTGTAGTTGTTAGTGGGTTTGTTAATTGGCATTGCTGTCTAGAAGTGAGGTGCCACATTTCCCCATTTCTAATTCAGTGGGGTGTGTGAGTGTCACTGTGTCTGCGTCCAGAACAGGGTTGTGCGACGCTCACAGACCCTTTTCCATATAGAATCCGTTCATATGCTTAACCTGGCCCAAATTGTGTACCGGCTGTCTACGTGGCCCCTGTTATGTCTAATTTGAACACGCGTCCTCTTCAGATGGAGCCGCAATGCCAAAATGGAGCATCAGGATGCTGGTATGTATCAGCAGTTAACATTTAGGAGATAGTGAGGGTCCAATTCACATTGGTAAGTGACAGTGCGTAGAGCTATTTGGATTTTTACCATCATGTATAATTGGACCTCAGAACGTACCTCATTGAATTGGTATCCAATTATGTTTTATAGGTACATGAGATTCCCTTCAATGATTCCCAAGTTTGATGCAATGGTGGTCCAAGTATCTTTTTTTTATTGCTTTCTTCTTTTTACATGCTTTTTACCCAAGTATTACCTTTTTCATGTTTATACAGATTTGGATGGATCTATAGGAACACTGTGTTCCTATCATTTTTATTATAATTCTTTTATTGTAGATATGTTAATGCTACATAGGAACACAGGCATGGAGTTTTGTCTGTTTACACATTATGATTATATTTCTTTAGCTGTGAGGGTGAAGTGGGTTAAAGTTTTTGTTTTTTGTGTTTATTCGCTTTTTATCCTTCTTGTTTTTTGTTTGTGATTGATATATTGATATCCACCTAAACCAGAACATCGTCAAAGTCTCTATACTGGAGGTTGAAAAAAGAATACTTTCGCTTAAACCATTAAACTGTTGAGGAGATATTTGTCCTGCTCAAATAATAAAAGACGCTGCAAGGGACCTATCACCTTTCATATCTAAGCTCATCAATGCGTCATTCACTTCAGGCACCATTCTGAGCAAACTTAACGAATCATGGGTCCTCCCCCTCCTTAAGAAGCAAACGCTGGACCCTGTAAAACCCACAAATTATAGGCCAATCACTACGGTGCCATTCCTCCTAAAGATACTAGACAGGGTGGTTTACCTACAGATTTAGAAATTGGAGAAGTACTAACTTCTTGGCACCCAGCAATCAGGTTTCAGACCACAGCACAGTACTGAAACAGCACTCATTAAACTTAAGGCCGAGGTCGACCAGTTGAGAGACCAGGGAAAATCTTCCCTACTACTTCTTCTGGATCTCTCACTGGCGTTTGACCATGTGGACCATAAGGTACTCTGTAAACATGTAGAGTCAGCAGCACATTTCTTGCAACAAACTATAACCTGGATCCAATCCTTAAGTGAGAGAACAATGAGGGTCTTTTCCACCTCAGCAGCCGCAGATCCCATTCCGATCACTTGTGGTGTTCCCCAGGGGTCTTGCATGTCCCCTACTATGTATAACATATTCACCAAGCCCATGTTTGATGATCTGGACGGTCTGGGTGTCACCTGCTCTAACTATGCAGACAACACCCAGATTCTCATCCCACTTTCAGGGGATTGCGATCAGGATTGGGCCTTGTTGAAGAGAATATACCTCATTATCCAGAAATGGATAGCACTCCATGGTCTATGCCTGAATGATGACAAAACAGAACTCATCATTCTGGGGCACCACATCCAACATTAATAAACTCAGCCACAATAACTCATCTTTCAATATAGATGGCAACACGATTAAGGTTGTCAAGGAAGTAAAAATCCTAGTTTTTTTACCCTGACTCCAGCCTTACTTTTGATTTGATTTGATTTGATTTGATTTGATTGTTTATTTATATAGCGCCTATACACAATGTGTTTCAAAGCGCTTCAAGGAGGGAGGGAACATGGGAAAAAACAGTTACTTTCTTAAAGTCCTTGAAACAATACACAATGTGAAAAATAACTATCGTAATAGGCCTGGCGACATTTCGGATAGTGCAAGTGAATGGAACAGATAAGGCAAAGAGGGAAGGGAAAAGAAGGAGAACAAAACAAGCAGTAACATCACTATGCCTGATGACAATTGATGTAGTGCCTGAGGAAGGGGAGGGGGGAGGGGGGAATGGAGTGAGGGAGAAGGAGAGGAACAAAACAAGCTACTGTCAAAATAGGTCAGAGACAAATTTTATAGAGCGGGGTTGTCGGAGAAGACAAGGAGGGAAGGAGGGGAGACAGACCAGCAGCTATCAAAAGTCACGGGACACATGATAAGAGTAAGTGCAAAGGAAATTGAAAGATAGGGGGAGGAGGAGGGGAGGGCAGGGAGGCTGCGAAGCCAGGCAGCTATGATTACTATGCCTGACGGCAATTGGGATAGTGCCAGGCTTAAAAGGAAAAGGAAAAAGGAAAAGGGGTGGGATAGGGGTGGGGGGGCAAGGTGGCTGAAAAAGACAGGCAGCTATGGATGTACGATACTTTACGGCAGCTGAGGTAATCCTGGAAGTTAACAAGGAGGAGGCAAGGGGCGGGGAGGAGGGAAAAGTAGGAGAGGAGGGAGAATAGAGTGGGGTGAAGAGTAGGGAGGAGGCAAAAGAAGGGGGATTCATGGAGGAGGGAGGGGGCAGACAGGCAGTTCACGAGGGGCAAGGGGGCGCTCACAGACTCTACTTTTCCCTCCTCCCCGCCCCTTGCCTCCTCCTTGTTAACTTCCAGGATTACCTCAACTGCCGTAAAGTATCGTACATCCATAGCTGCCTGTCTTTTTCAGCCACCTTGCCCCCCCACCCCTATCCCACCCCTTTTCCTTTTTCCTTTTCCTGTTAAGCCTGGCACTATCCCAATTGCCGTCAGGCATAGTAATCATAGCTGCCTGGCTTCGCAGCCTCCCTGCCCTCCCCTCCTCCTCCCCCTATCTTTCAATTTCCTTTGCACTTACTCTTATCATTTGTCCCGTGACTTTTGATAGCAGCTTGTCTGTCTCCCCTCCTTCCCTCCTTGTCTTCTCCGACAACCCCGCTCTATAAAATTTGTCTCTGACCTATTTTGACAGTAGCTTGTTTTGTTCCTCTCCTTCTCCCTCAATCCATTCCCCCTCCCCCTCCCCTTCCTCATGTATACTTCATGCACTACATCAATTGTCATCAGGCATAGTGATGTTACTGCTTGTTTTGTTCTCCTTCTTTTCTCTTCCCTCTTTGCCTTATCTGTTCCATGCACTTGCACTATCCGAAATGTCGCCAGGCCTATTACGATAGTTATTTTTCACATTCTGTATTGTTTCAAGGACTTTAAGAAAGTAACTGTTTTTTCCCATGTTCCCTCCCTCCTTGAAGCGCTTTGAAACACATTGTGTATAGGCGCTATATAAATAAACAATCAAATCAAATCAAATCAAATCAAAAGTAAGGCTGGAGTCAGGGTAAAAAAACTAGGATTTTTACTTCCTTGACAACCTTAATCGTGTTGCCATCTATATTGAAAGATGAGTTATTGTGGCTGAGTTTATTAATGTTGGATGTGGTGCCCCAGAATGATGAGTTCTGTTTTGTCATCATTCAGGCATAGACCATGGAGTGCTATCCATTTCTGGATAATGAGGTATATTCTCTTCAACAAGGCCCAACCCTGATCGCAATCCCCTGAAAGTGGGATGAGAATCTGGGTGTTGTCTACATAGTTAGTGCAGGTGACACCCAGACCGTCCAGATCATCAAACAGGGGCTTGGTGAATATGTTATACATAGTAGGGGACATGCAAGACCCCTGGGGAACACCACAAGTGATCGGAATGGGATCTGCGGCTGCTGAGGTGGAAAAGACCCTCATTGTTCTCTCACTTAAGGATTGGATCCAGGTTATAGTTTGTTGCAAGAAATGTGCTGCTGACTCTACATGTTTACAGAGTACCTTATGGTCCACATGGTCAAACGCCACTGAGAGATCCAGAAGAAGTAGTAGGGAAGATTTTCCCTGGTCTCTCAACTGGTCGACCTCGGCCTTAAGTTCAATGAGTGCTGTTTCAGTACCGTGCTGTGGTCTGAAACCTGATTGCTGGGTGCCAAGAAGTTAGTACCTCTCCAAGAATTTCTAAATCTGTAGGTAAACCACCCTGTCTAGTATCTTTAGGAGGAATGGCACCGTAGTGATTGGCCTATAATTTGTGGGTTTTACAGGGTCCAGCGTTTGCTTCTTAAGGAGGGGGAGGACCCATGATTCGTTAAGTTTGCTCAGAATGGTGCCTGAAGTGAATGACGCATTGATGAGCTTAGAGATGAAAGGTGATAGGTCCCTTGCAGCGTCTTTTATTATTTGAGCAGGACAAATATCTCCTCAACAGTTTAATGGTTTAAGCGAAAGTATTCTTTTTTCAACCTCCAGTATAGAGACTTTGACGATGTTCTGGTTTAGGTGGATATCAATATATCAATCACAAACAAAAAACAAGAAGGATAAAAAGCGAATAACCATAAAAAACAAAAACTTTAACCCACTTCACCCTCACAGCTAAAGAAATATAATCATAATGTGTAAACAGACAAAACTCCATGCCTGTGTTCCTATGTAGCATTAAAATATCTACAATAAAAGAATTATAATAAAAATGATAGGAACACAGTGTTCCTATAGATCCATCCAAATCTGTATAAACATGAAAAAGGTAATACTTGGGTAAAAAGCATGTAGAAAGAAGAAAGTAATAAAAAAAAGATACCTGGACCACCATTGCATCAAACTTGGGAATCATTGAAGGGAATCTCATGTACCTATAAAACATAATTGGATACCAATTCAATGAGGTACGTTCTGAGGTCCAATTATACATGATGGTAAAAATCCAAATAGCTCTACGCACTGTCACTTACCAATGTGAATTGGACCCTCACTATCTCCTAAATGTTAACTGCTGATACATACCAGCATCCTGAGGCTCCATTTTGGCATTGAGGCTCCATCTGAAGAGGACGCGTGTTCAAATTAGACATAACAGGGGCCACGTAGACAGCCGGTACACAATTTGGGCCAGGTTATGCCATTGAACGGATTCCACATGGAAAAGGGTCAGTGAGCGTCGCACAACCCTGTTCTGGACGCAGACACAGTGACACTCACACACCCCACTGAATTAGAAATGGGGAAATGTGGCACCTCACTTCTAGACAGCAATGCCAATTAACAAACCCACTAACAACTTCACACTCTGCATACACCTCAAACTCTAACCAAACACAACCAAAAACCTAAAACACAACAATTCGCAAAAACTTTACTACATTGCAACATCAAAACAAAGCCCACATGAACCACCACAACAGAACACAACGTCTCCCAACAGTATAACACCCCAAACCCAGCCAAAAGAATTCCGGGCCGAGGCCGCCAACAGCACATCACTGCTCTCTTGCACTCAAGGGGGATATGTGGGGCACACAGACACTCACAGGGGGCATGGGGGCACACAAACACTCATGGGGGGCACACAGGCACTCAATGGGGGGGCATGGCTGCACACAGGCACTCATGGGAGGGAATGGGGGCACACAGACACTCATGGGGCACGGGGGTACACAGACACTCATGGGGGCATAGGGGGCACAGAGACACTTGTGGGCACACAGACACTCATGGGGGCATGGGGGCACACAGAAACTCATGGGGGGCATGGGGGCCACACAGACACTCATGGGGGTCAAGGGGGGCACACAGACACTCATAGGGGGCATGGGGGGCACACAGAAACTCATGGGGGGAACACAGACACTCATGGGGGGCATGGGGGCACACAGTCACTCATGCGGGGCATGGGGACCACACAGACACTCACAGGGGGCATGGGGCCACACAGACACTCATTGAGGGCACACAGACACTCATGGGGGCACACAGACACTCAAGGGGGGCATGGGGGCACACAGACATTCATGGGGGTGTGGGGGGCACACAGACACTCAAGGGGGAATGGGGGCACACAGATACTCATAGGGGGCATAGGTGCACACAGACACTCATGGGCGGCACACAGACACTCATGGGGGCATGGGGGCACACAGACACTCATGGGGGGCATGGGGCACACAGACACTCATGGGGGCACACAGACACTCATGGGGGAATGGATGTTTGCTGGCAGTTGGAGAAGCATCAGGAGCTATGTAGCAGGGCTCCGAGTGAACAGAGGAGGCAGGAAGAAGTGAATGCAGGGCCTTGTTGTGGCCTTGGTTGTCTGTGCCGGCTCCCACCTCCCGGTTGCTCTGATTTGTCTATCAAGACCAGTGCAACCAATGGGAGGGGAAGGCCAAGCCCAGACCAAGGCAGCAGCAGAGAACAAAGTGGTGCGGCCATCTTGAAAGGCCAAAGGCACAATGAGGCATCAGTGCCCAGGAACGTAAAGTGAAGCAAAACCCAGCAAATGGGTTGAAAACAAGAAAAGCAATGTTGTCCACGTAGTCATCACAGCAGCCAGCAGAAAACGATTCAATCTGCAGTGCAAAAGATGAAAACGCCGCATCTGGCACAGTGCATACCGAAATTCTGCGCTTACCCCCATAAAATGCGCAGTGTCCGATTGTTGCTTGCTGGCAGTTGGAGAAGCATCAGGAGCTATGTAGCAGGGCTCCGAATGAACAGAGGAGGCAGGAAGAAGTGAATGCAGGGCCTCGTTGTGGCCTTGGTTGTCTGTGCTGGCTCCCGCCTCCCGGTTGCTCTGATTGGTCTATCAAGACCAGTGCAACCAATGGGAGGGCGAGGCTGAGCCCAGACCACGGCAGCAGCAGAGAACAAAGTGGTGCGGCCATCTTGAAAGGCCAAAGGCACAATGAGGCATCAGTGCCCAGGAAAGTAAAGTGAAGCAAAACCCAGTAAATGGGTTGAAAACAAGAAAAGCAATGTTGTCGACGTAGTCATCATAGCAGCCAGCAGAAAACGATTCAATTTGCATTTTAAATGATGAAAATGCCACATTTGGTGCAATGCACGCCGAAATTCAGCCAAACTTTGGCAAAACAAGTGAATGCAATGGCATCTTCCACTGCCTACACATGTAAGCTGATTAGATCGGCTAAACCCTTCCTCTCAACAACTAGCTGTACCACATTGGCAAGAGCACTTGTGTTGTCCAAGTTGGACTACTGCAATGTCCTTTACCTTGGGTCCAATAAACATATTATTAGGAACATTGAAATACTTCAAAACAACGCCCTGAGAGCTGCGTTAGGAATGACAAAAAGAGAACATATCTCGGAAAAAAGAAGACAATCCAACTGGCTCTCTTCTGTTGACAAAATTGCTTTACTAACATTCAAGTGCCTTAATAATGCAGCACCCCGTTAATTAACAGAGAGGTTCAATAGAAGACCTACACTCTGACCCACCAGAGCAGCCTACACAAACTGACTGACAGTCCCTTCCTTCAAAAGGATCACAATCAGTGGCAACAGCTTCCCTGTCAAAGCGGCCCAACTGTGGAATTCCCTTCCACCCATCCTAAGAGCAGACCAAAATGACCCACACTTCAGACTAAACATCATCAACTGGTTTAAAGAAAATGATCTTTAGCCACTTTATGACCCGCTAATCCTTTGCACTCCCCACTTCTGAAGATCGCCTAGCTTATAGCTATAACTCCTATCCATTTGTTGCATCTTCCCTAACTTGTTTTAGTAAATCTGTATTGTTTCTTGTATTGCATCTGTGTATCTCTGTAAGACACCCTGTATTTTGTATCACACTGTAACTATATAAGCTGAAAGTTTCCTTGACCTCGCGCCCTGATACCCTTGGGTCTGGTGTGCGCTACAAATAAAAAAACAAACAAACAATATTGTGCTTACAGAATATGTCATAATGTCTGAAATGCACTGACTTCTGTTTTGTCTGTTTCCTCTGTACTGTTATTGGATTTGGTACATTGACAATCTGACCACATAAACATCCTATTACATATGGACGTTTTGTTTAAGAACATTTTCTTTTGCTTTAGACTGAATTCAAATAGCTTTTTTGTCCTATTGTAGAGAACACAGTTCCTTGGAAGTTTTCCTGGATTCTAACGTAGGGTGGTGTAATTCCCCATGTTTGGAGTTCATAGAGCTGATAGGGATTTTTGGCAGATTTAACACCTGTGGAATTACTCTGCTGTAAACCTAGTGTTTTTTGGAGGCAGAGTAGAGGATTTACCTTGAGCAACACGTTGGAAGTGAATCTACCCCTTTACCTCCAAAATAGGTGGATTTAGCACACAATTATTCTTGGGGGAATTCATAGACTTGTGCACCCCCTTGAATACGCATACTCTGCCTGCGCCAGGCAAATTGCGTCGAAAAAGTCCCCCAGTGGTGTGGGCTGCTTGTGGGTCATGGTCAGGGTTGATGGGCTGCCTGCGGGTCATGGTCATGGTCATGGTGGATGGGCTGCCTGCGGGGAATGCCCAGGGGTGTAGTGTGGTCCCCTGTGGTATGGGCTGCCTGCGGGGGTTGGTCAGGGGTGTAGTGGGGGGGCCTGTGGTGTGGGGTGCCTGCGGGGGGTGAATGTGGCTCCCCACTACACTGGTGTGTGAATCTGGGGGTACGTGAGTGAGCTGTCCACATGATTTTGCTGGCGCGAGTGGGGTACATGTATTCCGGGGTGCGCGAGTGAGCTTTTCACACGATGCGCTGGCAGGAGAGGGGTATGTGTATTCCGGGGTACGCGAGTCACCTTTACATGTAATTTCACTGGCGTGAGCAGGGTATGTGTATTCCGGGGTACGCGAGTGAGCTTTACATGCGATGCCACTGGCGGGAGTGGTGTACGTGTATTCTGGGGTACGCAAGTGAGCTTTAGACGCAATTTCGCTGGCGTGAGTGGGGTATATGTATTCCGGGGTAAGCAGTGACCTTTATACGCGATTTCACTGGCGGGAGCAGGGTATGTGTATTCCAGGGTACGTGAGTGAGCTTTACACGCGATGTCACTGGCGGGAGTGGTGTACATGTATTCTGGGGTACGCAAGTGAGCTTTACATGCAATTTCGCTGGCGTGAGTGGGGTACATGTATTCCGGGGTAAGCAATGACCTTTATACGCGATTTCACTGGCGGGAGCAGGGTATGTGTATTCCAGGGTACGTGAGTGAGCTTTACACGCAATGTCACTGGCGGGAGCGGGGTATGTGTATTCCGGGGTATGCGACTGAGCTTTACAAGCAATTTTGCTGGCACGAGCGGGGTACGTGTATCCCGGGGTACGTGAGTGTCACATATCGCTCATGGAAGCTATGGAGAAGATGGGCATTATGGAAGAAAGACTAAGTGCTTCGTATTAACGCACTGTGCACTCTAGTCTTCCTTCAGTAGCTGCCTTAAAGACCTGCTAATGAGAAGCACCTGTGCGTTGCAACTTCCTTACTTTGTTTCCTCAAGTGAGTTTGCTTACGCTCCTTCCCGTGTACCTTCTCCGCTTTATCCTGCTACCCTTTGTGTGTTGTTCATAAGTGGCTTTCCTTTCCACTTTCGAGCGACTCCTGCTGTTTTCCCCTCCCGCTCTGAGCAGGTCTGCAGCCTTCGCTGTGTGCGGCGTCTGTAGCTGCTTCCGTGTGTGCCTCGCTCACGGTCCGTCCTTCTCGTGCTGTGCTTACTTCCGCTACGAGCGAGTCTTGGCAACTTCCTTCTACTGCAACATACCAGTGCATTCTCGTAATTGAAGGCAAGAATTATCTACACCATTTCCACTGTTGGATTAATCCACAAACTGCACAAACTACAACCTACCTCAACAAGACCTACCAGGGTTTTTCAACCCAGCTTTTCCCTGGTTTGGGGTGGGCTCCCTAGAGTCCCCCCTGCCAGGCAAACAGTCTATCGGGTTCTTGCGTCTCACCCACCTTGTACAACATATTCACAAAGCCCCTTTTCGATGATCTAGATGGCCTGGGTATCACCTACTAACTATGCAGATGATACCCAGATCCTCATCCCGTTGACGGGGGATTATGACAAGGATTTGGCCTTTGTAAATCGTGTGTACCTCATCATCCAGGCATGGATGGCCTCACATGGTCTATGTCTGAATGATGATAAGACAGAACTCCTCTTCCTAGGCACCGCACCTAACCTTAACAAATTATGCCATAACTACTCTTCTTTTGTCATTGATAATAATATCATCACCGTAGCTAAGGAGGTTACAACCCTAGGATTCTATTTAGATTCTACGCTTACCTTCAAAAAACAAGTCAACGCCTTGGCCTCCACTACATCTTATACATGTAAACTCACTAGGGCATCCAAACCATTCCTCTCACCAAACAACTGCATTACGCTAGCCAGAGCGTTGATCCTATCCAAATTGGATTATTGCAATGCGCTCTACGTAGGCAGTAACAAATACATTACTAATAAAATTTAAACTTTGAAAAACAATGCCTTAAGAGCAGCCCTAAGCCTCCCGAGAAAAGTACATATCTCTGAGACTAGAAGATTACACAACTGGCTTTCCACAAAAGATAAAATCTTCCTTAAATCGGTCTCTCTGACCCACAAATGCCTACACCAAGTGGCCCCTCAATACTTGATATCGAGATTCACTAGACCGACCACCTGCCTTCCTTCTAGAAAGGCCAATTCAAACCTCCTCCTTGTCCCTAGATTCAAACGTACTATATCTGGAGGGAATAGCTTTCCTGTCAAAGCAGCACAATTTTGGAACTCCCTACCACTATCCCTTAGGGAAGACCTTCCCTACCCACAATTCAGATCTAACACCATTCGCTGGATCAAGGAACATGACACCTAATGCTAGGACATCTCATTCCTTACACTGCTGTGCCCTTTGTAAATCATGTACAAATTATATATCCTCTTATCTCTATGCTCAGACACATCCACAACTTGTAAACCTTGTATATTCACCTATTATTTATACTTTGATGTACCAGTCCATATGCTTGTTCCTTCCAACATTGTAACCTAGTTGGATTCATTTACTGTGTGTTCTGTAACTTAAATTGTACACTCCTCTTTTTGCCTGTGCCCTGCTGCCCACGGGTTAGTTGTGTTTTACAAATAATAAACAAACAAACAAACAAACAAGCAAAAGAAAGAGACACAAAGATCTCTGGCTGTGCATGTACTGCGGCTCCAACACTCATTTGTTGCGTGACTGTCCCGAAGTGCCTCCCAGAAGACAGGGAAACGAAAAACCCCGACCTTGAACATGGATAAGGGAGGGGAGTCTTCAATAAATCCCTGTGCAGTGGCTCAATCTGCTGTGATTAACAGCAACAGTCTTATGGTAATCAAGGTTCTTTTAGACTGGAACCAAGGGAAACTTATTGAATCTTTAGCCATGTTAGATTGTGGATCAGCTGGTAACTTTGTGGACAACTAATGGGCCATGGATCTTCAAATACCGAGGCACTCCAAGATACGACCACTTCCAGTAGAAGGAATGGATGGCACCCCATTAACCTCAGGGCCCATCAGCCAAGAGACCCAGGAGTTAAGAGTCCAAATGTCCAATCATCATGAATACTTATCCTTTGATCTTATCTGGGCAGCGCATTTTCCTGTCATATTGGGCATACCATTGCTTCGAAGAGACAACCCAAACATAGACTGGTGTATGAACACTGTTGAATTTCAATCCCATTACTGCTGTCAACATTGTCTGACTTCAGAACCGGCTCTGCCTACTGTACAGACCATGGTACAAAGAACCATAACCAGTGTCAATATGATACCTGTCCAATACCAGGAGTACACTGATGTCTTTTTGGACACTCAACCCCGGAATCTACCACCTCATCGAAAGGAGGATTGCAAGATTGAACTGGTTCCAGATGCAGAGGTACCTTTTGGAAGAATGTTTCCATTGTCATTACTTGAAAAGGAAGCACTCAGGGAATATTTAGCCACTAACTTGAAGAATGGACTCATCCACGAATCCTCCTCATCGGCAGGGGAGTCCCTTTACTTTATCTCTAAGAAAGCAAGCACCGAACTAAGGCTGTGCATCGATTATCGAGGTTTAAACAGCCTAACAATAAAGGACAGGTATCCAATGCCCTTAATGAAAGACAATATTGAGGCTGTCCAAGGAGCACATGTTTTCACCAAATTAGATCTTAGGGGAGCATACCATCTTTTAAGAATCCGTGAAGGGGATGAGTGGAAGACAGCTTTAGAACTCCCCTTGGGCATTATGAGTATAGAGTTTTGCCTTTTGGTTTGGTAAATGCACCGTCTCAGTTCCAACGGTTTATGGACAAGATATTTGCAGATCTACTATATTCTTCAGTTGTGGTTTATTTGGATGACATACTCATTTTCGCTACCAATCTGGAAGAACATCGTCAACATGTCCAGGAGGTACTTCACAGGTTAAGACTAAACTGTCCTTGGCGAAACCAGAGAAGTGTGTCTTTGAAGCTACAACCGTACCTTACCTAGGTTTTATACTCTCCGCAGACAGTGTGCGAATGGATCCCACCAAGACTCAAGCAATAACTCAATGGCCAGTACCCACCTCAGTGAAGGATATACAGAGATTCTTAGGTCATGCAAATTTCTACCGTAAGTTTATACCCAACTTTTCAGATATCATCCTACCTATTACAAATGCTTTAAAGAAGGTTGTTAAGTTTATTTGGGATCTAACGACAGAACAAGCATTCCAAAAACTCAAGACTGCGTTTGTGACCGCTCCCATATTGAGACAACTGGACCAGTCCTTACCCTTTATCGTGGAGACTGATGCTTCAGGCGGTGCAATTGGAGCAGCGCTATTACAAAAGAAGGAGGACGGATTGGAACACCCCTGTGCTTACTACTCCCGATCACTCAGCCTTAGTGAACGAAATTACTCCGTACTTGAAAGAGAACTCCTGGCTATTAGACAGGCATACAAATAGTGCATACTGTAAGTGAGAAGGAGAGTCAAAGCTACCCTAACCAAAGGCGTGACATAGGGTCACCAGGTTTTGCAGAGGAGCTAGGTAACTGCTAGCTCAATAGACAAAAAACCCACGGATGCGGGAATGACAAAAAATGTTTTATTTTTATTTTACACTAACAGAGAACAAAACAAATATACAAGCTGCACCGTGGCGCTGAATATATGCATTATTGAGCATATTTTTGTCTGCGTTTTTTGTGAGTTAGTAGGCAGAGTGACAAACAGTATAAATTTCAAGTATTGTTTTAAATGACAATACATTCAACATTGTTTAACATTATCGTCGACACACAATTTTGTGTTTCTGGTTCGGTATAGATTGGAGAGAAGCAGTGGCTGTGAAAACTTGTAGCAGCGCTGCTGTGAAAGTACCGAACGGTCTTCAGGACAATGATTTCAAGTCGGGTCAATGTTAAAAGAAGGGCGTCCACCTATGAATGATAGGGGACTGGGTTAGTTCAGAGAGTGATGTCTAGGAAAACATGTTAAAACTGCAAAAGAGGGGACCTACCATGTGCGGGTAAGTGGCCGCCTTGGGCGTGTTAAAGTTTGTCCAGCAGATGAATTGTCTGGGAGGCTGTCTGCAGACGTCTAGGAAAACATGTTAAAACTGCAAAAGAGGGGACCTACCATGTGCGGGTAAGTGGCCGCCTTGGTCGTGTTAAAGTTTGCGCAGCAGATGAATTGTCTGGGAGGCTGTCTGCAGACGTCAGAGGCCTGATGCTAAAGTAAAAATGTTTATGAATGTTATTTATCAGAAAATTGCTCGTATGAGTGGCTATGCTCTAGTGTAAAGCCAAGATGCAAAAAATCGTCTCGGGTGGAAACGTCAAAAATAATTACCTTTTGCATGGAGATCTTCCCAACAGTGAGAAAAGAGCTGTTTCACTATCGGGGTGTAGTGCGCATGTCTTGTAGTGATTACGTGATCACGTTGTGCGTGTCCCCGTGGATAGCAGGGGACCGCGCATGTCTGGATGGAGTAGTGTGCTGTCACGGGAGCCGAGGTTGTAATGGAAAGGCGCTGTACGGTCTGCGCATGTCTAAGCAGACTGAAAGGTATATCCAATGCGAGTAGTGTTTTGTCGTCCCGAAAGAACCGGTAAAAAGATTTTTATGTCAAAAACAATTTGTTAACATAAAACCACGCATTTTAATTCGAAATGCTCTTTTATGGCTAAATTGCCATGCACATTTTTATTTTTACAAGCATTTGTAAGACACACAATATTGATAATCATATTGTAGTGGGTGCTGACGATTTGTGTGGATTGCTGTATTGACATGTTGCTCATATAGACAACTATTTTGAAACAATTTGAATTGGGTGACATAGGTACACATTTGCTTAACAGTTACTTGATGGAAACCATTCGTGATAGAATGATATTCCATGTAGAACAGTTCTGTTGGCACAAACATTACTCTTCTATGGCTAGAATTTGCCATACGTAATTTTCGTGAAAAAAAAAAAAACATTATTGTTAACATCAAAAATTGAATTGTTTTTGCATACTTTAGGCCGCACGTCTGTTTATGTATAAAGGAGCGTGTGGTGAGCACAACAGATGGCCGTTATAGTAGGTATCGCACAAGCTAGTGTTGCCATTTGACACATTGGTTCAAGTGAATTAACCAAAGGGACCCAAAGAAAAGTAGCAAAGACAATGGGACCTCCTTGTGATGGGAGACAAAAATTAGAAGATTGGTCATAACACCAGCACTAACTGTTGAAAAAGAGGTTTCACTCAATAGAAATATTTAACCCTTGTCTGACGGAATCTAGGCGATGGATCCATTTCTGTTCAAGTTTGCGTAGGGCTAGGTCTCTATCGCCACCCCGGAATGGGGTACCCACTGTTTGTAGTATTGCCCAGAAAATGTCGTTGTGAGTGTGGTTTTTTGCTTTAAAATGTGCCACCAATGGTTTTTCTTCAACTAGGTTCCGCACACAAGACCGGTGTTCACAGATCCGTTTTCTGATTTCTCTCTTGCATTTTCCCGCGTAGATGAGATCACATGACACGCACAACGTGATCACGTAATCACTACAAGACATGCACACTACACCCCGACAGTGAAACAGCTCTTTTCTCACTGTTGGGAAGATCTCCATGCA
The DNA here is from genome assembly GCF_040938575.1 of Ambystoma mexicanum. NCBI lineage: Eukaryota > Metazoa > Chordata > Amphibia > Caudata > Ambystomatidae > Ambystoma > Ambystoma mexicanum. The sequence continues at coordinate 871,424,593 of NC_090922.1, forward strand.
AAAGGTAATTATTTTTGACGTTTCCACCCGAGACGATTTTTTGCATCTTGGCTTTACACTAGAGCATAGCCACTCATACGAGCAATTTTCTGATAAATAACATTCATAAACATTTTTACTTTAGCATCAGGCCTCTGACGTCTGCAGACAGCCTCCCAGACAATTCATCTGCTGCGCAAACTTTAACACGACCAAGGCGGCCACTTACCCGCACATGGTAGGTCCCCTCTTTTGCAGTTTTAACATGTTTTCCTAGACATAACTCTCTGAACTAACCCAGTCCCCTATCATTCATAGGTGGACGCCCTTCTTTTAACATTGACCCGACTTGAAATCATTGTCCTGAAGACCGTTCGGTACTTTCACAGCCACTGCTTCTCTCCAATCTATTCCGAACCAGAAACACAAAATTGTGTGTCGACGATAATGTTAAACAATGTTGAATGTATTGTCATTTAAAACAATACTTGAAATTTATACTGTTTGTCACTCTGCCTACTAACTCACAAAAAACGCAGACAAAAATATGCTCAATAATGCATATATTCAGCGCCACGGCGCAGCTTGTATATTTCTTTTGTTCTCTGTTAGTGTAAAATAAAAAAAAAACATTTTTTGTCATTCCCGCATCCGTGGGTTTTTTGTCTATTGAGCTAGCAGTTACCTAGCTCCTCTGCAAAACCTGGTCACCCTATGTCACGCCTTTGGTTAGGGTAGCTTTGACTCTCCTTCTCACTTACAGTATCTCCTACCCTCTTGAGTCAAGCCCCCTTACAAAAAAAGAGGGTTGCCCTTATATCTCTCTTATACAAATAGTGGAGACATCTTTTACAAGGAACAATTTGTCAATTTCAGGTCATACAGATCATCAAAATCTGAAGGTACTCCAGAAGATGGAATGCCGGAACTCCAGACATGCCAGATGGGCTTATTCTTTTTCTCAATTTGATTTTGTTCTGATTTACTTAAGACAATCCTCTTGCTGATGCTTTCTCATGCAGTCAAGGAGACTTTGGAGGATATCAGGGTCAAGAAATACTTATGGCAGGGAAGAAGTTTATTAATACCATTAACTCTTTTCTGCAACAAGTACGAACTGCTCAGAGCAAGGAGGCATTGTAAACAAGGGAATGACTCAAAGAGGAGACCTATTGTTCAAAGAAGGGTCTTTGTTTTTGCCCACGACAGACCTTCAAGAACAAGCCATGGCCTGGTGTCATGATGTACCATTAGTGGGACACAAGGGATAAAATGCCACTCTAGAGTTGATTTCTTGGCAATTCTGGTGGCCCATGATGACAAAGGACGTCAGAAACTATGTAGCATCGTGCCCCATATGTGCTCAGAACAAGTAGGCTTATTGCAGACCTTTAGGAATCCTGCAGCAGGAACCTCCACCGGAAGGTCTATGGCAACACATTTCCACCAATTTCATTGTGGACTTACCTCCAACAGATACTCAGCCATCATGGTCACAGTCGATTCATTCAGCAAATTAGCTCATTTCTCGCCGTTGAAAGGAACACCCACAGCATGTATTACTGCAGAAGTGTTTTTGAGAGACGTAGTAAGGTTACACGGACTACCCCACACCATAGTGTCGGATCGTGTCTCGCAATTCACATCAGAATTCTGGACTGTTCTATGCAAGTCCTTAGGGATAAAAAGATCCCTTTCATCAGGTTTTCATCTGGAGAGCAACGGACAAACCGAACGACTCAATGCAACCTTAGAACAATAAATCAGGTTTTTCTGCAACCACAAGGAGAGTGACTGGGATCAACTTCTGCCCATGGCAGAGTTTTCTTACAACAACTCCAGACATACATCTACAGGCATGAGTCCCTTCTCATGTACCTACTACAGATTCCATCCTAGACACATTCCTCTGTTTGGTCAGGTCTCTTCTAACGTACCTTCGGTTGACCAGCTTATGGGAACTCTTCAAGATCTTCCAAAGGGGCACGAGCCAACCTTGAGATGTCACGTCGCAGAAGCACGAGGTGGGCAGACCTCAAGCGACAACCCAACCTTCAATGGGATGTTGGTACCAAAGTCTGGTTGTCAATCAAATACCTACCCAGTTGGGTACACCAAGGCAAATTCTCTCCCTGTTATATCGGACCCTTCCGGATCAGGGCTAAGATCATTCCAGTGGCTTTACGCTTGGCTCTTCCAGCCAAACTACGGAGAATCCATCCAGTGCTTCACACCTCCTTACTTAAGGAATTCGTAGAAGACTCACACACCAGAAAAATAAAGAAAAAACTCGGACCCCAACAGAATCATATAACAGAGGAATACGAGGTTTCCAGAGTTTTTGATTCCAGGTACAAGAAGGGCACCTTGCAGTATCTAGTGCTATGGAAGGGATACCCAATGTCTGAGAGCTCCTGGGAACCAGTTAGACACATATCTGCACCTCGTCTCATTCAAAGGTTCCATCGCTTGCACCCGGGAAAGCCGGGAGGATGCCCACTGAGAAGGGGTCATACTGTCACATATCGCCAGTGGAAGCTATGGAGAAGATGGGCGGTATGGAAGAAAGACGATGTGCTTCGTTTTAACGCACTGTGCACTCTAGTCTTCCTTTAGTAGCTACCTTAAACACCTGCTAATGAGAAGCACCTGTGCGTTGCAACTTGCTTACTTTGTTTCCTCAAGTGAGTTTGCTTACGCTCCTTCCCGTGTACCTTCCCCGCTTTATCCTGCTACCCTTTGCGTGTTGTTTGTAAGTGGCTTTCCTTTCCACTTTCGAGCGACTCCTGCTGTTTTCCCCTCCTGCTCTGAGCGGGTCTCCAGCCTTCGCTATGCGAGGCATCTGTAGCTGCTGCTGTGTGTGTCTCTCTCACGCCTCCTCCTTCTCATTCTGTGCTTACTCCCACTACGAGCGAGTCTACAGCCTTCGCTGTGCGCAACGTCTGCGGCCGCAGCCGTGTGTGCTTCACTCACGGCCCCTCCTTCCTCTGCCGGGTTATTCTTGCCGTGTGGTATCTGCACGCCTCCCAGACTACTGCCTGGACCACACCGGAGCTCCTTTTGGTGACACCAATGCATGCTGGTCAGTGTAGTCATTCCTCAGAATTGGCAACTTCCTTCTACTGCAACATACCAGTGCATTCTGGTAATTGAAGGCAAGAATTACCTACACTATTTCCACTCTTGGATTAATCCATGAACTGCACAAACTACAACCTACCTCAACAAGACCTACCAGGGTTTTTCAACCCGGCTTTTCCCTGGTTTGGGGTGGGCTCCCTGGAGTCCCTGCTGCCGGGCAAACAGCCTTATAGGCAAAGTGGCCTCCAAGCGAGCCCGTCCTTATCTCTTCAAACAAAAGGGCAAGACCAGCACCAAGCAGACTAGAACGGCCTGGAGAGAAAGGAAGAAGGAGAGTTCTACCGACGAGCCTACTGAGTCCCCCACAGAATCATCAGGTGAGGAGCGAGCAAGTGGTATAGACATTGTAATTGACCAACCTGTCGAACCTGAGAGCGAGTGGGCTTTACATGCTATGTCACTGGCGGGAGCGGGGTACATGTATTCCGGGGTACGTGAGTGAGCTCTACACGTGATTTCGCTGGCACAACCGGGGTACGTGTATTCTGGGGTATGTGAGTGAGCTTTACACACGATGTCGCTGGTGGGAGCGGGGTACGTGTATTCCGCGGTACACAATTGAGCTTTAAACACAAATTAGAAGTGCGGGCCCTCCCGGGTGTGCCCTCCCCCCTCCCCATGGCCCACAAACAACCCACATCACAGCCCCCCTACACCTCTAGTCATGCCCCGCAGGCAGACCATCCACCCTGACCATGCCCTGCAGGTAGCCCACACCGCAGGTGACCACCCTATACTGCTGGGCATGCCCCGCAGGCATCCCACATGCCCTGACCATGGCCTGCAGGCAGCCCACATGGCACCATGAACTTGTGAGCCCCAACACAAGTCCCCCCCACCAGTGACAGGCACCTGCCAGCAGGCCCCGACACATGTCCCTCCACCCCACCCCCATTGACGGCAACCTGCCAGCAGTCTCCGACTCATGTCCCTCCACCCCACCCCCATTGATGGAAACCTGCCAGCAGGCCCCGACTCATGTCCCCCCCACCAGCGATGGGCACCTGCCATCAGGCCCCGACTCATCCCTGACACATCTCCCTCCACCCCACCCCCATTGACGGGAACCTGCCAGCAGACCCTGACTCATGCCCCAAATACCACGTCATAACAATACAGACCCATGGCTCTAATGCCAACCCAAATCTCATCTACCACTCCCCCCCACCCCGGCAGACAGGGAGAGATAGAACACAGGCATCAGGGCACTATGCAATGGTCTGATACACACATGACAGTTGCACATGAGTGGCAGTGTAAACTTCATAGATGGCATCACACTCCCCAACATTCATATCATTTGAACCCACACACATGCACACATTAACAGAATCATGCAGCAGGCATCAGCATCCATACACAACTGCATGAATATCCAAAGGTTGGCATGATGTCACAAGCAACATGGGGAGTGCTGAACACATGCACACACGCCACCAGACAGACATGCATCTGTATATCTCCACCACCTGTCACAGTGCAATCAACTGCAACTATGTCACATCTGCCAATCGGGTACCTACATGTCTGTGTCACATGCATCCATGGCGTCTCACAGTCACACCCCCTCAAACAGACACACACTCATGTACACTGTGCATGTACATGAAGATGTGACGAGCATCCATGTGTCACACCCCAAACATGGCTGAGTACATACATAGGCATGCAAACATGTGTGCATCTTCACATGCAGTTGTGTATCATGCTTTGGAACACATACAACATTGATGTGCATCACACATGACTGGACTCACATGCACCACGGCCATGTGCCTGCAGATACACATCTATACATGGGCCATGTCAGACATATGTCCAAGCTGCCCACTCCTGGCAAACTTCAACATGCACTGCATCCAATGAGTACGCATGCACACTTATCGCTCGACTCCAGACGGGTCTGGGCCCTCGAGGACCTGGAGGTGAAGCGCTGGGTGAATGCGTTCCAGGACCCTCATCTGGTCGGTGGTAAGCAGGAAACGGCACCCCACTGCATCCGCTGCGTCCAAGAGGCACCGGGCCTTCCTGAAGTCCTCCCAGCGCTTATGGACGTGTTTCACATCACGGGATGCCACCCCCTCCACGTTGATGGTACCCACAATGTCCAACCAGATCCTCTCCCATCCATCCTTGTCAGCGTGTGCTCGTCCAAAGAGGGCATCATAATGCACTAGGTTATTGCTCCACCAGGATGCCAACTTCTCCTGCAGCGAAGCTGGCAGCCCTCTGCCTCTCTGCCGTTGGGGTCTCCACTGGTCCCAGATGGAGTGTGGCCCGACATGGCAACCCCTGAGGCAGGTGTGGGTGGGCAACTGGGTCCTGGGGCTGGGCTGTAGAGCGATGGAACAGCAGTCAGGAGTCTTCTGTTCCAGCAGGGGTGGTTGCAGGGTGGTTGCAGCAACTGGACCCCTGCAGGCACCAAATAGCAGGGCACGTGGCCAGCAGGCAGGCAGAAGCAGATGGCTTGTGTGAGGCTGCTCAGGGTTCTGGGGGCAGGAAAATGGCCTTATGGGCAGGAGCGTGGTCTTCCATGTGTTGTTGGGTGGCCAGCTTGATGCAGAGTGAATCCGCACATGAAAATCAGCAAGTTTGCATCATAATCGAGGAAAGGCCCTTAGCTTTTTGTGGAGAGCGAGCATGTGATTTTTGTACTTCTTGTCGTTTGACACGCGATTACTTCACAATGGTTGCAGTGCAAACTCGTTATTTACTGAGGCAGAGCTCAATTCTTCCTTTTGCGGGGGTGTTGCCAACGCACACAAGCATGTCTTTTTTCTGTTCATTTTCCAGGCAAACGGTGAGTCGCAGACATATTTTTCCACTGTGGTTGCCCCCGTGTTCCGCGTACCCATTCAGAGGTCATTGTAGCCTGTGTGTACCACGCGTACACATTTTTTGTGTTTCTTGGTGCCACAGCATACTGCCGGTCCTTCATTCCACACACGTGGGCTACCGAGGGGTCGCGTGCACGTTTGTTTTTGGGGTGCATGAGTGTTGCATGACCCGTCATTTTTCCCCAGGGGTCGCAGACAGCCTTGCAAGAGCACAGGGATACCTATTCCATCTAGTACCCTGCCCCCTTCATCCCAATTGCCCAGGACAATTGTTTTCTGCACCTCCCATTCGCACAAGTACATCACTGCCATGGTTGGGAGGTGATCAAGTGCTAAGGGAGGCAAAGGTGGCCGACCTCCAAGAGGTGTCTGCAGTAGGGGACATGGCCAGGATGAGCAGGTTGGCCAGGGTGGCCAAGGTGGCAGTGGTGGCCAACGTGGGCAGGGTGGCCCAAGAGGGTAGTGTGTCCAGGACCATTCAGGGACACCTATGCCCCCCCAGTGGGTCAGGGCGATGCAGCTGACACCATCCCAGCTCAGGTCCTGCTAGCCCGGCCCGGATTGGTCACCGAACAGGCACGGGATGACTCACAGGCCGACTTCCGTGTCATGAAGTCCAACCCACGTGTGGCAGCGAAAGTTGCTGTCACCAGGCCACGTGGATCTGGGGCAGCAATGTCATCTGCTGCCCCGAGTAGCCAGGGTGAGGAGACTGCAGGGGTAGCTGCAGCTCACTCTACCCCGGCTCTGAGTCACCCAGCCGGTACTGTGTTGGTCCCGGACCCTTACAGCAAGGCAGGTGTGCTGCTTGGTCCTGGCAACAGCACCCAGCAGCCAATGCCTGCAGTGAGACCTTTGGTCATCGTGCCATTGCCTGCTTCCAGTGGCCAGTCCACATGCGCTTCAGCCCCTACAGACCGGAGTGGCATAAGCCACTCAGGGTCCACACCACCTCTCAAGAGGAAGAAGCGTGCTCTTGCGGAACAGGCTGGGACCCCAGACATGGCTCGCCCCTCCGGCACGTCAAGGAAGCGGAGTTTCAATAAAGTGGAACTAGACACGCTTGTGGGCTACGTGTCGGAACATGGGCGCAACATGCTGGTGGCGGCAGGGTGCAAGACTACAACTGCTCAGCGTAGGGCCCACTGGCAGTGCATCGCAGACCACATTAGTTCCCTTGGAGTTGTGAAGTGCACAGCTGATGATTGCTCAAAGCGTTGGAATGACCTCAAACGCTGAGCAAAAAACAAGCTGGCTTCCAATAACGCCTCTACTCTGGTGACTGGCAGTGGGTCACCACCAGAGGAAGATGAACTCACAGAACATGAGGCAATCGTTGGAGGGTTCATCACGAAGGATCAGATCCAAGGCGTGGGAGACCTACCAGTTCTTGAGACAATGTACGGTGAGTGCCCATGCATGTGTGTCCAGACCATGTGCATGTTGCTTGGGTGATGTGTTGTGATTGAGTGCCAGGTCAGGCTGTGTAGTCATAAATGCTATATGTGACCCATGTAGTGCCTCCAAGCCACCCCATCCCCCCCTTGGGTTTGGAGTTCACAGTATCCCTACTGACCGCTGCAAACACTTTGCACATGACAACTGCACTTGTCCTTAAACTGCCATCATGCCATGACATTGTTAATACAGTTCTTTCTCTTTATTCTGCCTGATTGTTGGAATAATTTGCATGATAGATGCAGATTTGTGTGCCGTTCTGCCCCAAAATCACCATACTTCAGACAAGGATTTTCCCCCACAAAGGCCCACAAATGTTCACCTTTTACACAAATGATTTCATAAATCATGCTGATTGACTGCTGTGCACCTACACATGCACTGCACCGATCACCTCGGAGCCCTGTTTGAATGTTTAACATGAAAATTGACTTGTGTCATATCCAAGTGACCTACCATTGATGTATCCATGTGGCTCCCATCACTGTATTTGAACACACTGGGGTTGGTGCAGCGTGTAACACATGTGTGTTTTGTCCCACTCTTTTGCATGTTCTGTTTGATGATATGCGTTTGACATGGATGGGGGACAGTAGCGATTAACTCCAATCTGGTGGTCATTTCAGTTCTGGCATGGCTATGCTACGTGCCATCTGTGTGCTGGCATGTGTCATGTTTGTGGATGGCCCATGCCACTCACAGGCTAATGTGTGATGCAGGTGCTTTGCACCATGCAGCACCTGTGTTGCTTTTCCATTTTGGAGTCATCAGTGTCTGCTTTCAGGGTGCCCTTCCACTTCATTGCCACTGCATGCATGGCTGAGTTTGTGTCATGTGTGACATGTCCGATTAATGTATTGGATATGTACATTGTGATGCCTATGTGTGTCAGCTATGCTGTTCATGCATGTCTTCATGACTTTTCTCTTCATTTCATACAGGTGATGAGGCACTACATGCTGTGGAGGAGGAGGAGATGGTGTAGGGGCAGGAGTACTCAGAGCCCCAACCAAGCACCACTGGAGGACGTGGGGCGGTGGCACACAAAAATCCATTGGTCCTACAGACCATCCTGCCACGGGTGTCTCTGGGTACACCTCCAATGATCTCTATGGCTCAGGTGCTGAATCAGACATTGACACAAATGCCCCGTCCCAGCACAGCAAGGTGCACATCACCTTGGGACCAACAGGTGTCATGTCCGTCAACGCACAACAGGGGGCATCATGTGATATGATGGCTCAGGCCATGGATAGGGTACTTCTATTCTCCCCCCGCCCCCGAAAGGCAGGTGGAGCTCCAACAGCAGGCAACGTGGTCCACGTGTCGCTCACACAGGCAGGACATGTTGGCCACCAACAGGGACCGACGGGCTGAACTGGAGGCTCTGCTCACAGCCATATCTGCAGAGGCACGGGCCCACAGGGATGCCATGAGGGAAGAAAACAGCTCCCTCAGAGCTACTCTGGGTGCACTTAAAGTGTCCCAGAGTACACGGTCAGAACAGCAGCTGGAGCAGCTAAAATGTACAATCTCAGCTGAGCTCCTTGCAACCTGTGAGGAGATCCGTGCATCACATGAGGCCTTGCAGGCAGAGCTCCGTTCTACCCATGAGGTGCTGCATGGGGACCTCCGGACCATCATCCTGCAGAACCAAACCTTTCAAACCTGCATGCTTGCTGCCATGGAGGAGCATGCCAGGGCTTTGCGTGGTCTGCCTCCCATACCACGCACACCTTCTCATGTAGCACCAGATGGTGACGACAGTGACAGCATTTCTCCCACTATTGGGTAGCCGTGCAGGCCATGAGCCCATGGAGGGTATTTTTTTTCTCAAAATCCATGCATGTAGGTGTTGGGGTGCACGCTGCACCTCATCCCTCTTGGGTGGTTCCCCCCCAGCCTTGGTCAACACATGGCCATTTATTTATTTTAATTTTTTAATTTCTGTTTTTCCTCTTTTTTGTCTATTGTGCATTCATGTTACAGTGTGTTGCTTTGTGTGGCACCCGTAGGCATCCACTGTGTGTTCCAGCTGGGCCCATGCAGGCTTGTCTTGTGTTTGTGTTTGAGGCTTGGGGTCCAGACACATATGCCACTCCTGTTTTCCCTTTCCATGGGCTTGCAAGGGTGCACTGTGTGACAGTAACTTACACAGAGGCATTGGGCTTCCATCAATTGTGTGGCCAGTCTGTAGTCCAAACTGTGTATACACCCCTAGTGGGGATTGCTGATGATTTGTCCACTGCATGGTTTATTTGTATATTTTATTAGATATTGGTCATTATGCATATTTGCATGTAGCTTCTTCATGTCTTACCTTGCCTGTCTCCATTGCAGATGCTCTTCATGTTATATGCAGTACCCTGCCACATTTACCACCAACACACTGGATATGGGATGGGTCGCTGTGCTGCCTTTGTCAGGTTGTCACACTTGGACTATTGTGATTGGTTACTGTCAGACATTGCCACTGTTGGGTCCTGTATTCATGTTTTGTCATGCTGGTAAGCATATGTTCATGTGTGCTGTTTCTTTTTCATAGGTGAGAGGGAATTGTTTGTGGCCTGTTTCCATTTTGTGATGGTGCCCCTTGTGACAGTTGTGTCACGTGTTTATTTATTTATTTATGCATTTTATTTATTTATTACATTTGATACACGCCCAGACCCTCGTGTATAACAGCGAGGTTGCAAAAGCATTGTTCAAGATTACAAACAAAGTATTCAGATAGTTACACAGTGGGATTGAACTGCTTCATTCTAAGCAGTCATTCGAGCAATATAGCAAGCAAAACATAGCTACAATTTTATATATGAGGAGAAAAGTTACAGTTATATTTACAGTCACTCAGGGTTATTGCCCTCTATATTAATTGAAAAGCCATGTCTTGAGTGATTTTTTGAAACCTGAAAAGGAACCCTCTTCTTTGATGCTATTGGGAAGGGAATTCCAATGTTTGGGGCTAAGCATTTGAAGCTGCTGCCACCCACTTTGGTATTCTTGTAGTGAGGAATCTCAAGTAGTGGCTGGTTGTAGGATCTAAGTGTTCTTAGGAAGTTTTTTTTTTGCATTACTTTGTTAAGGTATTTGGGGGCTGAGCTATTTTGGCATTTGTAGGAAATGCACAGGGTTTTGAAGATGATCCTGTCTGCAACTGGTAGGCAGTGGTGATCTCTTCTAATCTTAGAGATATGGTCTGATTTCCTTATGCCGAGGGCTGCTCTGAGGGCTTTATTTTGTATGAGTTGTAATTTTTTTAGGTTGGATTTAGAGGTGCCTAAAAGTAATACATTACAATAGTCAAGTTGTGACAGTATTAGGGCTCTGGCCAGAGTGACGCAGTTTGCAGGGGTGAGAAATTGTCTGCTTAAGGCAATTAGTTTCGCTGTGTAGGATGTGGTTGATGAAAGGCTACTAATGTGTTTATTCATAGACAGATTAGCATCCAAGTAAACTCCTAAAGTTTTTACTTGTTTCAGGACAGGTATCATGGTGCCATCGATGTTGATCGAGACATAGTCAGAGTGAAGGGCGCTGATTTTAGGCTGCGAGCCCACTATGATCATTTCGGTCTTCTCATCGTTGAGACAAAGACTATTTAGGGCCATCCAATTTTGGATGATTGCATGAATTCTGTTGAAGAGTAAGGTATCTTGGGTGTAGTTTCCTGAGTGTGGGATGAGGATTTGGGTGTCATCCACAAAGTTGGTGTAAATTACACCCATATCGTCTAACGCTGCGAAGAGGAGCTTCGTGTATGCATTGTACAGTGTAGTGGAGAGGCAAGAGCCTTGGGGCACTCCTATGGGGACGAGGATGGGGTCAGCAGCTTCCTTTCCTAAGGAGACTCTAGAGGTTCGGTCAGCTAGAAAAGATTTCATTCACATGGTAGCATCAATAGAAAAGTTAAAGTCTTTGGCTAGCATATTGCAGAGTTTATCATGGTCCATGAGGTTGAACGTTGCAGAAATGTCTAATAAAATGAGGATACATAGTTTGCCTGAATCTCTAATGGTATCCATCTGGATTTTGAGATCCAATGGAGCTGTTTCTGTAATATGGTTTGGCCTGAATCTGGATTATCTTGAGCTGAGAAGTTGGTAATTTTCTAGATGAGATTGGACTTGGTTATAAGCTATTTTATCAATGATTTTAAGTAAGACGGGAACTGTCGTTATTGGATGGTAATTAGTGGGTATAGTCGGGTCTAGAGTGTTTTTTTTTTAATAGTGGGGTGACCCATGCTTCTTTAATGCTAGCTGGGACCAGATTGGCTTTGAAGGAGGCGTTCACGAAATTAGTAATGATAGGTGTGAGAGTGAGGGCGCAAGATTTAACTATTTGTGCTGGGATTGTGTCTCCTTTGCAATTTGACGCTTTAAGTTTGGAGATAGTGTCACATACTAAATCTTGGGAGACTGGAGTGAAGGCAAAGGGAGGGTTGATAATACCAGCGGTGTTGAGGGGATGTTTGTCACTAGGGGGTTTACTTGCTAGTACATCCTTTTTGGTGGTGATTTTAAGATTGTAGCAATTTAATTTTGTTGGCTAAAGCATTTTGTATGGTGGTACACCAATCTTTGCTCGGTTTGGTAGGGTTGGCGATTGAGATTGGATTTTTGAATTCTCTCAAGATGGCGAATAGTTCTTTTGAGTCAGATGCAGCATTGCTGATCCGTGTATCGTCGGCATTCACTTTGGTTGCCATTATGGCTGATTTGTACATTTTATTTGATAGAAGATAGGCGTTTTTTGATTCAGACGTGGGTTTTCTCCTATAGGCATGTTCTAATGCACGTTTCCTTCTTCTAATGGCAACCAGATCCTCGTTAAACCAGAAGCATGACCGTTTGTCAGTGCGTTTTTGTTTTAGTGGTTAATGGTGCTAATGTGTTGATTGTGGAGGTGAGACAGTTTTTATAGATATCCGCTAGGAGGCATGGGTTATCACTGGTAATTGACGCAGTATCTAGAGCTTTGCTGAGCAAGGGATTTATGTTATCAGGTGTGATTTTACGGAGGTTTCTAACTTTGTGGGTGAGTGTCGATTTTTGTTCAGCGGGAGGGTTCGGCAGTGGTGATGGTGAACTGGATGATAAAATGGTCCGTCCAACTGAGTGGGGAGATAGAATCAATGTCGATAGTAGAGTTATGCGTAAGATCCAATCTAGGGTTCTACCCTTAATATGGGTAGGGGCATTAACGAGTTGTTTGAAACTCATGTCCTTAAGAGCTACGTGGAGGGCTTCTGCTTTGGTATCACTACTATCATTGAAGCCTAAATTTATGTCTCCAAGGATGACACATTTGGTGTTGGGTTTGATGAGTGGGGCGAGTACAAGGGGGATGTCTAATTCAGGCTGGCTGATTGAGTTTTGCGCTCTGTATATTACTATGAAATTCAAGGTGGTTTTGATAGCTAGTTTGATGTGAAGGAGTTCATAGCCACCAAGACTATTGATAGGGCATGCTCTCAGGTGGAGGTTGGTCTTAGCAATGATAGCAACACCACCTCCCTGAGAACGAGTCCTATCTGCTCTGAGAATAGTGTATTCAGGAGGGATAGCGAGTGAGAGAGGAGGGCCCGAGGCTCAGTGCAACCAGGATTTGGTGACGACTAGGAAATCTAGTTGCAAGTCTAGTATAAGATCATGAATTTCAGTGGCGCGGGCTCCTAAGGGGTGGGCATTGATGAGTGCAGCTTTGAGGTTAGAGATAGAATTTTGATTGGGGGTGGTTGATGTAGTGGCATGCTTGGGCTGAGAAGTGAGGTGGGTTTGTTTGGGTGTGATAATGTGTAGTGCATTCATTTGGTTGCTTTCACATTGCATGCCATACCATGGTGTCTTGGGCGGGTGAGATGGGGATTGGCAGGGGTTGGGTGACATACCAGTATTTGGGTGTGCTATTTTGCAAGGGGGTAGACCTTCATGCAGCATGAATGTGTGCCTTTTACTGACACAGCATTGGGTCTGTTTAAGTAGCTAGGGATGCACACAATGTAGCACTTCCAGGGAAACAATCTCAGGGTGGTATGGTTGTGACAGTTGACTGTCCCTTTGTTATTATCAATTGTCAGCTGGTATGTGCCAGGCCTGTGTGCACTCCGCAGGGGTGGGATTTTAGGTGAAAAATGTTGACACAAGCTGGGTACGGGCTGCCTCGCCACGTGCCCTTTCCCCTCCCATGTGCAGCGGCTGTGCATGTGGTTGGGGATGTGGGGGCACCACCATGTCCATCGGCACGCCCCACCGGGTTGCAACGTTGTGCAGAACACATGCTGGCCCTATAATCCTGCACACTACTGGGGGCGCATATAGCAGCTGGCCGCCATAGCGGTCAAGGGAGCGGAAGCGTGACTTCAGCACTCCGAATGTGCGCTGCACTATGCCCCGGGTTGCAATATGGCCTGCATTGTATCTTACCTAGGGTGGTATGGTGGGGTTCCGTATTGGCATCATCATGTAGGTGCTCAGAGGGTAGGCACTGTCCTTTGGGGAGGTAATAATGGTTGTCATTAGTTGGGTTTGGTCATTTCTCTGTTTGTGACATGCATGCATGTGCAGAGGAATTTGTACTCACCAATGAGCCATGCGTCACCATGCCTCCCAGCTTCCAGGTCCCGGTTTAGAGGTGACATTCTGAATATGAAACTATCATGGCTGGACCCTGGATAGTTGTCATATACGGAGGTGATGATTCCCTTGGCATCACATACAACTTTCACATTGATGGAATGCCAGTGCTTGCGGTTGCGATAGATGTGCTCAGTGGCCTTAGGAGGACGTAGAGCCACATTGGTGCAATCAATGGCACCTAGCACTTTGGGGAAGTGTGCCACCCCGTAAAAAAGTCCTGGACCACGGCCTGCCTTTCTGTGGGTGTTCTGGGCATGAATATGTGCCTGCGGACTGAGGGGCATGGAGTCATGATTGCCAACACCTGGTGTAGGCAGCGTGACTGCGTGTGCTGTGAGACGCCCCCAACTATGGCACTTGTCCGCTGAAATGACCCAGTGGCCAAGAAATGCAGTACATTGAGCACCTTTTCCAAGGGGCTCAGTGCTTGGGAGCACAGGGTGGGTGATGTGAGGTCATCCTCCCACCCAGCGACCAGGTCTAGAATGATATGGAGTGGAAACCTGTACCTGCCATAAACCTGGTCATCAGACATCCCAAAAAGGCTGATTCTGGGTAAAAAAATGCGGGGCCTGGCTATCCTCCTCCTCCTGCGGTGTCCTACGACCACTGCTGCGAGGAATGGTATATTCATCGTAGCGGTATGAGCTTGTTTGTTGTTTGCGTGCACTTTTATGCTGCGTGGGGTGCTTACGCCAGCTTCCCCCTGGCATACGTGTTTCCAGATTAGCTCGGCTTTTGTGGCACGCGGTTTCCTCTGTTCCATTCCATGAATATGTGTTGTTAGCGCGCATATGGGCGTTGCAAGGATTATGCACCGGTACTTCCCCCGTAACGCCCACATTTTCATGTGTTGTTCCCCATTCTGCATGTTCCGCCCCCTTTTTAGGTGTGTGCGCTGGCCTGTGTGTGCCTTCACTGGCCGTCTCGCGCACAGCCTTCGGGATGTTGCAATGATGTGTGCGCCACACGTGGATTCAGCACAGATCACAGATAAGCCACGTGCAGCACCTTCCATGAATCAACAAACTGGCGCTTGCGTGGCTTTTGTACGCATGCGCAGCGATTTTCACGCTTTCACACCCATTTTCAGTGCACATTAATACCATGAATTACCCTGTAAATTGGTTGTAAATCTGTCAAAACATATAATTTGGCAAAAATCCTCCAACCAATACAACTGCAAAACGAACACACATTGTCTCCTGCATCAAGTATGTCTGTTTTTTTTAATTTGGGATGGTATGATCCTACTTGGTACACCATTCTGTTGGACATGGTAAGGGAACCTGGATAGTTGATGCTTGAAGATGTCTTATAACATCATAGAAGATGCCAGATCGTGCCGAGATCAAAAGCCTTTTATGGTCCTGCATGGGAGTCTGTGAAAGTTTGTGCCTTAAATGTTATGTAAACATGTAAACAGTATTTAACAAGCCAGCAAATGCGTACAGCTGACTTAATAAAATGCACGTGATGAGTAGCCTTTTAGTCTGTAGGTCCCAAGGCTTGGGCCCATTCCGACAGGGAGAACATAATAGGGGTGCTTGAAAATCACCAAACCAAGAGACCTCTTTAAAAGGTAACACAAGGATCTAACCATCAGCTAGGCCGCATGCTAGCAATTTGCATGGGTATCCTACTTTCTGCACTTCACTCAATACAGATACAGTCTCGCGGCTACATTATTCACAGAAAAGGGATCGATAATGAATTCAAGGAAATGTATACCAAAGGTTTTGTTTGAACATTCAATATTACATCAGCATTTCGCAATAAATGAATCCGTCTACAATGGCTACTTTGATAATGAAATTACGTTTTTATAACATGTACATAAGGAAGTGCCTTGAAATGGAACCACAAAACGTATATTTTTTTCTAAAAGGCAATCAAATGACAGCTACTGGGGACAACACGAGGGGCTCAGAGTAGTCTGGAAATCGGAAGTGCAGCAGTGTTAGGTTCCAGGAAAAATCTAATTAAATAGGGAGCAAAGCAAACAACTAGAGAGTAGATTGATGAAGTCGTAATTCCAATCCAGAGAGCGATATGGAGATCAACTCTCTATGGATGCCCAAATCATTGCTTTATTTTGATATATTGTGGGGGATTCTCCATATTTCTGTCCTATAATAGGTTATAATCACGAAAGCAGCCATTGTACGCCTGTTTTTGTAGGTTGCTGCTAGGTTTTCAGCAATTGTGAGAGACAGATATAATAGGAATCACTTTCAAAGTGGTGTTATATCTGAAACGGAGACAGTTTAAGGCATTTGGTTTGTGAAATAAGTCCCGCAACTTTATGAATATGCTCTGAAAAAGATCCTCTTACCTGATAACGAGACACAAGGTGGAGTTGTCTAGAAGCCTGGTACTCTGAAAGTCAGATTACTATGATAGTATAATGTAGCAGGCTCAAGTCGAGGGTACACGCGGGTGGACCGCGTCCACCCACTATTTTCAGAGGGTGGACGCCGCCCCCCTGGGTATTTTAGAGGCCTGGCCATGTGCATAATAATATAACTTACATTTCATTTTTTAAATCTGCCATGCCCAGGACTGAACCATTGTCATGTCCCAGCCCCGCACAGAGGCAGAACGTGGTAGGCCGCAGAGGTAGACCTCAATGACGCAGCTCCAGCCGGAGCGAGAAGAAAGACACGACACACGCTGCTAGGGTCTGTGCCCGGAACTGCCTCCCTCGCGCGGGGGCGGGGCTTTTATTCGGAAGCCCTACGTCACCGCGTAGCGGGGCGAAGGGCGGATATACATTCCTCCTTTATTATAAACAAAACACAACAATAAAACAAACCAACGCAAACGCTTCTACTCCTAGTCATAACAAAAATATAAATGCACACTCCCATCTTTAAACGTTCAGAGTCCCCCCTTCCATACATAGTCCTTGAGCCGAGGTGGCGGCTGGATGGCAGCCCTCAGGCTATACCGTCCACCCCGTGGGGCGGTTGCTACAGTCTCATGGGATCTCTCACCTTCCACCTCAGGCTCACCCAGGTCCGGTTCGCTCCCCTGCTCCCACGTTCTGTCATCTGTGTGTCCTTCGCCTTGGGGATCTTCGGGTCCGTCCTCGACCCTCGGCGACTCCTCATCTTCTTGGGGACAATCCCCATCAGTCCAAAGGTTGCGCAGCACCGCCTTGAACCATGATGCGTTGCGCGTCACCTGGCGATGTCTCCTTTGTGCAGTTATCATGGTCCCTCGTGTCTCACGAACAGTCCATGGGAGAGTCTCGTAGCGGGAATCCATTTTGGACTTCGTCGGGTTCCGTAACATGACCACCTGATCGCCCACCTGGTGGTCGGATGGTCACGACCTCCTCTTGGTGCTCATGTTGGCGTTGGCGTCCCTGCGTCTTCGGTCAGTGCGCACCTCGTCTAGCTCGTCCGGTCCCCTGCTGGGGTGGTGTGGGATGGACGACCTGATGACGGTGGCGAACATGAGATCCGCTGGGGGGACGCCTGTTGTGCAGTGCGGGGTGACCCGGTAGTTCCTCAGGAATCGATAGAGGTCAACCTTCCACGGGCTGGCATTTGCCTTGGACAGCCTCAGCACTTTATTGAGTGTTCTCATGAAGCGTTGTACATCGCCGTTGGCCTGTGGCCATCTGGGCATGATGTGGTGGTACCGGATGTTTAGATCTTTCAAGTACTGTTTGAACTCTACCCCTTGGAACGGGGCTCCATTGTCACTTTTGATCATGGTTGGTAGTCCATGTGTCGCGAACATCTTCTCAACGGCTGGGATGACCACTTCCGCTGCTGTGGATTCGACCACCTCAACCTCGGGGTATCGGGAGTGGTCATTGATTGCCACCAGGAGGTACAGGCCCTCCCGTAGTTTACAGAAGTCAATGCTTATTGCGTCCCACCTGCCAGGGCCCCTTTCCGCCGATAAGATGGGTTCCGGATCTGGTAGGGCTCCGGTTATGAGGCACGGCAGGCAGGTGTTGACCAGAGTTTCCACTTTTTCGTCAATGCGAGGGAACCACACTCGGTGTCGAATGTGCGCCTTCGTTCGGGCCATCCCTTGGTGGCCCTCATGGGCGAGTGCCACTATCCGGTCGTGCAGGCCTGGTGGAATGACGATGCGATCTCTGCGGAGCAGCAGCCCCTGGTCTGTTATTGACAAGACTTGGCGGACAGTGAACATTCCTGTGAGGAACGCTTTTGCCTCCTCCGTCCTGTTGTGCGTGTTGCTCATAAATGACCTCCAGTCGCCCGAAATTATGGCATCTTTCACCAGATCACAGCAGGGGTCACTGCATGTCTCCTCCGCGATGTCCTCAACGCTGACCGCCTTCGGCCTCATTGCCCGCAACACCTGGCAGATTTGCTCTTCGGTCTATTCGGCCACCTGGATTTCCTGTGGCATTGCCTCTCTCGGTTGCCTGGAGAGGAAGTCCGCCGGATTGCCACATCCCGGTTGATACAGGAGCTCAAAGTCATACTGCTGAAGGTGTAGCAGCCATTTGGCTATTCTGGCTGGTGGGTGCGATGAAGTGCCCATGAAGATGGGGAGGAGGGGCTTGTGGTCCGTAATGGCTGTGAACTTTCAGCCATACAGGTACAGGTGGAAATGGCGGCACCCCCATAGTACGGCGATTGCCTCTTTCTCGATGTGCGAGTACCTCTGCTCCATCGCTGTGAGAGCACGCGACGCATAGGCGATGGGTCTCTTCTCGCCTTCGTTGGTAACCTGCATGAGGATGGCCCCCAGGCCGACAGGGCTGGCGTCCAGGTAGAGCTCCGTCGGAAGGGCAGTGTTATAGTACGCCATTCTCGTCTCTGCGGACAGCGACTCTTTTACGCTCTCGAAAGCGTCTTGGCAAGCTTTTCCCCACTCCCACTTCGCGTTGAGCTTCGTGAGTTCACGGAGGGGTTCCGACAGTGTGGCCTGGTTTCCAATGAATCTTCCATAGTACGTGGCCATCCCCAGAAAACTGCGGACGGCAGTGGGTGTCTTGGGTGGACTTGCGGCCTGTATGTCAGCGACCTTCTGGGGGTCCAGCGAGATGCCAGAGCTGCTGAACTTGTAGCCGAAAAAAGATATATCTGTTTTGAAAAACTCGCATTTTTCCTTGTGGATGGTTAGGCCCGCCGCCTCCAACCGGTCCAACAGCATCTCCAACCTCCTCGAGTGTTCTTCTTTGTCCTTGGCGTGGATCAAGATGTCATCACTGACATTGAGGACACCTGGGATGTCCCTGAGGCCTTCTTGTATGGTCTTTTGGAAGACTTCAGCTGCTGAAGATATGCCGAAACTTAGGCGCTTGTATCTTCGCAGACCCAAGTGTGTGGAAAAGGTCGTTATGTACCGAGAGTCTTTGTGTAGCTTCAGCTGGTGGTAATCTGCCTTCAGGTCAACTTTTGAGAATACTCTGGATCCCGTGAGATCAGCCACGATCTCGTCGAGGGTTGGTGTAATATGGCGCTCCCTCTTGATGGCGGTATTCGGGAGGCGCATATCTATGCAAATGCGGACCTTCCCCGGTTGTTTGGGTTTCCTCCTCGATGATGCCTGCTTTTTCGAACGCTTTTAGTTCCAGCTCGACCTGCTCGCGCATGTGGAAGGGGGTCCTCGGGTGCCTGACGGCCCTTGGCTGAACCGACTTGTCGATGTGGAGTTTAATTGTCTTTCCCTTCAGGCACCCAATCCCGTTGAGCAGATTCGGATGTCGCGCCAGGAGCTTCTCGACCTCGTGGGCTTCCCCGATTTGGTTGACAAACTGTACGAGCCCTAAGTCTTCCGCCGCATCATTGCTCAGGAGGCATTCGATCCCGGCGTTCACAACGTAGACTTTTTTTTACGGTAGGTTGTTTTCCCCATGGCTGAGGGTCGTGCAGAACCTGCCGACAACCGGTAGCGGCTTCTTGCAGCCATATGCGAACAGGAGAGTGTCAGTGTTTTTAAGGGACGGTTGCGGCTGCAGTGTCTTGAACGTGGACGTGGGCATGACATTTACCAAGGCCCCCGTGTCAATGGTCATCCATATCTGCTGGTTTTGGATGGTGACCTGACATTTTCATCTCCGGAGCCCTCTCTTCTGCGTGCCGCGTCCTCGATCCAGGGCTGATACCCCTGACACTAGGTAGACTTTTCTTCCTTTGGTCCGCTGCTCTCTGCCAGGGTCTAATGGAGTCCCTGTGATGTCGTCACCGTCTTCCTCAGTCGATGAATTGTTTACTTCAACGCGCCTCGTGACTCCTTGTTTCTTCTTTTTTGTACTACTCCTCTCCTGAGGGTTTGGCGGAGGCGGTAGTAGAGCGCCTCAGGAGCGGCACACCTTTGCGGAGTGGTCCTTTCTGCCACATGCCCCGCACGTTGTGCCTTGTGCCGGGCAATTTCTCAGTCCGTGGCGCGGTCCACCACACCATCCACACTCTGTGAGCCCCGGGATCAGTGGTTGCCATCTGGGCGGTGTGTGGTTGCCACCGTATTCGTCCCTTGTAGAATGTCTGTTTGTAACCTGGGCCACCATGGACGACGCGAGAGCCGGCTGTAACTTGTGCAGAGTCACGCCCATGTTGGCAGCCCTGGTGTGCGCTAGCTCCCTCTGACGGCCTAACTCCAAAATGCGCGTCAAAGAGATGCCCCTCTCAGCCAGCACCAACCTCCGTAGTTTCTCGGAATGGATGCCATTGATGATTTGTCTCCGGATCTCTTCCTCAACATCCGTGAACTCACTGTCATGGTCTCTGCTTCCAAAAGGTCAGGGTTTTCCCAACTCCCTTGGAAGCAGATCCATAACCCAGGTTCCGAGTGCCAACCAGTCCCAATTGGGACCTTTTGGACCCAGTCCTGGCGCCAGTGGCACCAGGCTCATAAATATGCCCAGTCCCAGCGCTGGAAGCGCCGGGCTCATAATGCTTGGGTGGACTTACCTGCAGCAGACCATGCTGCTTACTTGCCTGCCAGTTGAGCCTCTGATCCTCTTCTGTTTGGAACTACTTTTCCTGTTGGGTGGGGCAGGAGCCACTCCCTAGATTCAGAACACTGGAACTCTTCTGGAAAGCAGGAACTCTTTTCTTACCTAGGCGTGGCTGTGGAAAGAGACACCTAAGCACTACAGGAGGCTATTTAAACCACACCCGATGGATGAATCTTGCTTTGCGTTATTCTGCATCCTCTGCAGCAGAACGCTCATCGTGTCTTCTGAATCTGATCCTGGGCCTAAGGAAAAAGGCTTACCATCCTGAATCCAGTCTTCAGCAACACCTATAAAGACAAGAAAGAACAGGTTAGCATTACGGTCTTCAGTGACAGCTCTTCACTTACCTGGTCCATCGGCTGTCACCAACGCCTCGCGCTGCATTCCGGCATCTGAAAGACAAAGGCTTACCTACTCTTCGTGCGCTCCGGAGGTCTTCACACTGCATTCCGGCATCTGAAAGACAAAAGCTTACCAACTCTTCGCACGCTCCAGAGGCCTTCGGCGCTGCATCCCGCATCGGAAAGACAAAACAAGGTGCGTTTAAAGATATTGGGGAACTTTAATACTCACGTGCCATTACTCCTTTCCACATCTAACCCAGTGGGTATTCCGGCACCCTGCAGCCGCTCCGAACTTGTACCTGCAAAATAAAAAGACAGTTAGAGCGCATCGTGAAGCAGGCAACAAGCGCTTACTTACGTGCTTCCAGGCGCTTCTATTCATCACACGGGCTCCATCTTCAACTCACTTCAGCCCGTCATCCGCCATCGCCGGAACCCTGCAAAACAAGAAACATCATTACTAAAGACTTTAAAGACATTAGAATTACTCGAAACTTACCGTTCGTGCAGTAAACGACAGACAGCAGTCCTCTGAAGTCAAGAGGCCTGCTCCCCTTATCCAGTGAAGAAACTGGTTACAGCACCCTGCCCCGAGGCAGATGGAGAGCACGGAGTTCACTTACCTAAGGTGAGAGCGTTAACCTTTGGGGTTCTACAGGAGAAGAGAAAGGGAAGAAGAGAGAGACATTTAATAACCCAGTTCCTTAATTCCATATTTTCTATCTGCAGACATCTTACCCTTCGAGTCAGACATACAGTGCACAGAGGTCCAGCCCAAAGAGCCAGCCGTGTGTTACACATCACCTTTGAAGATACGGTATACGCCCAGTCAAGACCGGCGCCTCTACGGGAATCAGGTGAGCGTTACAGAACGCAAAGCCTACCACAAAACTCCCGTCCAGGCGCTATGGAAACCTCGGATACCGACCAGCTAGCCCAGTTACTTGGGGAACTAAGGGCAGAAGTGCATGCAGCCGGTCAGGAAACAAACGCTCTAAGAAGGGAACTGATTATTTCCAAGGAGCGAACAGATGATCTCGCTAGACAATTGCTACAGTCACAAGCCGGACAGACCCCGTTACCCGCATCTGGGGGAAATCTTCCTTCTACATCCTCTATGAATCCAGTGCAGATCAACCTACCTGGGAATGTACCTCTGGCTCCGCCCGAACGATTTTCTGGTGACCCAAAGAGGTTTGCAGTATTTATCAATCAGTGCCGGTTGCATTTCTTATGCCGGCCAGCAGCCTTTCCAACTGATCAAGCTAAAGTAGCTTTCGTGCTTTCGTACCTCAGTGGCAATGCGGCAGACTGGTCGATCCCTCTAGTAAATCAAGATGATCCGGTCCTCCATGATTTTCAAGCTTTTCAGCTCAGTATGGAAAAACTGTTCGCAAGACATTCACAGGGGCAGGCCTTGGACAATGAGCTTCTTTCGTTGCGACAAGGTAATCAAGACCTTTTGGCTTATATTGCGTCTTTCAACAGACTGATAGTGGAAACTCAATGGCCTGAGGACAAAAGGATTACGCTGTTTTATAGAGGTCTACGTGGAGAGCTCAAAGATGTGTTAGCCCAAGTAGTGAATCCCCCACAAGATTGTTCGGACTATATAGACTTAGTCGTTCAAATAGATCACAGACTGCAGAACAGGAAGGCCGATCGTTCCAAGTTTGATGCTCGAGTATTTTCCAAACCGCCAACTCCTTCCAAAGGAGTAGACTCCGGGGAACCCATGCAAATAGGGGGTCTGAAAGGTCCTCTAACACAAAAGGAGCGGGAAAGGAGAAAACAGTTGCAATTATGCCTCTATTGCGGAAACTCAGGGCACTTTCTTCGAGACTGTCCGGTGAAACCTGCCAAGAAGGCAGTAGGAGCTGCAGTTACCGAAGTTACAAACTCTGAGCAGGGAAACGACCTCGCCCGACAAGAATAGAGGTCCTCTTGCCGAGCGTGAAAACCAGTTCCGTGACCTCGCATTTCGTGATACCTATGGTCCTCATTAGCCCTGATAATCCGGATCGATTACATGCAATTGAAGCTTACGTCGACAGCGGTGCCATCGGCAATTATGTGGATCATGAAATGGTTTTGAGGATGAATCTAACTCTTTGTCCCAAGGCTGTAAAGGACGTCATTACTACGGTGGATGGTACGGAGATAGCCTCCGGGCCAGTAACGCATACCACTCAAGAGGTGACGCTAGTAAGTCAAGATGGACACCATGAGAAGATCGTGTTCGATGTGATCATGGCCCCTCAGTTTCAGATTATTCTAGGAATACCTTGGTTAGAGAAACACAATCCTCTGATCGATTGGCGAGCAAGAACGGTCCAGTTTCCAGAATGTGTCTCTACTTGTCACCCTCCACCTGGTGTTGCACTGGCAGCAATTTCTTCAGAGACTCCCCAGTTACCTCCCGAATACCTAGAATACCAAGATGTTTTCCGGAAGGATCAGGCTAACTCTCTACCTCCTCATAGGTCTTATGACTGCCAGATAGACCTGATACCTGGATCTACTCCTCCTTGTAGTAGAATTTATGCCCTCACCGAGCCTGAGAACCTTCACCTTCGACAATACCTGGATCAATACCTGGCAAATGGGTTTATTCGTCCTTCCAAGTCCCCTGCTTCTTCAGCTTTGTTCTTCGTTCCAAAAAAGGAAGGAGACCTTAGAACTTGTATAGATTATCGCTCCCTGAACCAGATCACCGTTAAGAATAGATATCCGTTACCTTTGATCCCTGAACTCCTGGACCAAGTCAGAAAAGCATGCATATATACAAAGCTGGATCTTAGAGGAGCTTACCACTTGGTACGAGTAAAAGAGGGCGATGAATGGAAGACGACCTTCCGCACCAAGTATGGGCTATTTGAATATCAGGTCATGCCCTTCGGACTTTGCAATGCCCCAGCCGCCTTTCAATATTTTATGAACGATGTCCTCAGAGAGCTCATAGATGTGTGTGTTGTTGTTTACATTGACGACATCCTCGTTTATTCTTCATCGGAATCTGAACATCGGAAACACGTGAAAATGGTCCTCGAAAGATTACGTCAACACAAACTTTTCGCTAAGTTGGAAAAATGTGTTTTCAACGTGACTGAAGTTGAATTCTTGGGATTCATATTATCACCTGGCGGAGTGCGTATGGATTCAAAGAAGGTCGATGCAGTTCTCAAATGGCCATCACCATCCTCCGTAAAAGGTGTGCAAAGCATGTTAGGCTTCGCTAAGTTTTACCGCAGGTTTATCCCCGAATTCTCTCGAATAGTCCAGCCCATCACTGCCTTGTTAAAGAAAAACAAACGTTTTGAATGGTCTACCGAGGCGGAACAAGCTTTCCAGGATTTGAAGACTAAATTTATCTCTGCACCAATCTTAAAACACCCTCGCCCCGAACTCCCCTACATCGTGGAAACTGATGCTTCAAGCCTTGCCATGGGGGCAGTTCTATCACAAAAGGACCCGGTAACCAATCAGTTGCATCCCGTGGCATTTTGGTCCCGCAAATTCTCGCCTCCTGAAATCAATTACATGATTACTGACAAGGAACTTCTGGCTATCAAGTCTGCCTTTAAGGCTTGGCGGCATTATCTGCTGGGGGCCCGACACACCGTTACTGTGATTACGGATCACCGAAACCTGCAATATTTGAAAACCGCAAAAGCCCAATCCTCTAGACAACTCCGTTGGGCATTATTCTTTGCCGAGTTTGACTTCATAATTACCTATCGACCTGGTACAAAGAACGGTAAAGCTGATGCCCTTTCTCGGATGGGAGTGGAAGAACACTTGATCAACCCTAAACTTGTACCAATCATTCCCGAACAAAGAATTCTGGGTGTAATCGCCACAGAATCCATAGAGGAAGTTAAGGATAAAGCCAGGCAACTTGTAACTCCAGCAGACATACAGAATTGGCATCTGCAGGGAAAGGACTTTGCAGTAAAGGACAACTTATTGTATTTCCAAGAGCGATTATACCTACCCAGCACAGATTTACAGAAAAAAGTAATCTCTTGTTATCACGATTCTTTAATGGAAGGACATCCCGGTATGGCCAAGACCTCAGAAAAGATCAAGCGCTACTTCTGGTGGCCGTCTTGGAAAAAAGATATCAGAGACTTTATAATGTCCTGTGGAGTATGCGCCCAAAACAAGAGTCAAAAGGAAAGACCAGCAGGCCTCTTACGCCCTATTGACATCCCACCTCGCCCTTGGCATACGCTTTCTATGGACTTCATCACCGATCTACCTCCATGCTCCGGATACAATACGATTCTAGTAATCGTGGACTTATTCTCCAAGATGGCGCATTTCATTCCGCTCAAAGGCTTGCCAACAGCAGCAACTCTGGCCCGAGAATTTCTCGAAAACATCGTCCGACTGCACGGTTTTCCTTCGGTTCTAATTTCGGATCGAGGTAGTCAATTTATTTCTAATTTTTGGCGAAGTTGCTGTCGGTCGGCTCAAATTGATGTGAGACTATCGACCAGTCACCACCCTCAGACCGACGGACAAACCGAGAGGACCAATCAAACTCTGGAACAGTATTTACGCTGCATGCTGCAACAAACTGAAAACACTTGGAAAGACATCCTTTGGATAGCCGAATATGCCTACAATAACTCTGTCCATTCGGGAACTGGGAAAACCCCGTTTTTTCTTTTGTACGGCAGTCACCCTCGAACCTCGGAGTTGGATCCCCTCCAAGATCTTGAAACACCAGCAGTAGACTACCTGCATTCTACAATCACCCAAGCCTTTAAGGAAGCTGTTTCTCACCTTCAAAGGGCTAAAGAACAATACAAGAAAGGAGCAGATCAACATCGGAAGGAAGCCCCTCAATATCAAGTAGGGGATCAAGTCTGGTTATCCACCAAATATCTACCTCTAAAAGGGCCACGCACATTCAACCCAAGATACCTTGGTCCCTATTCCATCACTACCATAGTAAACCCAGTAGCGGTCAAGTTGGACTTGCCCCCGCACATGAAGATACACCAGGTCTTCCACGTCTCTTTATTAAAACCCGTGCAACCTCAAACCCGACTAACTAAATCTCCAAAACCTATCCTAGTTGATGGAGAACTCGAGTTTGAAGTCAAAAGCATTCTGGACTCCAAGATCTCCAAATCTAAACTATTTTACCTAATTGACTGGAAAGGCTACGGCCACCAAGAGAGATCCTGGGAACCTGCTGAATATGTCCACGCTCCTCGCCTAATCAAAAGATTTCACCGAACATTTCCTGACAAGCCAAAACCCCCGGAGAAGCCCGGTTTGGGAGGGGCCTTGAGGGGGGTTACTGTCATGATCTCTGCTTCCAAAAGGTCAGGGTTTTCCCAACTCCCTTGGAAGCAAATCCATAACCCAGGTTCCGAGTGCCAACCAGTCCCAATTGGGACCTTTTGGACCCAGTCCTGGCACCAGTGGCACCAGGCTCATAAATATGCCCAGTCCCAGCGCTGGAAGCGCCGGGCTCATAATGCTTGGGTGGACTTACCTGCAGCAGACCATGCTGCTTACTTGCCTGCCAGTTGAGCCTCTTGATCCTCTTCTGTTTGGAACTACTTTTCCTGTTGGGTGGGGCAGGAGCCACTCCCTAGATTCAGAACACTGGAACTCTTCTGGAAAGCAGGAAATCTTTTCTTACCTAGGCGTGGCTGTGGAAGGAGATATCTAAGCACTACAGGAGGCTATTTAAACCACACCCGATGGATGAATCTTGCTTTGCGTTATTCTGCATCCTCTGCAGCAGAACGCTCATCGTGTCTTCTGAATCTGATCCTGGGCCTAAGGAAAAAGGCTTACCATCCTGAATCCAGTCTTCAGCAACACCTATAAAGACAAGAAAGAACAGGTTAGCATTACGGTCTTCAGTGACAGCTCTTCACTTACCTGGTCCATCGGCTGTCACCAACGCCTCGCGCTGCATTCCGGCATCTGAAAGACAAAGGCTTACCTACTCTTCGTGCGCTCCGGAGGTCTTCACACTGCATTCCGGCATCTGAAAGACAAAAGCTTACCAACTCTTTGCACGCTCCGGAGGCATTCGGCGCTGCATCCCGCATCTGAAAGACAAAACAAGGTGCGTTTAAAGACATTGGGGAACTTTAATACTCACGTGCCATTACTCCTTTCCACATCTAACCCAGTGGGTATTCCGGCACCCTGCAGCCGCTCCGAACTTGTACCTGCAAAATAAAAAGACAGTTAGAGCGCATCGTGAAGCAGGCAACAAGCGCTTACTTACGTGCTTCCAGGCGCTTCTATTCATCACACGGGCTCCATCTTCAACTCACTTCAGCCCGTCATCCGCCATCGCCGGAACCCTGAAAAACAAGAAACATCATTACTAAAGACTTTAAAGACATTAGAATTACTCGAAACTTACCGTTCGTGCAGTAAATGACAGACAGCAGTCCTCTGAAGTCAAGAGGCCTGCTCCCCTTATCCAGTGAAGAAACTGGTTACAGCACCCTGCCCCGAGGCAGATGGAGAGCACGGCGTTCACTTACCTAAGGTGAGAGCATTAACCTTTGGGGTTCTACAGGAGAAGAGAAAGGGAAGAAGAGAGAGACATTCAATAACCCAGTTCCTTAATCCCATATTTTCTATCTGCAGACATCTTACCCTTCGAGTCAGACATACAGTGCACAGAGGTCCAGCCCAAAGAGCCAGCCGTGTGTTACACATCACCTTTGAAGATACGGTATACGCCCAGTCAAGACCGGCGCCTCTACGGGAATCAGGTGAGCGTTACACAGACCCCGTTACCCGCATATGGGGGAAATCTTCCTTCTACATCCTCTATGAATCCAGTGCAGATCAACCTACCTGGGAATGTACCTCTGGCTCCGCCCGAACGATTTTCTGGTGACCCAAAGAGGTTTGCAGTATTTATCAATCAGTGCCGGTTGCATTTCTTATGCCGGCCAGCAGCCTTTCCAACTGATCAAGCTAAAGTAGCTTTCGTGCTTTCGTACCTTAGTGGCAATGACTGGTCGATCCCTCTAGTAAATCAAGATGATCCGGTCCTCCATGATTTTCAAGCTTTTCAGCTCAGTATGGAAAAACTGTTCGCAAGACATTCACAGGGGCAGGCCTTGGACAATGAGCTTCTTTCGTTGCGACAAGGTAATCAAGACCTTTTGGCTTATATTGCGTCTTTCAACAGACTGATAGTGGAAACTCAATGGCCTGAGGACAAAAGGATTACGCTGTTTTATAGAGGTCTACGTGGAGAGCTCAAAGATGTGTTAGCCCAAGTAGTGAATCCCCCACAAGATTGTTCGGACTATATAGGCTTAGTCGTTCAAATAGATCACAGACTGCAGAACAGGAAGGCCGATCGTTCCAAGTTTGATGCTCGAGTATTTTCCAAACCGCCAACTCCTTCCAAAGGAGTAGACTCCGGGGAACCCATGCAAATAGGGGGTCTGAAAGGTCCTCTAACACAAAAGGAGCGGGAAAGGAGAAAACAGTTGCAATTATACCTTGGTCCCTATTCCATCACTACCATAGTAAACCCAGTAGCGGTCAAGTTGGACTTGCCCCCGCACAGGAAGATACATCCGGTCTTCCACGTCTCTCTATTAAAACCCGTGCAACCTCAAACCCGACTAACTAAATCTCCAAAACCTATCCTAGTTGATGGAGAACTCGAGTTTGAAGTCAAAAGCATTCTGGACTCCAAGATCTCCAAATCTAAACTATTTTACCTAATTGACTGGAAAGGCTACTGCCCCCAAGAGAGATCCTGGGAACCTGCTGAATATGTCCACGCTCCTCGCCTAATCAAAAGATTTCACCGAACATTTCCTGACAAGCCAAAACCCCCGGAGAAGCCCGGTTTGGGAGGGGCCTTGAGGGGGGGTACTGTCATGATCTCTGCTTCCAAAAGGTCAGGGTTTTCCCAACTCCCTTGGAAGCAGATCCATAACCCAGGTTCCGAGTGCCAACCAGTCCCAATTGGGACCTTTTGGACCCAGTCCTGGCGCCAGTGGCACCAGGCTCATAAATATGCCCAGTGCCAGCGCTGGAAGCGCCGGGCTCATAATGCTTGGGTGGACTTACCTGCAGCAGACCATGCTGCTTACTTGCCTGCCAGTTGAGCCTCTGATCCTCTTCTGTTTGGAACTACTTTTCCTGTTGGGTGGGGCAGGAGCCACTCCCTAGATTCAGAACACTGGAACTCTTCTGGAAACCAGGAACTCTTTTCTTACCTAGGCGTGGCTGTGGAAGGAGATATCTAAGCACTACAGGAGGCTATTTAAACCACACCCGATGGATGAATCTTGCTTTGCGTTATTCTGCATCCTCTGCAGCAGAACGCTCATCGTGTCTTCTGCATCTGATCCTGGGCCTAAGGAAAAAGGCTTACCATCCTGAATCCAGTCTTCAGCAACACCTATAAAGACAAGAAAGAACAGGTTAGCATTACGGTCTTCAGTGACAGCTTTTCACTTACCTGGTCCATCGGCTGTCACCAACGCCTCGCGCTGCATTCCGGCATCTGAAAGACAAAGGCTTACCTACTCTTCGTGCGCTCCGGAGGTCTTCACACTGCATTCCGGCATCTGAAAGACAAAAGCTTACCAACTCTTTGCACGCTCCGGAGGCCTTCGGCGCTGCATCCCGCATCTGAAAGACAAAACAAGGTGCGTTTAAAGACATTGGGGAACTTTAATACTCACGTGCCATTACTCCTTTCCACATCTAACCCAGTGGGCATTCCGGCACCCTGCAGCCGCTCCGAACTTGTACCTGCAAAATAAAAAGACAGTTAGAGCGCATCGTGAAGCAGGCAACAAGCGCTTACTTACGTGCTTCCAGGCGCTTCTATTCATCACATGGGCTCCATCTTCAACTCACTTCAGCCCGTCATCCGCCATCGCTGGAACCCTGCAAAACAAGAAACATCATTACTAAAGACTTTAAAGACATTAGAATTACTCGAAACTTACCGTTCGTGCAGTAAACGACGGACAGCAGTCCTCTGAAGGCAAGAGGCCTGCTCCCCTTATCCAGTGAAGAAACTGGTTACAGCACCCTGCCCCGAGGCAGATGGAGAGCACAGCGTTCACTTACCTAAGGTGAGAGCATTAACCTTTGGGGTTCTACAGGAGAAGAGAAAGGGAAGAAGAGAGAGACATTCAATAACCCAGTTCCTTAATCCCATATTTTCTATCTGCAGACATCTTACCCTTCGAGTCAGACATACAGTGCACAGAGGTCCAGCCCAAAGAGCCAGCCGTGTGTTACACATCACCTTTGAAGATACGGTATACGCCCAGTCAAGACCGGCGCCTCTACGGGAATCAGGTGAGCGTTACACTCACATGACATTGCTAACTTCCTGAGCCGGGTGTGAAACACATCCAACGTCTCCTCTTCCACCTGAAACGTGGTGCAGAATATGAATGTCTCGTAATCGGGATTTAGTTGCGGGAGGAAGTGAGCCGTCAGCGCGTCCTTTGATCGCTGGTAGATGTCCAGGCCATCCGCGATGGTGAGCGTGTTGAAAATGCGTAGCACCTCGTCCCCTACGTTCAGAAGTAGGTGCGATCTCATCTTCCTAGACGATGTCACATCCTTGCACTCCATGGCCATCTCAAATTTTTGGAGCCATAGCTGCCAGCGGGGGCCAACCGATGATGGATCCGTGAAAGGATCGAAAGGTTGAATCATCGTGGTCGAGTTGCTTTGTGGGCGAGCTGGCGGTGGCGACAATAGCAGGTTCGCCGCGATTCTGGATGGCGTGCCAGGGCCGGGGGTGGACGTGCCAGTCGCCATGTTGTGTAGCGATGTCCCCCGACGGTTCCTGTTGAGGCCACCCTTTGA
Source organism: Ambystoma mexicanum (assembly GCF_040938575.1). NCBI lineage: Eukaryota > Metazoa > Chordata > Amphibia > Caudata > Ambystomatidae > Ambystoma > Ambystoma mexicanum. Next base: position 871,455,797 of record NC_090922.1, read on the forward strand.
ATCCGTTGGCGGATAGGGCCGCTGCCTGTCCTCCACTGTCTACACCCGTGACCGCACATGCGTTGTTCGTGCGCGGTAGGCCCACGTGTCGACGAACGGTTCCATCGGCTCGCTGGAAAGGAGATGTCGGTCGTGCGATGCAGGAGGGATGAGATGGGTGGGCGCCGAGCGCTCGTGCTGGGTCCCGTTTCCCTCGTCGCCAGTGTTGTGTCCCAGCCCCGCACGGAGGCAGAACGTGGTAGGCCGCAGAGGTAGGCCTCAATGACGCAGCTCCAGCCGGAGCGAGAAGAAAGACATGACACACGCTGCTAGGGTCTGTGCCCGGAACTGCCTCCCTCGCGCGGGGGCGGGGCTTTTATTCGGATGCCCTACGTCACCGCGTAGCGGGGCGAAGGGCGGATATAACAACCATGGTCGCAAAGTTAATAGGCTGCAGTCTTCACCATTGCACCAAATATGCAGCGCTCAAGAACAGGCAGGCAAACACAGTGTTAAAAGCAGACAGGCCAGACCTGGATCTGCGTAATAGAAATACTTGAATTTCATTGGCTGTTTACCAGCCAATGGGTGGAGTGGCCCACAAGAGCCGAAAGGAGAAAAGTGGACCTGTGCGTATGTGTGGCCTTCCGTGCCTGCTGCCCGGTAAGCAAACACCCCTTTCCTTAGTTTATGTTATACTTCACGTTTTGTTTGTAAAACGTGTGTTTTTTTAAATGTTTCGTCCCCCCTGCATCGAGCGGACTGAGAGTCAGGTGGGCTACTAGGCCCCGGTCTCCCAGGGAGAGGCCGGGGCCTACGAGCTTCAAGTTCAACTTAAAAGCTTCAGGCTAGGTCGCCAGTGCAGGCTCAATTATTTATATTATTATAATAATATAATCGAGCCCGCACTGGCGACCGTAGCCTGAAGTTTTTAAGTTGAACTTGAAGCTCCAGGGAGAGGCCGGGGCCTAGGAGCTTCAAGTTCAACTTAAAAGCTTCAGGCTACGGTCGCCAGTGCGGGCTCGATCCTGAAGCTTTTAAGGTAATATAATTGAGCCCGCACTGGTGACCGTAGCCTGAAGCTTTTAAATTGAACTTGAAGCTCCTAGGCCCCGGCATCTCCCTGGATGCAAGACCGAGCTGCACTGTTCACGTGAGAAGAGAGAGGTGGGGGAAACATGAGGAGGAGGTAGAGAAGGATGTGGATTGGCAGGGTCAGGAGAGGTGTGCAACAGGGGGGGTGGCAGGGAGTGTTCAGACCCACTTTACATTGGCATAGCTAGTGCTCCTATACGTCATTCAATTACGTTTTATTGTTCCTATACTTTTATTTTAAAAAGAAACCGTTCCGGAATGTTTTCGTTTTAAAATAAAAGTGTAGGAAGAAGTGGAACTTTCACTTTCAGTGCACTGCACTAAGCGTTCCCCTAAACAGCAGGAGCATGTGTTTTGGGGTTTGTATTCTGCGTGTGAAGGGGGGGTGGCAACAGGGTTTGTGAGGAGCGGTGTAGGCCAGTAGGGAACACAGTTCCACTACTTATTTTCGAACACTTACTTTGACCACTGACTGACTTCCTATAATTAAAGGTGCTGCATCTCTGTGCAATAGGATTTTCTGGCCCTGTTAAGGACTTTTTCAGAAGATATATATTACCCGCAGTGGAAGAGCAGTGGCTTCATTTATGGGAGTCCAGTCCTTTTTTCTATGCAAAGTCTCTCCTGGGGTTACCTGGCAAACCGCATTTATCTGAGGAAAGAAAGCACTGTGACATGATGAGAGCAGTGCAGGTCTGTACCCTTGCAGGGAAAGGGTTGCCTAAATACACCACTGCACGTGAGAGGGGAGCGCTGAGCATGCATCTGCCAAACAAAGGTGTGCATGGGGGATACCACCACATGAAAGTAGCGAGAATGGGCTTTGCCACTGCAGGCGAGAGGGGTGCTCAAAAAATGACGGGGGGAGGGAGAGGGCCTTATGGAATGCTACACAAGACATGATGACATGTCACTGCAAGAATGAGGTACAGCTCTCATCCCATCATGGATTTGTTGGGGGTTGCCTGATGTTGAAATGCCTGTTCAACTTCAACTTTGCATTAAATACATTGCACAAGGTGAACTTTGTGCATGGTCTCATTGTGAATATGATGCTAACTGTACAAACCAGGTATTTTAAATAGCACTGTTTTAAAAAAAAAAAATACCACCGAATTGTGGTCCCATGTTAAGAGGGAATAAATGTAAGATGTAGCCAACGCATGCTTGCATTTGAAAACGAAGCATAATATCTGAAAGATAATCTGTTGATGCACAGGAAGTTAATTGAGTTCTTGACGATAGGGGGCGATGGAACAGAACTTGGGAAGGTGAAAAATAAGACAGACTGCTCACATTTTCCCCAGCTCATCAATTAATCCTACATACATCGCATTGTCATTTGTTAATTTATTGTATTTATTCAATTGTTTGTTTAAAACGCGCTTAATACCTGAGTAAGCGCGGATCCGGGTTTCAAAAGTCTGCTGCTCTTTGCCCATTGACCCTGTGCTATCCTCTGTTCACAATCCAGGTAGCAGTTTATAACCCAACCTCTGAGACATACTCAGGGGTGACTGGCCCATTGGGAACTCAAGAGATTTCCCGGTAGGCCTCTGCACCCTGGGCCTCTTTTGTGTGGTGTTTCTAAATGTTACCATAGGAAGAGGGTTGGGCATGCTGAAAATATGTAATATGGGGCACTTTAAAATGATTTCCAGGGCCTCTTTTGGTTCCCAGCTCAGTTCACCCCCGGCTATGGCCTGCCATCAATTGTCACACGCCCTTCCATGGACTCCAAAATACAAGATAACAAGAACCAGTAACAGTGGGAGCAAAAATGTACATCATAAGTTATTCAATAAAACAGTGGAGGTTCGCGCCAAGGGTGACAGAATCATGTTCAATTGCTGGTGTCTAGGGTCATCTCACAAAACTCATAGGGTTTGTAAGCAACCGTTACTACTGAGCCCGGAGGTGTACAATAGCAAACCACTTCATGGATTTGCTGCAGGAAAAATGCAGCTGTCATGCTTACCTTCCACAGATCTTGCAAGGACTGTGCTTCAGCTTCTACATTTCCCTAAGGTACTATGAGTGCCAAGGCCCCGCGACATTAGAACATTGGACCCCCACAACCTTTAAAATGATATTGACTTCTTTTTGGAGGGTGCAGCTAATGTTTCAGACTTGTAAATAGGGTGGGCATGGTACAGAAAGCTGTGCAGCCGGAAAAGGGGACCGGCAGTGTACAGAAGCCCACTCCCTAGATCATAAGTTTCTAAAAGGCCACTTAATTGCAAGGCAAAAGAGCTCAACTTGAGGCTCTGCCATATAATTCAAGGGTGCCCTAACCAAGAAAACGGTACAAAATTCACCCAAACTAGGCTCCTCTCCCCCTTAAACAATTCAACCTTTCCTCCATGACTTCTCACCCCATACCACCCTCCCCAAAGACCCCTTTAACGTCTTGCTGACCAATAGGATCTCCTGTGGGGCAGAAAAGGTTCCTGTTCAGAAACCATGAAACTATGAGGCCAATTCACAAAATGGCCTCCTGGACATACCCTGCCTACTTGCAGTTTTTTTTTAATGCAGCATGTGTACTGTGTGCTTTTCTTCCTTGAGATTCTGGCACGTACATTGCTGGGACTTGTGCTCCACGCCTGTGAATCAAGAAAGAGGTGAGCAGTGTGACTGAACTAGCCTGTAGGTAAGCAGAGACTGGAGTGTGTAAGACAAGGCCCCCGCTGCCTGGCGGTGAGGCTAAGCATGTGGGCTGCGAAACCACGGGAGTGAGCAGAGTAAAGTTTGGGACTCACTGCCACTGTGAGGGGAAGGGTCGCAGCTTCCACCCTACTTCTACTGCCCACCTATACCATTGGGAAGCTTCCACTAAAGCAGCAGGAGACTGCCCCCTGGGGGCACAGCCACACTTGTTGATATGCTGCAGACAGACCGAGGCACTCCGCCCGCTCCCTGTATACAGCATGTGTGATTATGCCTTTGCATTCCTTCATTCGTAGAGACATTTATGTGGATGCAAAACCCTAATTTTAATTGTCTATTTAAACAGCGGGGTACAACATAAATGTATTGTCTCTAATCACTCCTTTCCTGGGCAAACTCCTGGAAAAGCTGTCCATCTCCTGCTTAATCCTCACACTGAATCTGTTGGTTGTCTCCAAGACCAGTCTGGCTTCAGAGCAGCCAGAAGCACAGAAGCTGCTCTCCTGAACATCCGTGAAGACCTGCTCTCTAACCTTGATTCTAATCCCCCCTCTGTCCTCATCTTACTCAGTCTCTCTTCTGGTTTTGACACGGTCAACCATGCCATCCTGCTCAATCGCCTCTGTGATAACGTGGGTATCACCGAACAGGCCCTGGCCTGACTGACCTCGTTCCTCTCTGATTGACCCTTCCAGGTCCGACTTGGGTCCTTCCTTTTCTCTATCTCACTCTTTATGTGTGGTTTTCCTCAGGGTACTAACCTCTATGCAGGGTTGTTCAACCAAAATGTGGCACCTCTTGCCCACGGCATTGCCGCTCTCTGCTCCATCTTTCAGTGCTATGCGAATGACACTCAGCTTGTTTTCAGACTCCCCTCTGCCACCTCTTCTTCTTCTTGGACTGTCTGTCTGCTATCCAGCAGTGGTGTGCTGCCAACGATCTCTGCCTTAATGCCAGTAAGATGGAGATTCTCCTCATCGGCACACCTGCACCCTCCTTTCCTGTCACTCTGGCAGGCCTCCCTTGGCCCTCTTCCTGCTCCCACCTGTGAGGCTAAGAACCTCTTCGACTCCACCTTCTCCTCTTCTCCTCACATCTCTGATGTCTCTAAGAAGTCAAACTACCAACTGCACCTCCTCAGAGGTATTCTTCCTTTCCTTTCCTTCCCCCAGAAGCTCACTGTCTCTAGAGCTCTGGTTCACTCTAGGCTGGACTACTGCAACATCCTCTTTCTAAATCTGCCTACTTCTACTCTCTGCCCCCTGCAACTCATCCAAAACAGGACTGTGAGACTTGTCCTTGGCCTCAAGCCCAGGTATCGTATCTCTCCAGCACTGAAATCTCTGCATTGGCTCCAAGTGGCTGCAAGGATTAGGTTCAAGACCCTCTGCATTGTCCACAATGCCTTCTGGGGCCTGGGTCCTCAATACCTCCAACTGTCTCTTCGTAAATACCTTCCTACTCGAGCTCTTCACTCCTCCAACTCCATCATCCTCGGGGTGAGTTGCTTCTCCAAGCAACAAGTTGGTGGTAGATCTTTCTTCGGCTGGGGCCTCCCTCTGGAACAGCCTCCCTGCCTCACTGAAACTTGAGGAGAACCATCTCTGGTATCCAACCACCTCAAGACCTTCCTCGTTGCTTCTGCCATCTCTCTTCCTCTCCTCTGCTGATGTCCTGTCTGATACTGCACTTGTTATCTGGCTACCATCTGATTTCGATAGCCTCCCCATGCTCTGAAATATGATTGTTTTTGTGATGCATCTTAACAGGGTATTTGGTCAGTAACTCAATCAAATGGAGGCCCACGCGCATATCCCCGAAGAGTCTAGATGCCCCTGCCATGGACCATCTTCCTCCCCAGCATGAGAGGGCCTGGTTGCGAACCCAGCCAGGAGATGACAAAGGTCAACAGAGAGTCCCATCAAGCATTGGCCCCATCAACAATTTGCCTCCCTTCCCCAGCGGGGAGGCGGCATCAGCAGTAGTAAGTCGCAGTGGTAAAAACCATGGCACGCATTGGCCAATAACTATTGATAGAAGTAGCTACATACAGATAAATATTGCAATGACCTGTATAATTTTACAAAATCTTGGCCAGTCAAGTAATTCCTTTTTTTGCCTTTAACTTGCTAAAGTACTATTGTCTGCAATTTGTTGATGGGTAAATCAATAAAGGCATTGTTTCATAACCACGTTACAAACTCAACGTCCTAGATATTTTCATAGAAATTATTTTTCTGTTAATTTTCTTTCTGTTCATGACTGAAACTCCATACTGGAGCACCAAATGCTAGTACATGAAACTAAAACCAAGCTTATTTGATGTCTTTTTGAATTTGTGTAGCACAGTGCAAACACAAAATCAAGTATTATGGATTTCTTTGCAAAAACATCAAAGACGCCAAGCTCCAGCTCAGACAGTCTTCATGAGCCTAGTGCGTCCCATCAAGATGCTGCAGTGTCAAATTCAGGGAGGAGCATGTCCAGTGAAATCCATGTCCCAGCTTATCCACAAACAGAATCTGTATTGGTCACACATGATGAGGTTGCTGTTCTACAAAAGGACACTCTCTTGCCCGAGTGTTGGGACCTGAATCAGTGGGCACAATTAAAAGAGAAGTATCCATGGCTAAGTGTAGAAAATGGTCTTCTTGGGTGCACAATATGCCGGTGTCCCGAGGTGTTAGCATTTCCAAGGAAAGGGTCTCTGGGAATATAGCTCCATGTGGCAGAACAAAGGCTAGCAAGCTGACTTCGTTACGCAAGAAAATGCATAAGCATAGAGTATCTGAAGCGCACATGAAGGCATGTACAATCCAAGCTGAGTCTAAGAAAGAGGTGCTGCGGTCTGCCATTGTTGAGCAACAAAAACATTGTTTTGCATCAACCCTGAAGGTGTTTCACACTTTTTATTTCTGCGCCACAAATAATCGTCCCTTTTTAGACTTTCCAGATCTTATTGGGTTGCAGGTTGCTAATGAAGCCGACATGGGGTCTATTCTACATAGCCAATACACTGCAGCACAAAAAGCTGATTGCATTGCTTCTGAAATGCGTAGAAAGCTTTGTTCAATTATTCTGGAATGGGCTCCAAAAATGTCAATTTTTATTGATGAATCCACAACTGTTTCATCTCATTCCGTTTTAATTGTTGATATTCGTTCTTCGATTGGAGGTAAAGAGCCTATCACCTTTTTCCTTGGTTTGCTAGAATTGGCTGGACGAGATGCACAGTCTATTGAAGCCTCACTTTTAAAGAGTTTGTCCAAACATGGGTTTTGCCATGAGTTCCTTGCAGAAAATTTGATAGGGGTATGCAGTGATGGGGCAAGTGTTATGCTAGGACGAAACTCTGGTTTGCTTGAGAGGTTAGCTGAAAAATGTCCCCGCATTGTGAAATGGCACTGTTTGTGCCACCGCTTTGAGTTGAGCTTGTCTGACACTGTTCATACTGTCCCTGGTCTGAAACATCTGACATCATTTTTTGAAAAACTGTATGCAGTCTACAACCAATCACCCAAAAATCAACAAGAACTTTCAGAATGTGCAAAGGATTTGGAAGCTCAAATTCTTAGGATTGACAAAATATTTTCTATTAGGTGTATTGCTTCGAGCCAGAGGGCTATTCGAGCAGTATGGGAGTCATACCTGGCACTTCATAATCATTTCCTGAGGGTAAGCGCATGTACTTAACGTGACAGCAAGCATCGTGCTACATTCATTGGGCCGAATAAAATCATAACATCTGAGGATTTTCTTCTTAATTTAGCTGGTATTGCAGATGCAGTAAGTGAAGTTGGGGTTCTTTCTGAAGCTTTGCAGAGGGACGATGTGACTCTTCCGAGAGCCTATCAGCTCATCAACCAAACTGTGCGGGCCATTGAAAGATACTAGAATGTGCCTGGCAAACATCTGAAAGAAGTAACTGATTCCATTGCAAAAGGGTCCTTTAAAGGGGTGACTATCAATCAGGAGGAGTCAAGAGGACAGGTGAGAATAAATCTTCCTCAATTTTACCAGAATTTGGCAGATAATTTACGTTCACGATTATATGCCCTGACTGCAAGTAATAGGTCAACCAATTGTCCTTGGGCTGATTAATTTGAGGCACTTGTTGCCCAGAAAGATGTTCTTAATTCTCAGAAGTGGCCCAGCAGCATTGACAGTCCGTAGCTTGAGGGCGAACATAAGCTGGAAATCCTGTGCAGGAGATTTTAGCGGAATTACAAATCTATTGGTGAAGGTTTCCGGGACTACATTGACAACAGTGGGGATGAAGTTCCCAAACAGATGCAACCCATCATGAGGGCAGTAAACACCCTGACAGTAACATCTAGTGACTGTGAAAGGGGTTTTAGTACAATGAACCTGATCCTGTCACGTGTAAGGAATACTCTTAGCATTAGCTGCATCTCCTCCTTAATGTTTATAAACGTCATGGGCCCTCCTCTACCACTTTGGAATCCTCTGCCATATGTGAACAGGTGGCTGTCTTCACATCGCAATGCAGATGATAACCAGTCACGCAAAGTAGATCCTGCAACCCACTATAACAAAAGGTATGCAGATGTGTGGGAGTTTCTTTGATGCCAGTATTTGTTAACATGCACAAATCCCTGATGAGGAGAAATTACTGCATTTGAAGATTGTTAAACGTTGATTTTGTTTACAACGGGATGTTAATAGTTAATAATTCAGCTCGTAATCTTGATGTTATTTTTGATTCTTCAGTCTTTCTCTACTCATATCATCCATTTCTTTTTCCTGTCGCTACCAGCTCTTTATTATTATAAAAGTTCATTGCTTTCTTACCTTTCCTTTTGCTAAGCTTCTCATCTCCACTTCAGCATTTACTGGTCTGTTCTACTGTTCTTCTCTTCTTTTTGGTTTTCCTGCATCTCATCTTGCTCCTTTTTGCTTCATTTATCATTCTTCTAATCAAGTTCTTTGTAATCTTGCTCCTCGACACTCAATCACTTCTGCTCTCCACTCCTTGCATTGGCTTTCCTTTGAAAATCACATATTTTCTTTATTTTCTTTGTATTGTTTTTAAGGGCCCCATATCTTCTGCAGGTTCTTGTTATTCTCCAGCTTGTTTACATTGTTCTGAATCTTTTTCTGTTGGCTGTTTTGTTCATTTGCTCTTCTTTCCCCACTTCTCTTGCTCTTCCTTCTATTTCGTCTTTTCAAGTCCTGTTTAAAAACATATCTCCTTGTTGATCTTTGGTTTTCTCTTTAACTGTTCATGTAAATTGTACCATTGTTTACTCTGTACAGCGTTTGGGCGATGAAGCACAATAGAAGTTCAATAAAAATACTAAAGAAAAAAATAATGAAATAGGTATTTTTTTCACCTGCGTGTTTTTGTCTGCTGAACTGCAATAAATACCATAGTCACAATTCCTGCATAAAGCCTTTTTTTGGTTTGAGTGAAACAAAACAGAGTCTGTGTCGACTATGTTTTCTCTGGCTTGGATGCACCACAGGAAATGCAGTCTACTGGGCCAGATGTGTGTAGTAGCCTGTAACAAGGGCACATCGCAACGGATGCCACTTCCGGCGATTGCACTTCCGGTGATGTCACTTCCGGTGATGTCACTTCCCGTTGGCTATGCTAATGAGTCCCCCCACTTCTTTATTTAGGACTTGACCCCTAAATGTAGGTCTGAATACATTTCAAAAACACACTGTAACACAGATCCTGAACCTTAAATCAAGGGACTGAATCACAAAAGTCCCAAATGTGCTGCAATGGCTCCCTGCCAAACACCACATCTTGTTCAAAGTGTTATGCAGGACGGTTCAATGTATTTTCAATGCACGGCCCAGCTGCATCTCACACCCCCCCCCAATGCTTATCACTGTAATAGCACTTACAGATATGCTAACCAGAATATTCTAACATTCCTCAAAACGAAAAGACTTCTTAACGGGGGGCAGTACATGGACAGTGAATGTCAGCAGAGAATTTCACAAATCCTTCAAAAGTAAATAAGATTAGAAGAGGGCTTCACAGGGTTCAGAAACAGCCTCAAGAATCCTCTCCTTACAAAGCTTTCCCTGAAAAGACCTAAACACCTAGCCACACTCGCTTCTCCCCCTAACCCTTCGAGGTCCCCAAGCATGCCAACCCTGCCCGAAGATGCTATTCTGTTTATTTTGCAGATGGATTCCCATCAGTGAGATGGGCTGGATGCCCCCCATGCGGGCAACGTTGGTATGCCACAGTACTCACACCATTTACCAGCTACAACGACCTCATGACCCAGCTTTACCATCATTTTCCAGCAGGGTCAGAATGGGGCATAATGTTGGCTCGTGCACCAATGAATAAAAGAGGTGCACACCATCGTAAATGGTAATTCATTCTTTTTGTGACACTGTGTTTGGATAGTACACGCAGGGAGTTTTGGGTAAAATGGGTTGCAAATTGTGCAGTTAAAGAATCTTTGTTCAGTAACATTGACTAAAACTACAAGCTGTACAGGGAATTAACTTATTAAACTGGCCCAGTTTGGCCAAAAAAACGGGCCCACTTTCACCCAAAAACTGGCCCACACTACCATGTAGGGCCTGCACTTTCGGCATTGTCCTATTGCTGATAGGCCAGCCAAACATGTGTTCCAGGCATCACCATGTGTTATTGTTCTTGGAGACTTGAACGGCTGCAGTTCTCAAAATGGTGTGAGCACCCGGAAAAATTATCATAATTCTCAGCTAATTTGTACCTCGCCAGGTGCTCACAATATTTCAAGGCATAACCCATATGTGCAGGTGCTACCATCATATACCAAGTGCTGACTCCAATGCCCCCAGTCACAATATTATTGAGACAAAAAGGCTGACAAATGCACTGAAGGACTACAAGTACGTTTCTGGAAACAAAGACGGCTGATTTGGGGCCTTTACCTTCGGAATATTAGCCTGTATCCAGGTGTTGAACTCTCTCAGACGGTCAGATTCTGAGAAGATTTCTATGCAATATCTTAATAAGACAAAATATCTCTGTGCGAGATTAATAAAACGCGGGTACGTCTGCTGACAACATATGTATGCAATATGGTGTGAATATCGAGATGGAAAATCTGAGTGAGTTAAGAAGTTTATATTCAGTAGTCCATTTGATAAGCATTGGAAAACCAATAGGTCTTGATTTTATTTTTTATAAATGTGAATTGACCGGTGAATGTTTGCTTGTGTCTTGTGTGGGTGGATGAGTGGGAGAATATGGTTGTATGGGTAGATGGTTTGCTTTCTGGGTGATTATGACTGTATGGATGGATGAGTGGGTAAATATGTACCTCATCCTGGATACGTGTGGTTTGGAGGATGGATGAGTCAGTGAACATGATTAGATTGAGGGATGGATGAGAGGGTGCATATGTTAATATGAATGGATGTCAATGCTTGGAAGAGTAGATATATTGATAGGTGAGTGAGTGAATATGAATGTGTGGGCAGGTGAATATGGGTGGATGGATGTTTAGTCAGTGGATATGGTTTGATCTTTGGATAGGTGGATGTAGGAATGAGTGAATAAGGGTGGATTGTTGAAGGTCAGAATGGTTGTAGGGTGAGGTGGATGTATGATTGAATGAATATGGTTGGATGGATGAATGTGTGAATATGGTAGGATGAGTTTGAAGAAAATGGGTGGAAGGATGGATGCATGCTAAGATTTGTGGGTGAAAATTGGTGGATGAGTGGTTGAATATTATATATGTGACTGGATACTTAGATTTGTGCATAGATAGATGGGTGAATATAGCCCCTGTCTGAATATTGAGCTGTAATGTTGATAGTAGCCATTTGCACCTCTCTCTTGAGACAGAGCTACGGTGAAGGCAATGGCTGCCTTTTCAACCCTTTCATTAATAAGTTTGAAGGAAAGTATCAAACCTGTGAGTCATCGTTTTAACCTTTGGTCACACCTCTCCTCCCAACTTTCAGTCCTGTGGATCCTTGGTACTGGAAATCATTGAATGTCACAAGTGTTGCCACTGGTTTTACACTGAGGTTTACAGTTGAATACACCCTGCCTTGACCGCAGGGCAATGGATACTCACCTACCTTATTATACTGGTAAATTTCCCACTCCTCTTGAGGTCACTGAGAATGCCATAGTCCTCAGCTACCTCATTAAATAAACAGTTTGCAGTGCCTCTTTTGTCAGGATGCCAGCAAAAAACCTGCTTGTAGTAGGCCTGGTTAAAGCCTGCCTTAAAAAAAATAAAGGAACTTTAATTGTACAGTGAAAGCCGTGTGTTTCTCCATTCCATAGTCTGCACTGTAAGAAATGTTGTGACTTCACAGCCCCTGCACCAGCAATAAAGATTGAGTGTGATCAAGGACACCATCGCCAGCATTGGATTATCACAAGCAGGAGGTCGAAGGCAGTCACAGTAGTCGACAGAGGCAGTGCATTAAACTAAAGATGCCCATTCTGGAAGCTGTGAGTATGAGAGCAGTGGGGAAGGGTCAGATCCTAATTATGACATCCCCTTTCCCGCAGAGGCTTAATGCCAGACGTGGGGCACAGACCTTCATTAATGGACTGCTCCTACTTTGTACCCCTGAATCAGGCAGTGGCGGTTGACAGGTCCTCTGATTTTCTGTTGCAGCTTGCTCCCTCACTCTCTCTGAGGGGCTCCTGTGGCATATCCTGGGGGATTCCTTGCTAGGAGAGAATGAACTCTATCCCCAGAGCTTAAATGAACAAGGCCTTATTCTCTGCAAATCAACGTGAAGCACGCCACATGAGTCTGCAATGTCGAAATCCATGGCAATTTAAAATCAAGGGATCATGTGATTAGTGCACATTACTGATTAAATTGCAATCCTGCTAACTAAATGCCCCTTACCTTCCTGATCACTGTTTCTCTTGAATTCTCTAGAAATGCACAGTTAAATGCATCTGCGGCCACTCAATTGCCCTGTGAATCAGGCCCCTTGAATTTACCTGAAAGCAATGTGATGAAGGAATAAATACCCCAGGCAACACAGCATATTTATTTACATTAAATGAGAGCTTAGATTTTTAGGAGGCACCAAGCAACTGTGTTCAACAAGACAAGGGGTAGTGCCAGAAGGTACTCGCAGAATTACTTTATTTCTAAAATCTCTCTTGAGGTGTGTTCGGTTTGAGGAAATCGCATATTCTTGTGTGGACAAGGCTGTGTTTGTAAGATGACTTTTGCATTTGTCTCATCAGGAGTTGACAATATCCTATGGACACTTCACCAATGCAATGGACATATAATGCAATCCAAAATGACATTGCACTGTCAAGGTGAATTTGCAGCAGTGAAAGCAGGACAATAACAAACAGAGAATAACAAAAAGAGACTTTTAGTTCTAGTTTGGGCAAGTACAGGAGAGGATCAGAACGAGTATGGTGGGAAAAATGTTGCCAGACAGTTATGGGAGAAAACGTAATGTGTACGTGGAGTAGAATAGAGAGCAATTCATGAACATTGATATGTAGAAAGTGAATGAATAGATATAAAGGAAAGACATAGAAGAAAAGTAAAATGCCAGTCAGTATAGACAATAGTTACTAAAGTATTAGAGGAAAATGGAAATGAAATAAATGGACCATAGCATTCAGAATAGATTGCAAAGGTATGCAGGTAAGCTAGAACAATGTACAAATGGGTATTTTGCTATAGACATGTACATGTAAGGATTTCAATAATATATGTAGTGACAGAAAAGTGATTAATGGGAAACTAGGCAAAAGTTCAAAGTTCAGAATATGGCATAGTCAGGATATTGAAGAACTGTTTTATATTAGTTGAACAATGAGCAAAATAGGACACCGACACCGATGTTACAGGACAATAGCATATGGTAAGACAAACTGGAATAATCAAACTTTTTGCTTCCTCCAACAAAGGCCATGATTCACAGGGCTTACTGTAAACCCTGCTTTCAACCAGCTTTGCTTCTGACACTCCTACCCATGCCCCATTACTAGAACCTTTGTGGGCCAAAAATAACTCTTGTGGGGAAAAGATTTCTGGCCTGCCTATGGAAAGTCCAGCAGAACCCTCCCAAAGCATTGAGACAAGGGGGGCCTGTCCGCAATGTGCAGGATCCGCAAGAGAGCTTAAGGCGATCTATGATCAAAATTAACTGGTCTCGAAAGCTACCACTACAGCTCACATATCCTCTCTTGAGATAAGCCTGGCTGCTCAACACGCTACCAAAACTGTGTCCCTGAATTACCTGAATAGAGTATAGGAAAGGGGTGAGCAGGGCTCCATATCTTTGATTCATGGATAGCATGCAGGGACTTCCAGAAATGTAGGGAGAGGCTCCAAACAATTCCTGGGAAAAATAACAAACTCCAGGGCTCTATATCAACCTCAAAAAATGGGCCTGCACCAATTGAATTCTACACGAGCAAGGAGAGAAAATCAGTGAGCTTTCAATTACCTACACCTGCTGACCTGGTGAATGAGCCTACGGCAGATCTAGGATGGGTGAGTCCCCCAGACGGGGCTGGTGTGTCCCCTTCTCTGGCTCATTCGTTGGCCAGGCCTAGCCCTGTAGCCTTGGTAACTCAGCTGCAGGCTATAGGAGTGCTTGCTCCTCTTTGAGGGTCGTTCCTTCGCCCAGGTCATTTGACCTACTTCTACTTCTTTTCAAGATGCCTCCTCAGGCGAGGTGACTGTCTACACATCTTCTGTCACAAGAACCTGACGAGACATTTTCCACCAGCTCCATTAGGGTGCCACTCAGGGCTGGACCTGAGGATGTAAATGGGTTAATTACTATGGAAGACAGACGACGCAAAAGCCTTTTGAATGAGCAGTTTGTCTCATTACCACCTAAAAAAGCACCCTTACCCGCATCACTGGTTGTTGAATGGTCCTTCGGCGATAGTGTCCAGTTAACATTAAATAGATCCTGAGTAAGAAACTGCTGACTAGAATTCAATCTTTAGAACATTTAACCTCAGCAGACACTGTCCAGGTGGAGTTTCGGAACAACATTAGTCTGGACAAGGTCATCTTGCATTTTGGATCTCGCCTGGTATTAAACCAGGTTTTGTTGGCCTCCGATCAGCTAAATGATTGGGGTTTTTTGGTGGCTGCTTCAAATTCTTCAAAAAGTCAGCCGAAACATGACACCCAAAAAGATCTTCCTCCCAGTATGGCAACAGACTGCAACTTTTCTCAGATTTTGTCTGTATATTGTTCAACCACTGGGAATGGGGGTCGTCTTGTAACTAATCATCAAAATGAAGACATTGACTCATGCAAGGGGTTTGACTGGAGCTGGGCAGCTGCTTGCTTAAATGAACATGTAGCTGATCCCTGTTCTAGACAGGGCCTTAACACATGAAATAAGGTGTGCATCATGGAATTCTATGGGGCTTTGCTCACTTGTTTGCTCCCTCAGGGTCACTAATAATTGAAATGTATATGTTCTGTTTGCACGAAACATGGCTCAGAACTTCCCCCTCAGTTGATGGATACAAGTGCTTGCTAAATTCTGCCTACAAGGGTAAGAAGGGGAGACCTGCTTCTGGTCTGCTCTTTTGTATACAGAATGACCTAAAGATTTCAGCTTCCAATTATGCAACACCGAATGCTTTTGTTCAGGCTGTCAAGTTGGAGTGGGATAGCCTGATCTATCCGGACAAGGGTTTTACTTTAGTTCTAAACCTTTATTGGAATTCAGCAGAAATCAAGCACAAATCTTTCTGTAGAAGAGATCATATACTCTTGGCAGACAAAAAGGAACTCGAATTCCATCCTGATTTGTTGGGACTTATATGCATCCTGTGTAACCTGCCCTGGTTTGGGGGAAACCCACTTGCAAAATACAGCCCTAACAGCTAGAGTTATAGCATGGATGGCGTTTATGGACGCTTGGGGTTTTTACTTGCTAAATGGCAATCTTAAAGGTGATTCTCCACCAAACTCGACTTGGCACAGGTGTGAATGCAATAGCATAATTGAGTATTTCTTTACTTCTGATGATATTTTTCAAAATGCCAGTTCCCTTTCAATTGTTCATTAGGACCTTAGTGACCATAACTTCTTGGTCCTTAGTTGGACTGTGAAGAGTAAGAAATGTTCTGCTGAATCCTACAGCCCTGTTTTAAATATCAATGGTGGGAAAAATAGAATTATCTGGAACCCTAAGAACGTGCAGAGGTTCTACTTCTACTCCACCTTGGAAAGCCTTCTTGAGGGGGGATTTTGAGCTCTGCCATTTTTCAACCCTTTATCAGGCTATACTGATTCGAATCTATGCAGAAATGTCATCTCCTAAGCGAAGGACATGTCATGTCAGGAATCATTCCTAAGACCCGGTGTGCAACAGAAGAAGAGGGAGCTTTGAAGGTCCTTGAGAATTGGGAAAAATCTACCATTCGAAGACCATAGATACTTGAAAAACACCTATAAGAATAGGCTATGCCTCCACAAACAGTAGCTCGTGTTAAATGATGCAGCAAAGATTGATTGATTGATTGATATTTTATTTCTATGGTGCTCGTACACAAGTGTTTAAGGGATGGGACCACAGGAGAAAAAAACAGCGATTTTACTAGGCCCAGTGACATTGAGAACGCGCATGTGCATGGGAGAGGGGGGAGGGGAAAAGTGCATGGAAGGGGGGAGAGGTGGAAAGTGCAAAGCAGAGGAGAAACAGATAAATAACAATAAATAAATAATAAAGGCAACAAACAGTGGTAATGCAGCCAGCAATTTGCAAGTGCTAGGTTTAAGGCAGCAGACAGGGTAGGTCTGATAAGTGCAGGAAGAAAAAGAGGGCACTGTATGGGTGCAGATACAGACCCCAGTGCAAGGGGTGGCCCGGAGGCAGTGCGGGCGGGTGGCAGGATGAGCAGGTACCTGGGCCCAAATGACAGAGGGTGGCCAGGTGCACAGTGCCAAGAGAGAACAGATCAGGAGGAGAGAGGGGGAGTGAAGGCAGAAGAAAAGTGGAAGGTCTTGAGGTGCTTCCGGAACCGGAGATGGTTCTCCTCAAGTTTTAGAGTGGCAGGGAGGCTGTTCCATATGGAGGCCCCAGCCGAAGACAGAGATCTACCCCCAGCTCGTTTCTTAGAAAAACGACTGACCCTGAGTGAGGGGAGGTATTTGCGGTGGGATAGCTGAAAGTTGTTTGGACCCAGGCCCCAGAAAGCCTTGTGGACAATGCAGAGGGTTTTGAATTTAATTCTTGCATCCACACGAAGCCAGTGGAGAGATTTCAGAGCTGGAGAGATACGATCCCAGGGCTTGAGGCCAAGGACAAGTCTCGCAGTCCTGTTCTGGATTAGTTGCAGAGGGCGGAGAGTAGAGGCAGGTAGATTTAGAAAGAGGCTGTTACAATAGTCCAAGCTAGAGAGAACCAGAGCTTGAGATACCATGAGCTTCTGGGGGAAGGAGAGGAAAGGAAGAGTACCTCTGAGGAGGTGCAGTCGGAAAATTTGACTTTTTAGAGACCTCAGAGATGTGGGCAGAGAAGGAAAGGGTGGAGTCAAAGATGACCCCGAGGTTCTTAGCCTCGCAGGTGGGGGTAGGAGGAGGGCCAAGGGAGGCTGGCCAGAGAGTGAGGGGAAAGGATGGTGAAGGTGTGCCAATGAGGAGGATCTCTGTCTTGCTGGCATTCAGACAAAGATCATTGGCGGCACACCAATCTTGAATGGCAGTTAGGCAATCAGAGATGAGAGAGGGAGAGGAGGTGGCAGAGGGCAGCTTGAAAATGAGTTGAGTGTCGTCAGCGTAGCACTGGAAATTTGAGCACAAAATGGCAATGCAGTGGGCGAGAGTTGCCAGGTATTGGTTGAAAAGCCAAAAAGATGTTATCATTAATTTGGTCCAGGTATATAGGCGCCTTCTGGCGAGCAATCACTGGCGTGGCATGCGCTACCTCACATGGCTTAATAAGCATGTTAAGTGAACAGGACTGTGTGCCCATTACTCAGATGTATATAGGGAGGTCTTTGCTCTTATGACTCAGAGGGAGGTGGCTTCTGAAGTGTCTTGGCACTGGGAATTTACTGAAGGGGAAATCGAGCTAATCGTTTTGCAAGCAAATAATCACAGGGTCCTGGCCCTGACGGCCTATCTAACGTGGTTCTCAAATTCCATCCAAAATGATGGGCTCATCTATTGAGTATGGATATCTTGGATAAATCCAATTTACCGGAGAGGTAGAGGGAGTCAATTATCGTGCTGATTCATAAAAAGGGCCCTAGAGCGCTCCCTAACAACTACAGACGGATTGCGCTGCTGGATATTCCCTCTAAGATCCTTGCCACTTTGTTTCTGAGGTATTTATCAGGTTGGGCAAAAGGGACTGACATACTGGATCCTTTACAGACTGGTTTCCGTAAGGGGGTGGGGACAAATGCAAACCTTTTTCTACTGGGGCTGTTAAAAAGGGAGGCAATGGCGAAATCTGAACAGGCATATGCAGATTTCTCCATGGCATTCGATAACGTAGACAGGCACCTCCTATGGACTAAATTGCAGAATTGGGGCTGCCTGGAAGCACTCTTAAATATGACTGTAGCCCTTCATTCCGATATGACCATTAGGTCCGGCTGAATGCTCAGGGCAAACTTTCAGCTGCTTTTGAAACTACCAGAGGCCTAAAACAGGGCTGTACATTGGCCCCACTTTTGTTTATTCTTTTTACCTCGGACATCAGCAGAATTCTTGATACTATTCAATGTTTCCCGTCTTGTTTATCGACACTAAATTTAGACTACCTATTTTATGCTTATGATTTGGTACTATTTCACTACACACTAATCGGCCTTCAGGGAAAGCTGGACGCACTGGCAGCATATGCTAGTCTCAATAAGCTAACCATCAATCTGAAGAAATCTAAGATTCTGACCCTTCACCCAGGAAAAATTCAAGACCTTTCGCTAGTGTCTAAATGGGGAGGCTGTGGAGAAAGTTGAAACTTTTGTTTATTTGAGCGCTAGATTGCAGGCCCCTGACTTCTAAGGTGAAAATGCTATCGCCCAGGCTGCTTCGATAAAAATAAAATTTAGTTTCTTTTCAGTAACACCTGTGCTCGAATACTATAGGTTGAAAGTTGTCCCTTCTTTGGTATACAGTGGGGAAAACAAGGGACTTCCATTAGTGATATGTTGGGAAGTGATTGGGGGGTCTTTTGGAGGAAATTCATAAGGCTTCCAAATGGTGTCCCCACGGCGGTGATTCGCTATGAATTAGGTTTGCCCTACATTAAGTTTTATATCCTGTCAAAAAACCTTGCAGTACTGAAAGGTCTTATGTGTGCTGAGCAGGGTTCTATCTGGTGGGAATTGAGGCAGCTCCTAGACTCTAAAACCTGGCCCTGCTTCAATAAATGGCAGCGGGATTGTTATCAAATCTTGGAGGAAAGTGGTATCTCAATGGTTATGTTCCTAAACTCCCCTTTCAAAACTAAGACAAAACTAATAGAAAGACACTGGATCTCGACAGTTGAAAAAGTAAGATTAAATAAGAGATGTAAAGATCTTCTTATTGATGTAAGGCCTGTTGGGATGCAACGGACCTACATTTGCAAATCACACAGCTTGACGTGGCGTAGACTGGCTATGAGGCCGAGAAACAACCTATTACCAACCACAGAAATTGAGGATGCTAAATTTGGGATACCATGGGAGTCAAGGATTTGCCGTTATTGATTGGAGGAGGGCCACGTTGAGTCACTACATCCTTGTTGCTGAATTGTGGGGCTCTAAATGAGAGGCGTCATCCCTCTTTTGACCACCTGGTGAAAAAGACCCCTATTGGAGTAGTGGGCCTGGTTTGGCAATGAGTTATGAGTTCCTTCCTATGGTAGTAACCAATGGCTGACGGCAGCAATTCACTTTTTCAAAGAAACGTTGTTTTTAACGTAATTAGTTGCGATTCTAAATTGATTGTGAATATGTAAGCTTTTTATTTATTCATTACTTGAAGATGTTGTTTATGATTGGGCTAAATGTGGTTGACTGTGTCTGCTTAAATTGATTTGGTTTCATCTTTAGTTGAAATTAATTGATATGTAATTATGGTGATGTTTTTAGAAAGCGTGTTAAAGGTTATTTTATAACCATACAACAATAATTAAAAAAAAGTTTTAAAAAAAGTAACAGGGTAATTCATAGAAATACGCGCAAAATTGGCGCACGCGGCTGGCGCACAGTGTCCCCGTGCGATACACTGCGCCAGCCGCGTGCAAAAATATCCTTTTCATCGCACAGCGTATTCATGGATTTTAGCCTCCGAAACCAGCCGTGGCGCAGAGTGGCACAGCGAACCTGTGCAGCACCAGTTACGCCCCCAAGAACGCCCTCACGCAAGGAAAAGCCTTCAAAATTTCCAAATCATCGCAAAGGGCTGCACTAATCCTGGACCAGTTCACAGGGCTGCCAAACGGCAAACGGCAAGCGAGGAACCTGTATTTCGGTGGTTCGCGGGAAGTTTCACACGCGATTGTCCTGGGTACGTGTACATCAGGGGTGCGTGGGAAGTAACACACGCGATTCCATCAGGGTACGTGTGTTCCAGGGGTGCGCAGGAAGTATCACACGCAAAAGCGGCAGGGTACGTGTATTCCAGGGGTGTGCGGGAAGTATCACATGCCAAAGCAGCAGGGTACGTGTATTCCAGGGGTGCGCAGGAAGTATCACACGAAAAAACAACAGGGTACGTGTATTTCAGGGGTGCGCAGGAAGTATCACATGCGATTCCATCAGGGTACGTGTATTCCAGGGGTGCGTGGGAAGTATCACACGCAAAAGCAGCAGGGTACGTGTATTTCAGGGGTGCGCAGGAAGTATCACATGCGATTCCATCAGGGTACGTTTATTACAGGGGTGCGCGGGGAGCACCACACGTGAATTGCACGTGTGGGTCCTCCCAGGTGTTCCCTCTACACCCTCCACAGCCCCTGCAGGCGGCCCACACCACAGGGGCCTACCCTGAACATGTCCCGCAGGCAGCCCATCCACCATGCCCATGCCCCCCAGCCAACCCACATGTCACCTTGCACTACTGCCCACCAATGCATGTCCCCCTGCACCCCCAGCCCCCAGGGGCACCCTCCACCAGGCCCCCACTCATGTCTCCTACCACCCCCACCCCCCCAGGGCAGCCTCCACCAGGCCCCCACTCATGTCTCCCACCACCCACACCCCCCAGCAGTGCAGGGCACCCTCCACCAGGCCCCCATTCATGTCCAACTCATGTCTCCCATCACCCCCACCCCCCAGCAGTGCAGGGGCACCCTCCACCAGGCCCCCACTCATGTCCCCCTGCACCCCACCCCCCAGCATCCAGGGGCACCCTCCACCAGGCCCCCACTCATGTCTCCCACCACCCCCACCCCCCAGCAGTGCAGGGCAGCCTCCACCAGGCCCCCACTCATGTCCACCTCATGTCTCCCATCACCCCCACCCCCCAGCAGTGCAGGGGCACCCTCCACCAGGCCCCCACTCATGTCTCCCATCACCCCCAAGCCCCAGCAGTGCAGGGGCACCCTCCACCAGGCCCCCACTCATGTCTCCCACCACGCCCAACCCCCAGCAGTGCAGGGGCACCCTCCACCAGGCCACCACTCACGTCTCCCATCACCCCCACCCCCCAGCATCCAGGGGCACCCTCCACCAGGCCTCCACTTATGTCCCCTTGCACCCCCATCCCCCAGCAGTGCAGAGGCACCCTCCACCAGGCCCCCACTCATGTCTCCCATCACCCCCACCCCCCAGCAGTGCAGGGGCACCCTCCACCAGGCCCCCACTCATGTCTCCCACCACCCCCACCCCCCAGCAGTGCAGGGCAGCCTCCACCAGGCCCCCACTCATGTCTCCCACCACCCCCACCCCCCAGCAGTGCGGGGCACCGTCCACCAGGCCCCCACTCATGTCCAACTCATGTCTCCCATCACCCCCACCCCTCAGCAGTTGCGGGGCACCCTCCACCAGGCCCCCACTCATGTCCCCCTGCACCCCCACCCCCCAGCATCCAGGGGCACCCTCCACCAGGCCCCCACTAATGTCTCCCACCACCCCCACCCCCCAGCAATGCAGGGCAGCCTCCACCAGGCCCCCACTCATGTCCAACGCATGTCTCCCATCACCCCCACCCCCCAGCAGTGCAGGGGCACCCTCCACCAGGCCCCCACTCATGTCCCCCTGCACCTCCACCCCCCAGCATCCAGGGGCACCCTCCACCAGGCCCCCACTCATGTCTCCCACCACCCCCGCCCCCCCAGCAGTGCAGGGCAGCCTCCACCAGGCCCCCACTCATGTCTCCCACCACCCCACCCCCCAGCAGTGCAGCGCACCCTCCACCAGGCCCCCACTCATGTCCAACTCATGTTTTCCATCACCCCCACACCCCAGCAGTGCAGGGGCACCCTCCACCAGGCCCCCACTAATGTCTCCCACCACCCCCACCCCCCAGCATCCAGGGGCACCCTCCACCAGGCCCCCACTCATGTCTCCCACCACCCCCACCCCCCAGCAGTGCAGGGCAGCCTCCATCAGGCCCCCACTCATGTCCAACTCATGTCTCCCATCACCCCCACCCCCCAGCAGTGCAGGGGCACCCTCCACCAGGCCCCCACTCATGTCCCCACCACCCCCAACCCCCAGCAGTGCAGGGGCACCCTCCACCAGGCCCCCACTTATGTCTCCCACCACCCCCAACCCCCAGCAGTGCAGGGCACCCTCCACCAGGTCCCCACTCATGTCCAACTCATGTCTCCCATCACCCCCATCCCCCAGCAGTGCAGGTGCACCCTCCACCAGGCCCCCACTCATGTCCCCCTGCACCCCCACCCCCCAGCATCCAGGGGCACCCTCCACCAGGCCCCCACTCATGTCTCCCACCACCCCCACCCCCCAGCATCCAGGGGCACCCTCCAACAGGCCCGCACTCATGTCTCCCACCACCCCCACCCCCCAGCAGTGCAGGGCACCCTCCACCAGGCCCCCACTCATGTCCAACTCATGTCCCCCATCACCCCCACCCCCCAGCAGTGCAGGGGCACCCTCCACCAGGCCCCCACTCATGTCCCCCTGCACCCCCACCCACCAGCATCCAGGGGCACCCTTCACCAGGCCCCCACTCATGTCTCCCACCTCCCCCACACCCCAGCATCCAGGGGCACCCTCCACCAGGCCCCCACTAATGTCTCCCACCACTCCCACCCCCCAGCAGTGCAGGGGCAGCCTCCACCAGGCCCCCACTCATGTCTCCCACCAACCCCAACCCCCAGCAGTGCAGGGGCACCCTCCACCAGGCCCCCACTCATGTCCCCCAGCCAACATGTCATCACAATCTAGATCACCGGCCCTTATGGTCAGCCTCCAAATGCCAAACACCCACCCGAGTATTGCATCCACCGACTTAGAAATGGCAATAACATGATAGAACCCCAATTGCAAGTTTGGAAATGAACACATGTCCCTCACATACACCCAATGGGTGTCAGTGAATGTCAAAACCCATATCATGATATGCATGAAACCAATGAGATGATACTACACATTGAAGTTTGAAGAAAAAACATGTATTAAAAGCAACATAAATTGAATCAAAAATAAACAAACAATAATGGAAATTTAAAAATAAAAAAGCAGCAGGTCCGTGAAATAATGCAAAACCACAAATCATAATCCAAAGGAAAGGTGTCCAAAGTCACAGTCCACAAAAGTAAATCCAATGGAAAATTAAAATCGAAAACCATTGCTCCATGGGTAAATCATAAAAAAAAATTGAAAATCCAAAAGTCAACTATATACAGATAAACAAACCAGGGTCCATGATCCCAACAGAAGAAATTAAACCTATCTAATAACACTACCTAAAAACAAAAAATATATTCAAAAATGTGGCCCATTGTCCCAAAGGTCCAAACAAAATGCAAAACCAAAGGAAACCTAACACTAACTACAGAACTATTTACAAGGGCAGCGGGCTAGTCCGACGGCTCACTTCGGGATGTTCTGGGACAGGGCATCATCGAACTCCTGCTCAATGTCCTGGAGGCGTTCCTCCTCCATGGCCCCGAGGGTCCGAAGGGCCGTACACATGTTCACCCCAAACTCCCTGCGGATTGCCTCGAGGCACTCAGCCCGCCTCAGGGCCCTCTGCATGGAGTTCTCCGCCCTGACCATCGTGAGTCGTGCCTCTTACGCCCGCTGCCGCTCCGCATCTATGGTGTGGCCCAACCGCTGCCACAAGGAAGACACTACGCGTCCTGGGTCCTCCTGCCCTCCGGCCGGTGCCTGCCCCTCCGATGTCGAAGGCCCCGAGCCATCATGGCTCCCACCACGTTGCTGCTGCTGCTGTGCCTCTGCCCGTGCACTGCCTCCTGCTGCCTACACATCCTCCGCTGGCTGGAGTGCAGTCGTTGATGTGGCCACCCCTGCTGGAAGTCCGATTCCCGACTGTGGCAGGGATGCCTCCTCCACCAGCCTGGCCGCACCGTCAGAGGCAGCTCCACAGGGCACCCAGGTGACTAATGGGTGGGAAGATGGCACAGAGGACGACTGGCGCATAGGGGGTTCAGTTGAGGAGGGGGTCTGAGCAAGCCCCATCAAACGGAGGAATCCGGCCTGGGTGACCTGTCCCAGTAGGCCGACGCGGTCAACGAGCCATTCGAGATGACGTGCAGTCTCCTCATGAAAAGACTGCAGGTCACCTCGCATGGCCCGTTGACGCAACGCCACACCAATCAGGACAGGCTCAATCCGGACACGGATAGCCACGTCCGCAGGCAGAGGAAGGCCAGTGGTCGTGAGCGCATCCCCTGCCTGAAAACGGGTCTGGACGTAGGCATCCCTGCTGGTGCAAGATGATGCAGTGACAGGATCAGGGACAGGATTGCACACAGGCACCTCCGCGGCGACCTGTGCTGCCTCCTGTCCCTGGTCCTGCACTGCACCACTAGCACCAGTGGAATCCCCACCTCCAGACCCCGTCTCTGTTGCTTGCACGGCCTCCTCCTCCACCAAACCCCCCACCAACATGGATGACTCCGTGCCATCTTCCCCCGTTGGGCCCTGTGGGGTCCCATCTGCCCTTTCTGCTGCCGAGGAGTCCAACTCCGACCTCCGCCTCTTGGACCTCCCCCCGGCAGCTGCGGCCTGGGACGCGGCCCCGGACTCCTCACTCCCCGATGAGATCACAACCTGGGAGGGGAGCCGGGTCTTGCGTCTCCGGCTGGCGGTGCGATCCCCGCCGCTCTGCTCCACAGCACCTTCTCCGCCCTCTTCATCAGTTGACGCTGCAGACAGGGAGAAATAAAACACAGGCATCAGGGCTCTGTACAATGGACACATACACACATGACATTTGCACATGTCTGGCATTGGCAAACCTCAGACATGGCATCACAATTGGCAACACACATGTAATTTCAACTTGCACACATGAGTGTTAGGCGGAAACCTGTGCAGTTCCCTCTGGGACCACTGAAAAAGATTTAGGACTACAGGTGTTTGGCAGTAAACCCACTTGGTAGCAGTCTGTACCACACAGATTCACTTGGTAGCTGTGGCTGAGCAGTCAGACTTCCCTCAAGAAGAGTTAGGCAGTATGTGGAGTATACAACATAGGGCAATTCTTCACAGTAAGACAAGCAAACACACAACAAGGCTTCAGTGTAAAGAAATAAAGGTATTTATTTATAACGACACATCTATAGAAAACACTCTGGCACTATCACGGCAAACACTTCAATTACAATTACTCTACGAAGAAAACAGGTCAATCCCCCTAACAATAGTTCGACAAGTCTAGGTTCTACCAGCATCACTTATTTGCAGACAGAGGTGTATGCTTCAACCTATATGGCACTCTAGTATTCGTTAGGACGGGAGAGAAAAATAAGCAGGTTACGAAATCAACACAGTTCAGTACTTCGCAGACAAATGCAAGGCAAGAAGACAAAAACCACGATAGATCATAAAGTTCAGAGGCAAGGCCCACTCAGAGAGAGGCAAGGCGATATGTCCCAAAAAGTCTCTTAGTGGAAATGCGTTCGAGTCTTTGTAGCAAATTGTTATCGGAAGATTGGACCAGTTCAGAACAACCGCTAGAGAAAGCTTGGAGGCGACCCTATGGAGAGGCGAGGATTAAGACACCTCACTCTATCCGGCAACAAGGGAAGCCAGCCGGACACAGTACCTTGATTGTGGAGAGACAGCTCCAGCGGGGGCAGTTGTTCCTGGTGGTGGATGCACGTCCGGTCTTTGCCAAGAGTAGAGATGATCTCGTCGTCGAAGGAAAGTGAAGATCGTTGCACCACCAGGGAAGAGACCAGCCGCGGAGTGCTCCGTCACAAGGCACCACCTTTTGGTCGCGGTACAGGGGTAGTGGCTATCCGGTTGCCGAGGTGCTCTGCACGGGCAATTCGACCACTGCGTCCTGAGGCGAAGAAAAAGCAAAAGGAGACTGGTTGTTCCCACCAGTCAGGGGAAGAGACTCTCTGGCAGGGAGATCTCCTCTGTCGTCGGTAAGTGGTGAGTCGGTTCAGCAGGGCTCCACCGGAGGTGTCGTTGTTGCAGGTCGGCTCAGCTTTACCCTCGTTGGATTCTTAGCTCCTGTGGCGACTTCTGAAGATCCAGTCCCAAAAGCCCTGCTTTTATGCAGCAAACCCCCATTCATTCAGCCTAGCTGTCAATCAACACATGCTAAGTGGTGAGCGGGGAGGCTCACCACATGGGCCAATCACACCAGAGTGCGACCGGAGTTGGCAAGGCAACTCGGTCCAGGGTGTCTAAACCCCCTCCCACATCCCTCTGGTAACCCAGACAGAACGTCACCACTTTGGAGGCTCTCTGTACAGAAGCCCGCCAAAAGTGGAACAAAGGGCTCAACCTTTGGTTTAGGAGTCACAGAGACAAACACAGACGCCATTTTAAAAACCGAGTTCTGGCAGAAAATACCATCCGATAGACTTATTTAAGATAAGTAGACCGGTGGTATGTTAGAGACTAACGAGAAAAAGTATCAATCTCTAACAATGGGAAGAATCCCATAGGGTTATATTCGGGGTCGAATATAACAAATAGTTTCCACTGCCACCAGCCAAAACTCGACGAGGGGGGACGGGACAGTGCCCCCTCGAATAACAGACCCAGGAGTAATTGAATTACCCCTACTAGTACGTCCACAATAGGATGGTTTGTACTAGTTCTGTTAGTAAATTTAGGTCTAGTAAAGCCAATGGTGACTTTACATGCCCGGGGAGGCAGTAGTCAGTCCCCGGGTATGGAGTCTATGATGGAGCTCCACTAGGACGCCCCAGTGTTACGGCACGGAGGGTGCGGTGTAATACACATAGCAAAACATATGAGACCCTATGGAGTAAAAGACCCCATAGCCCATAGAACACATTGACATTCAAGGAATTACACACATTCATGTCCAAGAGTGGGAGAAAAAGAGTCTCACTCTTGGCAGGATGGAAAAAACAAACTCCAGAAATCCAGCAAAGCTGCTGGGGGACTCACTAGGTTAGGAAATTCAGCCTAAACAGAGAATTCTCCCTAACACTCGCCCCCCCCAGACTAAGGGACAGAAGGATTTAATCCACTCCTGGATGAATCTCATACCTCTAGTCGACCTGTGCTCAATGGTGAAATGAAACCCTTGCAGGCAGATCGACCATCTCAGTAGTTTTGGGTTTTCCCCTTTCATTTGCATTAACCATCTCAAGGGTTGGTGGCCAGTCTGAATGACAAAAGTAGAACCATACAAGTACGGCCTAAACTTCTTCAGAGCCCACACGATAGCAAAGCACTCTTTCGATTGTTGCCCACCTTGTTTCAGGATCCTTCAGCTTGCGGCTGATGAAGCAAACGGGGTGCTCCCTACCTTTCCCATCCAGTTGACTGAGTACAGCACCTATTCCTACATTTGAAGCATCTGTCTGCACAATGAAGTGTTGGCGGTAATCCGGAGCTCTGAGTACTGGGGCTTGGCAAAGAGCCTTTTTCAGGTTTTCAAAGGCCTGATTGCACTCCTCGTTCCATCTAACCTTTTTAAGAAATTTGGACGAGGAGATGACATTCAATGGAGAAACTATGGTGCCATAGTTCTCTATGAAATTCCTGTAGTACCGAGTGAGGCCTAGGAAGGCTCTCACTTGGGTTTGAGTAGTAGGTGTTGTCCAATTTTGCACAGCTTCAATCTTACTGAGCAAAGGTTTTATTTCTCCACCTCCTACCTCATGTCCAAGATAGACTACCTTACTCTGTCCAATTTGGCATTTACTTGCCTTTATGGTCAGATTGGCTCATCCAAGAGCCTGCAAAACATCTCTCAGGTGGGTTACATGTTCTTCCCAGGAATTGCTGAACACTGCGATGTCATCCAAGTATGCCATGCAGAAGTCCTCCATCCCATTCAGAACCTGGTTTTCCATCCGTTGAAACGTAGCAGGTGCATTCTTCAATCCGAAAGGCATTACCTTAAACTGGTATAAGCCAACGGGGGTAGAAAATGCAGTTTTCTCCTTGGCATGGTCTGTCAGGGCTATTTGCCAATAGCCTGACGTCAAGTCAAATGTGCTGAGGAACTTGGCGGCCCCAAGTTTATCCACCAACTCATCTGTTATTGGCAAAGGGTGGGCATCAGTCTTGGTGACTGCATTAAGAGCTCTATAATCCACGCAGAATCTAAGTTCTTTAGATCCGGCCTTTGGTACTAACACAACTGCGCTAGACCATGGACTAGTAGAGGGCTCTATTATCCAGAGATCGAGCATCTTGCTGACCTCACCTTTGATGTGGGTACGTACGTTCTCTGACATTTGGTATCCTCTGCTTTTGACCGGCAGACAGTCACCAGTGAGTATGTCGTGCTGGCCCCAAGGGGTCAAGCCTGGTGAAAGCGAGAACAGAGAAGCAAACTGATTCAACATAGTATGGCACTCTTCTTGTTGCTCGGATGTCAGATTGGAGGAGAGATTTACTCCTTCAATTTTTTCGTCTAAAGGTAAGCCTCTGAGGAGATCCGGAAGAGCTTCACTCTCTTCTTCTTCCTCGGATGATGCTAGAAGCAACGCTCCTACATCTGGTCTTGAGACATACGCTTTGAGTCGGTTGGTGTGAAAGACTGTCGGAGCCTCCTTGGGATTGCCCAAGTCCACCAGATAGTTAATCTCTCTGAGTTTACCCACAACTCTGAAGGGTCCCATCCATTTGTCTTGCAAGGCCCTCTGCCTTGTTGGGATCATAACGAGAACGATCTGGTCTTGAGCAAACTCAGCCATGTTAGCCTTTTGATCGTGCCAGTGCTTGACCAATGCTTGTCCAGCTTTCAAGTTATCGCTTGCTTCCGTCATCATGTGCGACATTCTCCTCCGGAGACCTATCACATAGTCAGTCACTCTGACTGGCTTGGGGGAAGGAGCATTCTCCAACCGCTCCTTAATCAGGGCCAATGGGCCTCTGACGGGATGACCATAGAGAAGCTCGAAGGGAGAGTAACCTACTCCCTCCTGAGGGACTTCTCTATAAGCAAAGAGAAGGCATGGCAGTAGAAGGTCCCACTTACGCTTAAGGGGTTCCTCTAAAGCACCTATCATGCTCTTCATGGTTCGGTTGAACTGTTCTACCAATCCATTGGTTTGTGGGTGGTAAGCTGTTGAGAACTTGTAAGTATCTCCACAGGTTTTCCACATGGCTTTCATGTAGTGGGACATAAAGTTTGACCCCCTGTCAGAGATTACTTCCTTAGGAAACCCAACCCTAGTAAAAATACCAAGGAGGGCCTTAGCCACAGCCGGAGCTGTAACAGTCCTCATAGGAATTGCCTCAGGATACCTAGTAGCATGGTCTACTACAACAAGTATAAACCTGTTGCCTGAGGAGGTTGGAGGATCAAGGGGACCAACAATGTCAATCCCTACTCTCTCAAATGGGACTCCCACAACTGGGAGAGGCACTAAAGGTGCCACATTCTTGGAGCCAACCTTACCAGAGGTCTGGCAGGTGTGGCAGCTCCTGCAGTGTTTTTCCACTTCGGCCCCCATCTTCGGCCAATAGAAGTAGAGAGAGAGCCTTTCCTTAGTCTTCTTGAAACTCAAGTTACCAGCCAAAGGAATCTCATGGGCTAACTGCAAGAACTGTGGTCTGTTCTCTTGGGGTACTACAAGTCGTCTGTAGTCTCCAGGTGCAGACCCGGTCGGTTCACTGTAGAAGAGGCCATCTTCTCAGTGCAATCTGTATTTCCCAGGCTCTTGCCCTTCAGCCTGAGCTTCTGCCTGGTGGCGAAGACCTTCCAGAGTTGGACATTCTCTCTGTCCCTTACTGAAGTCTGCCCTGCTGGGTCCACCTTCTGCCAATAAAGACTGCAGCTCAGGATGGTCAACAGGATCCAGATCTCCAATGAGTTCCTGGCCTTCCATTAGCTCTACCTCACAGTCTAATTCTACCACACAGGGTCGTACCTCCCTCTCACCCTCAGCCGGAGGTGGAGTTACGGGTGTAACTTTGGACAACCGCGGGGAAGTCCGTGTTGGCTGCACTGTAATGCCGGCTGCTGGTTTCGGGGTAGAAGTCTTAGGTTTCCCTTTTGCTTCTGTTCTCGTCGAGACAGCGGCCGATAATTCCAGTGGAGCAGGAGTGATTTCTTTCTTCATCATCTCCTGGAGAGTACTGCTCATGGTCCTCTCTCTTGCGGGTCTGGTTAGCTCCTGTAACCGTTTACTAGGAGGTCTGGGAGTATGCAATACAACTCTGAGAGTTTTCAAATCGTTACCCAACAGTACGCGTCCTGGTACCTCACTCTGTATGCTGACAGGTATCTTCACAGTCATGTCGTTACACTGGATGAGAACTGGTAATTGGGGAAGCGTCTGCACAGGCCCTCCAGCTAACTTGGTGAGGCGTTTGGGTGCCTTAGCAACATCCTCAGCCTGAAAAAACGATTTATCCACCACAGTTATGCTGGCCCCAGTGTCCCTAATGGCAGGAGTCTCCTGACCATTCACCTGGACACTGTCCTTATAATACTCTTTAGTATTATCGGGGATAGAATTATAGACATCTAAATTCTGTTGTTCCCACAACCCCAGAGATACTAAAGAAACGCTGGCTGAGACTCCAATGGGTTCGTCAGCTAGCAGTAGAAAGTTTCCACTTGCCATTTGGACTTCCTCCTCTGGAGCGAAGGCTAAGGAGACAAGCTGGACACCTGAAGGTTTACCCTTACATCTGGGATCTCCTTTCACGTGGTCAGTCGAGCCACAAACAAAGCATTTACCGAATGCTTTCTGGAATGGTGGCTTGTTCTGGCCTCTTTCCGGTTTGGCACCAGAAGACACACTATTCTGCTGTGGTTTTCCTTGTGGCTTACCCTTCTGGTTTTGTTTGGGGCCCTCTTTGGAATTTGAGTTATTAGAATTCTCTTTTGAGTCTTTTTTAGGCTGTTTTCCCTCATCCTTTTTCTGAGTTTCCCCAGAATCCTTATGAGTAGCCCTGTTGGCAACCCATAAGTCAGCAGCCTTAGCTAGCTTCCGGGAATCCAATTCCTTAGAATCAGCCAAGTGCTGTCTGAGCTCAGGAGAACAGGCATCATAAACCGACTCCAACATAAAAAGATTCTTCATACCCTCATAAGTGTTCACTTTGTAACTCTTAATCCATCCCTCTAAGTTTTTCAACCCTTCACTCACCCAGGTAGCCCAAGGGGTACCATCATGCTTTCTGAGAGTTCTAAACCTCTTAAGATACTGGGAAGGGGTCTTCCCGAATCTAGCTATCAAAGCTAGTTTCACACTTTCGTAATCCGTCTTATCCGCCTCCCACAATTCCATTACCACATCAGTCGCAACAGGAGGGAGCCTAGAGAGCAACCAGGGAAGTAAATCGTTCCCGGTGATGTCCTGGAGCCCATGATTGTACTCAAACAGTTTTAACCAATCCAACACATCCAATCTCGGTTCATACATACCCACTAATTCCTTCGGCATCCGGGGTCTTTTGGGACTGGAGCTCCTAGAGGAACCAGAGGAGAGAGAAGCATTTTCCATAGACAACTTTTTCATCTCTAACTCGTGATTAAGTTCTATTTCCCTGAGTCTTAACTCAGCTTGCTTCTGCTCAGCCTGGGGATTCATCCAGTTGAACTCGAGCTCTTGGTTTCGTTCAGATTGAGCCAAGAACCGTTTGTATTCTAATTCGAGCTTCATTTTTTCAAGTTCAAAATAAGCAGGGTTACATGTGGGACCAGGTATGGGCCCCATAGGTACAGCTGGCAAGGCAGGTAGAGGAGCAGGGGAGACAGTTTTGTTAGCCTCTCCTTCCTCTTCAGCCTCTTCATCGCTATCATCAGAATTACGATTCAGATCAACACCATCACTGTTATCTACATTTGCTGGAGAAATTGGTTCCTCTGAACCAGTACCCAGACTTTGGTTCGCCAGCAATCTCTCTATTAGTTCTAACTTCTTGCCTCTTACAGAAAGATTCTCTTGCCTACAGAGAGCTCGCAAACTCTCAGTATTTTCACCTGACAAGGACTCTTGACTGTAAGTTTCCATAGTAGACATGTTTTTTGAAAGTTGCTTTTTAGTGCTAAGCTTTTGTGGTTAGTTATCCTAAAGTGTCGAAAAGCACTCTAAACTGTATACTCGATACAAATCCCACCGCTGTACACCAGTGTTAGGCGGAAACCTGTGCAGTTCCTTGTGGGACCACTGCAAAAGATTTAGGACTACAGGTGTTTGGCAGTAAACACACTTTGTAGCAGTCTGTACCACACAGATTCACTTGGTAGCTGTGGCTGAGCAGTCAGACTTCCCTCAAGAAGAGTTAGGCAGTATGTGGAGGATACAACATATGGCAATTCTTCACAGTAAGACAAGCAAACACACAACAAGGCTTCAGTGTAAAGATATAAAGGTATTTATTTATAATGACATATCTATAGAAAACACTTTGGCACTATCACGGCAAACACTTCAATTACAATTACTCTACGAAGAAAACAGATCAATCCCCCTAACAATAGTTTGACAAGTCTAGGTTCTACCAGCATCACTTATTTACAGACAGAGGTGTATGCTTCAACCTAGATGGCACTCTAGTATTCGTTAGGACGGGAGAGAAAAATAAGCAGGTTACGAAATCAACACAGTTCAATACTTCGCGGACAAATGCAAGGCAAGAAGACAAAAATCACGATAGATCATTAAGTTCAGAGGGCAGGCCCACTCGGAGAGAGGCAAGGCGATATGTCCCAAAAAGTCTCTTAGTGGAAATGCGTTTGAGTCTTTGTAGCAAATTGTTATTGGAAGATTGGACCAGTTCAGAACAACACGCTAGAGAAAGCTTGGAGGCGACCCTATGGAGAGGCGAGGATTAAGACACCTCACTCTATCCGGCAACAAGGGAAGCCAGCCGGACACAGTACCTTGATTGTGGAGAGACAGCTCCGGCGGGGGCAGTTGTTCCTGGTGGTGGATGCACGTCTGGTCTTTGCCAAGAGTAGAGATGATCTCGTCGTCGAAGGAAAGTGAAGATCGTTGCACCACCAGGGAAGAGACCAGCCGCGGAGTGCTCCGTCACAAGGCACCACCTTTTTGGTCGCGGTACAGGGGTAGTGGCTATCCGGTTGCCGAGGTGCTCTGCACGGGCAATTTGACCACTGTGTCCTGAGGTGAAGAAAAAGCAAAAGGAGACTGGTTGTTCCCACCAGTCAGGGGAAGAGACTCTCCGGCAGGGAGATCTCCTCTGTCGTCGGGAAGTGGTGAGTCGGTTCAGCAGGGCTCCACCAGAGGTGTCGTCGTTGCAGGTCGGCTCAGCTTTACCCTCGTCGGATTCTTAGGTCCTGTGGCGACTTCTGAAGATCCAGTCCCAAAAGCCCTGCTTTTATGCAGAAAACCCCCATTCATTCAGCCTAGCTGTCAATCAACACACGCTAAGTGGTGAGCGGGGAGGCTCACCACTTGGGCCAATCACACCAGAGTGCGACCGGAGTTGGCAAGACAACTCGGTCTAGGGTGCCTAAACCCCCTCCCACACCCCTGTGGTAACCCAGACAGAATGGCACCACTTTGAAGGGTCTCTGTACAGAAGCCCGCCAAAAGTGGAACAAAGGGCTCAACCTTTGGTTTAGGAGTCGCAGAGACTAACACCGACGCCAGTTTAAAAAACGAGTTCTGGCAGAAAATACCATCCGATAGACTTATTTAAGATAAGTAGACCGGTGGTATGTTAGAGATTAACGGGAAAAAGGTATCAATCTCCAACAATGGGACGAATCCCATAGGGTTATACTCGGGGTCGAATAGTTTCCACTGCCACCAGCCAAAACTCGACGAGGGGGGACGGGACAGTACCCCCTCAAATAACAGACCCCGGAGTAATCGAATTACCCCTACCAGTACTTCCAAAATAGGATGGTTTGTACTAGTTCTGTTAGTAAATTTAGGTCTAGTAAAGCCAATGGTGACTTTACATGCCCGGGGAGACAGTAGTCAGTCCCCGGGTATGGAGTCTATGATGGAGGTCCACTAGGACGCCCCAGTGTTAGGCACGGAGGGTGCGGTGTAACACACATAGCAAAACATATGAGACCCTATGGAATAAAAGACCCCATAGCCCATAGAACACATTGACATTCAAGGAATTAAACACATTCATGTCCAAGAGTGGGAGAAAAAGAGTCTCACTCTTGGCAGGATGGAAAAAACAAACTCCAGAAATCCAGAAAAGCTGCTGGGGGACTCACTAGGTTAGGAAATTCAGCCTAAACAGAGAATTCTCCCTAACCCTCGCCACCCCCCCCAGACTAAGGGACAGGAGGATTTAATCCACTCCTGGATGAATCTCATACCTCTAGTCGATGACATACATCCTAGAGAGACCATCAGCATTTTGGTGGTGACACCCTGACCTGTGCTCAATGGTGAAATCAAACCCTTGCAGGCAGATCGACCATCTCAATAGTTTTGGGTTTTCCCCTTTCATTTGCATTACCCATCTCAAGGGTTGGTGGTCAGTCTGAATGACAAAAGTAGAACCATACAAGTATGGCCTAAACTTCTTCAGAGCCCACACGATAGCAAAGCACTCTCTTTCGATTCTTGCCCACCTTGTTTCAGGATCCTTCAGCTTGCGGCTGATGAAGCAAATGGGGTTCTCCCTACCTTTCCCATCCAGTTGACTGCGTACGGCACCTATTCCTACATTTGAAGCATCTGTCTGCACAATGAAGTGTTGGCGGCAATCAGGAGCTCTGAGTACTGGGGCTTGGCAAAGAGCCTTTTTCAGTTTTTCAAAAGCCTGATTGCACTCCTCGTTCCATCTAACCTTTTTAGGAAATTTGGGCGAGGAGATGACATTCAGTGGAGAAGCTATGGTCCCATAGTTCTCTATGAAATTCCTGTAATACCCAGTGAGGCCTAGGAAGGCTCTCACTTGGGTTTGAGTAGTAGGTGTTGTCCAATTTTGCACAGCTTCAATCTTACTGAGCAAAGGCCTTATTTCTCCACCTCCTACCTCATGTCCAAGATAGACTACCTTACTCTGTCCAATTTGGCACTTACTCGCCTTTATGGTCAGATTGGCTCGTCCAAGAGCCTGCAAAACATCTCTCAGGTGGGTTACATGTTCTTCCCAGGAATTGCTGAACACTGCTATGTCATCCAAGTATGCCATGCAGAAGTCCTCCATCCCATTCGGAACCTGGTTTACCATCCTTTGAAACGCAGCAGGTGCATTCTTCAATCCGAAAGGCATTACCTTAAACTGGTATAAGCCAACGGGGGTAGAAAATGCAGTTTTCTCCTTGGCATGGTCGATCAGGGCTATTTGCCAATAGCCTGACGTCAAGTCAAATGTGCTGAGGAACTTGGCTGCGCCAAGTTTGTCCATCAACTCATCTGTTCTTGGCAAAGGGTGGGCATCAGTCTTGGTGACTGCATTAAGAGCTCTATACGCCACGCAGAATCTAAGCTCTTTATATCCAGCCTTTGGTACTAACACAACTGGGCTAGACCATGGACTAGTAGAGGGCTCTATTACCCCAAGATCGAGCATCTTGCAGACCTCACCTTTGATGTGGGTTCGTACGTTCTCTGACATTCGGTATCCTCTGCTTTTGACTGGCAGACAGTCACCAGTGAGTATAACATGCTGGCCCCAAGGGGTCAAGCCTGGTGAAAGCGAGAACAGAGAGGCAAACTGATTCAACATAGATTTTCACTCTTCTTGCTGCTCGGGTGTCAGATTGGAGGAGAGATTTACTCCTTCAATTTTTTCGTCTAAAGGTAACCCTCTGAGGAGATCCGGAAGAGCTTCACTCTCTTCTTCTTCCTCGGATGATGCTAGAAGCAACGCTCCTACATCCGGTCTTGAGACATACGCTTTGAGTCGGTTGGTGTGGAAGACTGTCGGAGCCTCCTTGGGATTGCCCAAGTCCACCAGATAGTTGAACTCTCCGAGTTTACCCACAACTCTGAAGTGTCCCATCCATTTGTCTTGCAAGGCCCTCTGCCTTGTTGGGATCATAACGAGAACGAGCTGGTCTTGAGCAAACTCAACCATGTTAGCCTTTTGATCGTGCCAGTGCTTGACCAATGCTTGTCCAGCTTTCAAGTTATCGCTTGCTTCCGTCATCATGTGCAACATTCTCCTCCGGAGACCTATCACGTAGTCAGTCACTCTGACTGGCTTGGGGGAAGGAGCACTCTCCAGCCCCCCCTTAATCAGGGCCAATGGACCTCTGACGGGATGGCCATAGAGAAGTTTGAAGGGAGAATAACCTACTCCCTCCTGAGGGACTTCTCTATAAGCAAATAGAAGGCATGGCAGTAGAAGGTCCCACTTACGCTTAAGGGGTTCCTCTAAAGCACCTATCATGCTCTTCATGGTTCGGTTGAACCGTTCTACCAATCCATTGGTTTGTGGGTGGTAAGCTGTTGAGAACTTGTAAGTAACTCCACAGGTTTTCCACATGGCTTTCATGTAGTGGGACATAAAGTTTGACCCCCTGTCAGAGATTACTTCCTTAGGAAACCCGACCCTAGTAAAAATACCAAGGAGGGCCTTAGCCACAGCCGGAGCTGTAACAATTGAATTGCCTCAGGATACCTAGTAGCATGGTCTACTACAACAAGTATAAACCTGTTGCCTGAGGAGGTTGGAGGATGGAGGATCAAGGGGACCAACAATGTCAATCCCTACTCTCTCAAACGGGACTCCCACAACTGGGAGAGGCACTAACGGTGCCACATTCTTGGAGCCAACCATACCAGAGGTCTGGCAGGTGTGGCAGCTCCTGCAGTGTTTTTCTACTTCTGCCCCATCTTTGGCCAATAGAAGTAGAGAGAGAGCCTTTCCTTAGTCTTCTTGAAACTCAAGTGACCAGCCAAAGGAATCTCGTGGGCTAACTGCAAGAAATGTGGTCTGTTCTCTTGGGGTACTACAAGCCGCTTGTAGTCTCCAGGTGCAGACTCGGTCGGTTCACTGTAGAAGAGGCCATCTTTCTGGTGCAACCTGTATTTCCCAGGCTCTTGCCCTTCAGCCTGAGCTTCTGCCTGGTGGCGAAGACCTTCCAGAGTTGGACATTCTCTCTGTCCCTTACTGAAGTCTGCTCTGCTGGGTCCACCTTCTGCCAGTAACGACTGCAGCTCAGGATGATCAACAGGATCCAGATCTCCAATGAGTTCCTGGCCTTCCATTAGCTCTTCGTCAGAGTCTAATTCTACCACACAGGGTTGTACCTCCCTCTC
Source organism: Ambystoma mexicanum (assembly GCF_040938575.1). Taxonomy (NCBI): domain Eukaryota; kingdom Metazoa; phylum Chordata; class Amphibia; order Caudata; family Ambystomatidae; genus Ambystoma; species Ambystoma mexicanum. The sequence goes on from NC_090922.1 coordinate 871,493,264, forward strand.
AGCCTCAGCTGGAGGTGGAGTTATGGGTGTAACTTTGGACAACCGCGGGGAAGTCCTTGTTGGCTGCACTGAAATGCTGGCTGCTGGTTTCGCGGTAGGAGTCTTAGGTTTCCCTTTCGCTTCTGATTTCTTCGAGTTTGCTGCCTGTTAGGGAGAATTCTCTGTTTAGGCTGAATTTCCGAACCTAGTGAGTCCCCCAGCAACTTTGCTGGATTTCTGGAGTTTGTTTTTTTCCATCCTGCCAAGAGTGAGACTCTTTTTCTCCCACTCTTGGACATGAATGGGTGGAATTCCTTTGAATGTCAATGTGTTCTATGAGCTATGGGGTCTTTTACTCCATAAGGTCTCATATGTTTTGCTATGTGTGTTACACCGCACCCTCCGTGCCGTAACACTGGGGCGTCCTAGCGGACCTCCATCATAGACTCCATACCCGGGGATTGACTACTGTCTCCCCGGGCATGTAAAGTCACCATTGGCTTTACTAGACCTAAATTTACTAACAGAACTAGTACAAACCATCTTATTGTGGAGGTGCTAGTAGGGGTAATTCGATTACTCCTAGGTCTATATTCGAGAGGGCACCGTCCTGTCCCCCCTCGTCGAGTTTTGGCTGGTGGCAGTGGAAACTACTTGTTATATTCGACCCGAATATAACCCTATGGGATTCATCCCATTGTTAGAGATTGATACTTTTTCTCGTTAGTCTCTAACATACCACCGGTCTACTTATCTTAAATAAGTCTATCGGATGGTATTTTCTGCCAGAACTCGGTTTTTAAAATGGCATCTGTGTTCGTCTCTGTGATTCCTAAACTAAAGTTTGAGCCCTTTGTTCCACTTTTGGCGGGCTTCTGTACAGAGACCCTCCAAAGTGGTGCCATTCTGTCTGGGTTACCACATGGGTGTCGGAGGGGGTTTAGGCACCCTGGACCGAGTTGCCTTGCCAACTCCGGTCGCACTCTGGTGTGATTGGCCCAAGTGGTGAGCCTCCCCGCTCACCACTTAGCATGTGTTGATTGACAGCTAGGCTGAATGAATGGGGGTTTTCTGTATAAAAGCAGGGCTTTTGGGACTGGATCTTGAGAAGTCGCCACAGGACCTAAGAATCCGACGAGGGTAAAGCTGAGCCGACCTGCAACGATGACACCTCCGGTGGAGCCCTGCTGAACCGACTCACCACTTCCCGATGACAGAGGAGATCTCCCTGCCAGAGAGTCTCTTCCCCTGGCTGGTGGGAACAACCAGTCTCCTTTTGCTTTTTCTTCGCCTCAGGACGCAGTGGTCGAATTGCCCGTGCAGAGCACCTCGGCAACCGGATAGCCACTACCCCTGTACCGCGACCAAAATGTGGCACCTTGTGACGGAGCACTCCGCGGCTGGTCTCTTCCCTGGTGGTGCAACGATCTTCAACTTTCCTTCGACGACGAGATCATCTCTACTCTTGGCAAAGACCGGACGTGCATCCACCACCAGGAACAACTGCCCCTGCCGGAGCTGTCTCTCCACAATCAAGGTACTGTGTCCGCCTCGCTTCCCTTGTTGCCGGATAGAGTGAGGTGTCTTAATCCTCGCCTCTCCATAGGGTCACCTCCAAGCTTTTTCTAGCGTGTTGTTCTGAACTGGTCCAATCTTCCGATAACAATTTGCTACAAAGACTCGAACGCATTTCCACTAAGAGACTTTTTGGGACATGTCACCTTGCCTCTCTCCGAGTGGGACTGGCCTCTGAACTTTATGATCTATCGTGGTTTTTGTCTTCTTGCCTTGCATTTGTCCGTGAAGTATTGAACTGTGTTGATTTTGTAACCTGCTTATTTTTCTCTCCCGTCCTAACAAATACTAGAGTGCCATCTAGGTTGAAGCATACACCTCTGTCTGCAAACAAGTGATGCTGGTAGAACCTAGACTTGTCAAACTATTGTTAGGGGGATTGATCTGTTTTCTTCGTAGAGTAATTGTAATTGAAGTGTTTGCCGTGATAGTGCCAGAGTGTTTTCTATAGATATGTCGTTATAAATAAATACCTTTATATCTTACACTGAAGCCTTTTTGTGTGTTTGCTTGTCTTACTGTGAAGAATTGCCCTATGTTGTATACTCCACAAACTGCCTAACTCTTCTTGAGGGAAGTCTGACTGCTCAGCCACAGCTACCAAGTGAATCTGTGTGGTACAGACTGCTACCAAGTGGGTTTACTGTCAAACACCTGTAGTCCTAAATCTTTTGAAGTGGTCCCAGAGGGAACTGCACAGGTTTCCGCCTAACACTGGTGTACAGCAGTGGGATTTGTATCGAGTATACAGTTTAGAATGCTTTTTTACACTTTAGGATAACTAACCACAAAGCTTAGCACTAAAAAGCAACTTTCAAAAAACATGCCTACTGTGGAAACTTACAGTCAAGAGTCCTTGTCAGGTGAAAATACTGAGAGTTTGCGAGCTCTCTGTAGGCAAGAGAATCTTCCTGTAAGAGGCAAGAAGTTAGAACTAATAGAGAGATTGCTGGCGAAACAAAGTCTGGGTACTGGTTCAGAGGAACCAATTTCTCCAGCAAATGTAGATAACAGTGATGGTGTTCATCTGAATCGTAATTCTAATGATAGCGATGAAGAGGCTGAAGAGGAAGGAGAGGCTAACGAAACTGTCTCCCCTGCTCCTCTACCTGCCTTGCCAGCTGTACCTACGGGGCCCATACCTGGTCCCACATGTAACCCTGCTTATTTTGAACTTGAAAAAATGAAGCTCGAATTAGAATACAAACGGTTCTTTGCTTAATCTGAACGAAACCAAGAGCTCGAGTTCAGACGGATGAATACCCAGGCTGAGCAGAAGCAAGCTGAGTTAAGGCTCAGGGAAATAGAACTTAATCACGAGTTAAAGATGAAAAAGTTGTCTGTGGAAAATGCTTCTCTCTCCTCTGGTTCCTCAAGGAGCTCCAGTCCCAAAAGACCCTGCATGCCGAAGGAATTAGTGGGTATGTATGAACCGAGATTGGATGTGTTGGATTGGTTAAAACTGTTTGAGTACAATCATGGGCTCCAGGACATCACCAGGAACGATTTACTTCCCTGGTTGTTCTCTAGGCTCTGTCCTGTTGCGACTGATGTGGTAATGGAATTGGGAGAGGCGGATAAGACGGATTACGAAAGTTTGAAACTAGCTTTGATAGCTAGATTCGGGAAGACCCCTTCCAAGTATCTTAAGAGGTTTAGAACCCTCAAAAAGCATGATGGTACCCCTTGGGCTACCTGGGTGAGTGAAGGGTTGAAAAACTTAGAGGGATGGATTAAGGGTTTCAAAGTAGGGGTGTACCGAATAGTGAATTTAATATTCGGCCGGATACCGAATAGTGGAAATAAATATTCGGCCGGAACCGAATAGTTACCGAATAGTAGCTTACTACTGGAAATGTGTCAAGATATGCATAACAAGCCAAAACTGTTGGCTTTGCCAATGCTTGTTTTAACAGGACGTCAGTGAAGGACATGCTTATAAATAGATCATGGCATAGCATAGATTACAAATGCACAATAAATAAACAAAATAAAGTTTCCTTAGTTACTTATGGCACATCACTAAATTCTTAGGACCCAATAAATATATTTTCCTTTGTTACTCATTAGAGGCCCCTTTAATTTCCAATATCACTTAAAGCACTGGAGAGTAAGGTATATTTGAAAGGTAGGAAGATACTGTTTTTTCCACTAAATGTGGGCTGTCCACCTATATATTTCGCGAACATAAGTGTACCAGCAGGCAACAAATCTATGACAATAGCCAACATCCGCCAAATTGCACAAAGTTTGCACTGGTGCAAGTGTCATTTTGTACAATACTAGCACAAGGCAATACATTGTCGTAGTGCAAATAACATTATTTGTAGGCGTTTTTGCACCAGGGCTCCTAAAGGAAGGTATATCTTACAGTATCTCCCCCACAACAGCAGGGAACACATGACTCCTGACACCTTCCTAAGTGCTGACAGAGGCCTGTGGGTTTGTCTGCAGGCATCTTTTTAGAGTCACCTGGCAGCAATTAGCAGCCAGTCCCCTTGGACTGTAACAAAGGAGGTTGCCGCCCACTCTTATTCAGATGGACTGATCTCCATTAGGAACTTTTTGTCCAGATGCACATTTAAGAGGTAGCTCACCAGGCCCCAGGCTGTTTCCAGTAAGCAGACTATTCCTCCCTAAGAGGACATGTCACGGCTTCCCAAACGAAAACCGGACCATCTTACTGAAGGTGAAACTTTTAAATAGACACTTTCACATTTCCCCAAACATATTCTTGGCCGGGCAAACCTCGATTTACATTAACCTGAAGCTGCTTGATTATTTTCTTTCCACGGTGCACTCCCACCAGAGTCAAGAAGATAACATGTGCTTTCTTAATGCTTAGGCGGGCCGTGCTAATGGCCTCTCTGATTCCTTTTGGCAGCCACTGCTGGGAAGCTCGGGTGTGGCTTAACAGGGGAAGCGGCCTCATTAGCAGAAAACAGCATCTGCCAGCTGTGACCTTTCAATAGGGCTCAAGTGCCAAGCAGCTACTCTGGCGCTGCTTTCATCACCCATGGATGCGCCCAGTAGCCTCTCTCCTCCTGTTCACAAACAAGCCCCCTGACCCTTGATTCGAGTCAGATGTAAATGCAGGGGCTATAAACACTCACGATTCATGTGTTTATGCACCTCTCCAGCCTTCCTGGGGCTTCCTGCATCACCCGCCCTACGCTCTCAGCCCTCTGGGCTCTCAGCCTTCTGCGGCTAAAAGTAAATTAGTGGCTGCACGCACAAGCCCCCCCCTGTTTGGCCCTCCCCCCCCTTCTCACATTCCAGTGAAGTGCCCTTGACGGTTTCACTGATCCCATTATACGGCCACCACCTCCGCTGACCACAGCAAAGGCTGACAAGATAAAGGCTTTGAACAATGTTACGTGTGATCCCAGCCTTACAGGCGCTCTGCTTTAGTTACGTTCAGCTTCGGCTTCGAGTAATAATTAATTAATTGTTCGGCCGAATGCCGAATAGCTAATTTCGGCCGGAATTCGGCCGAACAATTACTCGAAGCCGAAGTTCGGTACACCCCTATTTCAAAGTGAACACTTATGAGGGTATGAAGAATCTTTTTATGTTGGAGTCGATTTATGATGCATGTTCTCCTTTGCTCAGACAGCACTTGGCTGATTCGAAGGAAATGGATTCCCGGAGGCTAGCTAGGGCTGCTGACTTATGGGTTGCCAACAGGGCTACTCATAAGGATTCTGGGGCAACTCAGAAAAAGGATGAGGGAAAACAGCCTAAAAGAGACTCAAAAGAGAATTCTAATAACTCAAATTCCAACGAGGGCCCCAAACAAAATAACCAGGGTAAACCCCCGGGAAATCCACAACCAAATAGTGTACCTTCTGGCCACAAACCGGAAGGAGGTCAGACCAAGCCACCATTCCAGAGAGCATTTGGAACATGCTATCTCTGTGGGGCAACTGACCATATCAAAGGAGATCCAAAATGTAAGGGTAAACCTACTGGGATCAGCACGCTCTCCTTAGCCTTCACTCCTGAGGAGGAAGTCCAAATGACTAATGCTCACTTTGAAGTCTTTGCTGACGAACCTTGGGTTCTTCAAGCAAGTGTATCAGTAGAGTCGATGGACCTGGTTAGTAATCAGAATAGGAGTGTGTATGACTCTATATCAGAAAACTCTAAATATTATTATGTGGACAGTGTTCTTGTCAATGGCCAGGATACCCCTGCCAGGCGAGACTCTGGGGCCAGCAGAACAGTAGTGGACGAAAGCTTTTTCAGGCCTGAGGATGTTGCTAAGGCACCCAAAGTTCCCACTAAGATGTCTGGAGGCCCTGTCCAAATGGTTCCAATTCTACCAGCCCTCATTCAGTGTAATGACATGGCAGTGTTGATTCCTGTCAGTGTTCAGACTGAGGTGCCTGGGAGAGTCCTGTTGGGGAATGATCTAAAAACTCTAGGAGTAGTATCCAGTACCCCCAGGCCTCCCAGTATGGAGACCCAGAACCAAACCAAATTGGCTAGGGAGGCCACCTTAAGGAACCCCTCTAAGCCTGTGGGAAGCTCTACTGAGAACCCCATTACGAGCCCTGGTGTTGGTAAGTTGACCTTTGACCCAGGCAAATTTCAGGCTAACATGTTAGGGAAATGGGAGCCTCAAACAAGCTCCATCATTGTTCCCCCAGTTTTAGAATCTGTGACTCCCCCTGCTTCTGAGGAAGAGGTGGATAGACCTACTAGAACCCTAACTAGGCCTAAGAGAACTGGTAATTCTCAGTGCTGGTGGAAAAACAGAAAAGACAAGTCTAAGGCCACAAACCTTCAGACTGTTGGACCTTCCACGGAAGACTCCAACACAATTCCTAGACTAGGGGGAAACTCCTAAAGTAGGTAAGGTAAGATCTCAGAGGAAGGAGAAGCATGTACCTTGCTTATCTCCATCCCCTCCAACCAAGAGGCCTAAAACCCAACCTTCCCTCAACAGAGAGATAGTGAAAACCTCTGGAGGCCCCTCTAGATCTAAGGAGTTTCTTTATAAGGACTCCTGGAAAAAGCCTATCATAGGTTCAGTAGTTGTATCAACTTCTGAGGGACTGGTCAACCAGATCCCCTATAAACTTAAAAAGACAGATGTCTCTCAAAGGGTTTGTAGGTCATATAGCTTGCAAAGAAAAACCTTTGATTTGAACATAGAACATAGGTCAAGGTGTCACCCCCAAAATGCTGATGGTCTCTCTAGGATGTATGTCATCAACTAGAGGTATGAGATTCATCCAGGAGTGAATTAAATCCTCCTGTCCCTTAGTCTGGGGGTGGCGAGTGTTAGGGAGAATTCTCTGTTTAGGCTGAATTTTCCTTACTTAGTGAGTCCCCCAGCAGCTTTGCTGGATTTCTGGAGTTTGTTTTTTCCATCCTGCCAAGAGTGAGACTCTTTTTCTCCCACTCTTGGACATGAATGGGTGTAATTCCTTTGAATGTCAATGTGTTCTATGGGCTATGGGGTCTTTTACTCCATAGGGTCTCATATGTTTTGCTATGTGAGTTACACCGCACCCTCCGAGCCGTAACACTGGGACGTCCTAGCGGACCTCCATCATAGACTCCATACCCGGGGACTGACTACTGTATCCCCGGGCATGTAAAGTCACCATTGGCTTTACTAGACCTAAATTTACTAACAGAACTAGTACAAACCATCTTATTGTGGACGTACTAGTAGGGGTAATTCGATTACTCCTAGGTCTGTTATTCGAGGGGGCACTGTCCCATCCCCCCTCCCGAGTTTTGGCTGGTGGCAGTGGAAACTACTTGTTATATTCGACCCGAATATAACCCTATGGGATTCTTCCCATTGTTAGAGATTGATACTTTTTCTCGTTAGTCTCTAACATACCACCGGTCTACTTATCTTAAATAAGTCTATCGGATGGTATTTTCTGCCAGAACTCGGTTTTTAAAATGGCGTCTGTGTTCGTCTCTGTGACTCCTAAACCCTTGAGCCCTTTGTTCCACTTTTGGAGGGCTTCTGTACAGAGACCCTCCAAAGTGGTGCCATTCTGTCTGGGTTACCACAGGGGTGTGGGAGGGGGTTTAGGCACCCTGGACCGAGTTGCCTTGCCAACTCCGGTCGCCCTCTGGTGTGATTGGCCCAAGTGGTGAGCCTCCCCGCTCACCACTTAACATGTGTTGATTGACAGCTAGGCTGAATGAATGAGGGCTTAATGCATTAAAGCAGGGTTTTTGGGTCTGGATCTTGAGAAGTCGCCACAGGACCTAAGAATCCGACGAGGGTAAAGCTGAGCCGACCTGCAACAACGACACCTCTGGTGGAGCCCTGCTGAACCGACTCACCACTTCCCGACAACAGAGGAGATCTCCCTGCCGTAGAGTCTCTTCCCCTGTAACGCTCACCTGATTCCCGTAGAGGCGCCGGTCTTGACTGGGCGTATACCGTATCTTCAAAGGTGATGTGTAACACACGGCTGGCTCTTTGGGCTGGACCTCTGTGCACTGTATGTCTGGCTCGAAGGGTAAGATGTCTGCAGATAGAAAATGTGGGATTAATGAACTGGGTTATTGAATGTCTCTCTCTTCTTCCCTTTCTCTTCTCCTGTAGAACCCCAAAGGTTAACGCTCTCACCTTAGGTAAGTGAACGCCGTGCTCTCCATCTGCCTCGAGGCAGGGTGCTGTAACCAGTTTCTTCACTGGATAAGGGGAGCAGGCCTCTTGACTTCAGAGGACTGCTGTCCGTCGTTTACTGCACGAACGGTAAGTTTCGAGTAATTCTAATGTCTTTAAAGTCTTTAGTAATGATGTCTCTTGTTTTGCAGGGTTCCGGCGATGGCGGATGGCGGGCTGAAGTGAGTTGAAGATGGAGCCCGTGTGATGAATAGAAGCGCCTGGAAGCATGTAAGTAAACGCTTGTTGCCTGCTTCACGATGCGCTCTAACTGTCTTTTTATTTTGCAGGTACAAGTTCGGGGCGGCTGCAGGGTGCCGGAATACTCACTGGGTTAGATGTGGAAAGGAGTAATGGCACGTGAGTATTAAAGTTCCCCAATGTCTTTAAACGCACCTTGTTTTGTCTTTCAAATGCGGGATGCAGCGCCGAAGGCCTCCGGAGCGTGCAAAGAGTTGGTAAGCTTTTGTCTTTCAGATGCCGGAATGCAGTGTGAAGACCTCCGGAGCGCACGAAGAGTAGGTAAGCCTTTGTCTTTCAGATGCCGGAATGCAGCGCGAGGCGTTGGTAACAGCCGATGGACCAGGTAAGTGAAGAGCTGTCACTGAAGACCGTAATGCTAACCTGTTCTTTCTTGTCTTTATAGGTGTTGCTGAAGACTGGATTCAGAATGGTAAGCCTTTTTCCTTAGGCCCAGGATCAGATGCAGAAGACACGATGAGCGTTCTGCTGCTGAGGATGCAGAATAACGCAAAGCAAGATTCATCCATCGGGTGTGGTTTAAATAGCCTCCTGTAGTGCTTAGGTGTCTCCTTCCACAGCCACGCCTAGGTAAGAAAAGAGTTCCTGCTTTCCAGAAGAGTTCCAGTGTTCTGAATCTAGGGAGTGGCTCCTGCCCCACCCAACAGGAAAAGTAGTTCCAAACAGAAGAGGATCAGAGACTCAACTGGCAGGCAAGTAAGCAGCATGGTCTGCTGCAGGTAAGTCCACCCAAGCATTATGAGCCCGGCGCTTCCAGCGCTGGGACTGGGCATATTTATGAGCCTGGTGCCACTGGCGCCAGGACTGGGTCCAAAAGGTCCCAATTGGGACTGGTTGGCACTCAGAACCTGGGTTATGGATCTGCTTCCAAGGGAGTTGGGAAAACCCTGACCTTTTGGAAGCAGAGATCATGACATCCCCTGGCTGGTGGGAACAACCAGTCTCCTTTTGCTTTTTCTTCGCCTCAGGACGCAGTGGTCGAATTGCCCGTGAAGAGCACCTCGCCAACCGGATAGCCACTACACCTGTACCGCGACCAAAAGGTGGTGCCTTGTGACGGAGCACTCCGTGGCTGGTCTCTTCCCTGGTGGTGCAACGATCTTCAACTTTCCTTCGATGACGAGATCATCTCTACTCTTGGCAAAGACCGGACGTGCATTCACCACCAGGAACAACTGCCCCTGTCGGAGCTGTCTCTCCACAATCAAGGTACTGTGTCCGCCTGGCTTCCCTTGTTGCCGGATAGAGTGAGGTGTCTTAATCCTCGCCTCTCCATAGGGTTGCCTCCAAGCTTTTTCTAGCGTGTTGTTCTGAACTGGTCCAATCTTCCGATAACAATTTGCTACAAAGACTCGAATGCATTTCCACTAAGAGACTTTTTGGGACATATCGCGTTGCCTCTCTCCGAGTGGGCCTGGCCTCTGAACTTTATGATCTATCGTGGTTTTTGTCTTCTTGCCTTGCATTTGTCTGCGAAGTATTGAACTGTGTTGATTTCGTAACCTGCTTATTTTTCTCTCCCATCCTAACGAATACTAGAGTGCCATCTAGGTTGAAGCATACACCTCTGTCTGCAAATAAGTGATGCTGGTAGAACCTAGACTTGTCGAACTATTGTTAGGGGGATTGATCTGTTTTCTTCGTAGAGTAATTGTAATTGAAGTGTTTGCCGTGATGGTGCCAGAGTGTTTTCTATAGATATGTCGTTATAAATCAATACCTTTATATCTTTACACTGAAGCCTTGTTGTGTGTTTGCTTGTCTTACTGTGAAGAATTGCCCTATGTTGTATACTCTACATACTGCCTAACTCTTCTTGAGGGAAGTCTGACTGCTCAGCCACAGCTACCAAGTGAATCTGTGTGGTACAGACTGCTACCAAGTGGGTTTACTGCCAAACACCTGTAGTCCTAAATCTTTTGCAGTGGTCCCAGAGGGAACTGCACAGGTTTCCGCCTAACACTGCCGACAATTCCAGTGGAGCAGGAGTGATCTCTTTCTTCATCATCTCCTGGAGAGTACCGTGCATGGTCCCCTCTCTTGCAGGTCTGATTAGCTCGTGTAACCGTTTGTAACCGTTTACTAGGAGGTCTGCGAGTATGCAATACAACTCCGAGAGTTTTCAAATCGTTACCCAACAGTACGCGTCCTGGTACCTCACTCTGTATGCTGACAGGTATCTTTACAGTCATGCCGTTACACTGGATGAGAACTGGTAATTGGGGAAGCATCGGCACAGGCCCTCCAGCTAACTTGGTGAGACGTTTGGGTGCCTTAGCAACATCCTCAGCCTGAAAAAACAATTTATCCACCACAGTTATGCTGGCCCCAGTGTCCCTAATGGCAGGAGTCTCCTGACCATTCACTTGGACACTGTCATTATAATACTCTTTAGTATTATCGGGGATAGAATTATAGACATCTAAATTCTGTTGTTCCCACAACCCCACAGATACTAAAGAAACGCTGGCTGAGACTCCAATGGGTTTGTCAGCTAGCAGTAGAAAGTTTCCACTTGCCATTTTGACTTCCTCCTCTGGAGCGAAGGCTAAGGAGACAAGCTGGACCCCTGAAGGTTTACCCTTACATCTGGGATCTCCTTTCACGTGATCAGTCGAGCCACAAACAAAGCATTTACCAAATGCTTTCTGGAATGGTGGCTTGTTCTGGCCTCCTTCTGGTTTGGCACCAGAAGACACACTATTCTGCTGCAGTTTTCCTGGTGGCTTACCCTTCTGGTTTTGTTTGGGGCCCTCTTTGGAATTTGAGTTATTCGAATTCTCTTTTGAGTCTTTTTTAGGCTGGTTTCCCTCAACCTTTTTCTGAGTTGCCCCAGAATCCTTGTGAGTAGCCCTGTTGGCGACCCACAAGTCAGCAGCCTTAGCCAGCTTCCGGGAATCCAATTCCTTTGAATCAGCCAAGTGCTGTCTGAGCTCAGGAGAACATGCATCATACATCGACTCCAACACAAAAAGATTCTTCATACCATCATAAGTGTTCACTTTGTAACCCTTGATCCATCTCTCTAAGTTTTTCAACCCTTCACTCACCCAGGTAGCCCAAGGGGTACCATCATGCTTTTTGAGGGTTCTAAACCTCTTAAGATACTGGGAAGGGGTCTTCCCGAATCTAGCTATCAAAGCTAGTTTCATACTTTCGTAATCCGTCTTATCCGCCTCCCCCAACTCCATTACCACATCAATCGCAACAGGGGGAGCCTAGAGAACAACCAGGGAAGTAAATCATTCCCGGTGATGTCCTGGAGCCCATGATTGTACTCAAACAGTTTTAACCAATCTAACACATCCAATCTCGGTTCATACATACCCACTAATTCCTTCGGCATCCGGGGTCTTTTGGGACTGGAGCTCCTAGAGGAACCAGAGGAGAGAGAAGCATTTTCTATAGACAACATTTTCATCTCTAACTCGTGATTAAGTTCTATTTCCCTGAGCCGCAACTCAGCTTGCTTCTGCTCAGCCTGGGCATTCAGCTGTCTGAACTCGAGCTCTTGGTTTCTTTCAGATTGAGCCAAGAACCGTTTGTATTCTAATTCGAGCTTCATTTTTTCAAGTTCAAAATAAGCAGGGTTACATGTGGGACCTGGTATGGGCCCCGTAGGTACAGCTGGTAAGGCAGGTAGAGGAGCAGGGGAGACAGTTTCGTTAGCCTCTCCTTCCTCTTCAGCCTCTTCATCACTATCATCAGAATTACGATTTAGATCAACACCATCACTGTTATCTACATCTGCTGGAGAAGTTGGTTCCTCTGAACCAGTACCCAGACTTTGGTTTTCCAGCAATCTCGCTATCAGTTCTAACTTCTGGCCTCTTATAGAAAGATTCTCTTGCCTACAGAGAGCTCGTAAACTCTCAGTATTTTCACCCGACAAGGACTCTTGACTGTAAGCTTCCAATGTAGACATGTTTTTGAAAGTTGCTTTTTAGTGCTAAGCTTTGTGGTTAGTTATCCTAAAGTGTCGAAAAGCACTCTAAACTGTATACTCGATACAAATCCCACCGCTGTACACCCAGTGTTAGGCGGAAACCAGTGCAGTTCACTCTGGGACCACTGCAAAAGATTTAGGACTACAGGTGTTTGGCAGTAAACCCACTTGGTAGCAGTCTGTACCACACAGATTCACTTGGTAGCTGTGGCTGAGCAGTCAGACTTCCCTCAAGAAGAGTTAGGCAGTATGTGGAGTATACAATATAGGGCAATCTACACAGTAGAACAAGCAAACACGGAACAAGGCTTCGGTGTAAAGATATAAGGGTATTTATTTATAACAACAAGTCTATAGAAAACACTCTGGCACTGATACAGCAAACAACTTCAATCACAAATTACTATACGAAGAAATAGATGAATCCCCCTAACAATAGTTTGACAAGTCTAGGTTCAGCGGCATCACTTATTTGCAGACAGAGGTGTATGTGTTAACCTAGATGGCACTCTAGTATTCGTTAGGACGGGAGAGAAAAATAAGGCAGGTTATGAAATCAACTCGGTACCAATACTTTACGGACAAATGCAAGGCAAGTAAGGCAGGGTCTACGGCAGATCACAAAGTTCAGAGGCCAGGCCCACTCGGAGAGAGGCAAGGCGATATGTCCCAAAAGTGTCTCAGTGGAAATGCGCTTCGAGTCTTTATTGCAAATTGTTATGGAAAGGTTGGACCAGTTCAGAACAGAAAAGTTAAAGAACACTTGGAGGCGACCCAACGGAAAGGCGAGGATTCAGACACCTCACTCGATCCGGCAGAAAGGGAAGCCAGGCGGGTACGGTACCTTGTTTGTGGAGAGTCAGCTCCGGCGGGGGCAGTTGTTCCTGGTGGTGGATGCACGTCGGGTCTTTGCCAAGAGTAGAGAAGATCTCGTTGTCGAAGAAAAGTGAAGTCCGGTGCACGACCAGGGAAGAGACCAGCCGCGGAGTGCTCCATCACAAGGCACCACCTTTTGGTCGCGGTACAGGGGTAGTGGCTATCCGGTTGCCGCTGTGCTCTGCATGGGCAATTCGACCACTGCGTCTTGGGCAAAGAAAAAGCAAAGGTGACTGGTTGTTCCCACCAGCCAGGGGAAGAGACTCTCCGGCAGGGAGATCTCCTCTGTCGTCGGGAAGTGGTGAGTCGGTTCAGCTGGGCTCCACCGGAGGTGTCGTCGTTGCAGGTCGGTTCAGCTTTACCCTCGTCGGATTCTTAGGTCCTGTGGCGACTTCTGAAGATCCAGTCCTAAAAGCCCTGCTTTTATGCAGAAAACCCCCATTCATTCAGCCTAGCTGTCACTTAAAACACGCTAAGTGGTGAGCGGGGAGGCTCACCACTTGGGCCAATCACACCAGAGTGCGACCGGAGTTGGCAAGGCAACTCGGTCCAAGGTGCCTAAACCCCCTCCCACACCCCTGTGGCAACCCAGACAGAATGGCACCACTTTGGAGGGCCTCTGTACAGAAGCCCGCCAAAAGTGGAACAAAGGGCTCAACCTTTGGTTTAGGAGTCACAGAGACGAACACAGACGCCATTTTAAAAACCGAGTTCTGGCAGAAAATACCATCCGATAGACTTATTTAAGATAAGTAAACCGGTGGTATGTTAGAGATTAACAGGAAAAAGGTATCAATCTCCAACAATGGGACGAATCCCATAGGGTTATACTCGGGGTCGAATATAACAAGTAGTTTCCACTGCCACCAGCCAAAACTCGACGAGGGGGGACGGGACAGTGCCCCCTCGAATAATAGACCCAGGAGTAATCGAATTACCCCTACCAGTACTTCCACAATAGGATGGTTTGTACTAGTTCTGTTAGTAAATGTATGTCTAGTAAAGCCAATGGTGACTTTACATGCCCGGGAAGACAGTAGTCAGTCCCCGGGTATGGAGTCTATGATGGAGGTCCGCTAGGACGCCCCAGTGCTACGGCACATAGGGTGCGGTGTAACACACATAGAAAAACATAAGAGACCCTATGGAGTAAAAGACCCCATAGCCCATAGAACACATTGACATTTAAAGGAAATACACACATTCATGTCCAAGAGTGGGAGAAAAAGAGTCTCATTCTTGGCAAGATGGAAAAAACAAACTCCAGAAATTCAGCAAAGCTGCTGGGGGACTCACTAGGTTAGGAAATTCAGCCTAAACAGAGAATTCTCCCTAACAGTGTCCGCACATGACCGCGAAATGGTGATTGTTGCAGGATCCAAGACCACACCTGCACAACGTCAGGCACACTGGCAGACCATTGCGGACATCATAAGTGCCCTTGGAACCGTGAGGCGCACAGCTACTGAATGCTACAAGCGCTGGAATGACCTGAAGCGCAGGGCAAAGAATAAGCTGGCCTCAAGTCATGCCGCTACTCTAGTGACTAGAGGTGGGTCTCCAGCAGAGGGCATAGAACTCACTCCACATGAGCAGGTTGCTGGGACCTACGTCACGGAGGAACAGATCCAAGGTGTGGGAGAACTGGCAGATTACGAGGCATTGTCCGGTGAGTGCACATGCATGTGTGTGTCATCCATGTGCATGGTGTGTGTGTGAGGCCTTCTGTTTGGGTGCCCGGTGAGGGTGTGTGTGCCTGAGTGGTTTGGGTCACCAATGTGCCTCATCCAATACATTCTGCGCACCAGCATTTGGGTATAGCAGTATTCCTTCTTCCTTCTGCCAACATTAGACATCCAGCCCAACACCACGTCATCTTGCCACAACATTGTTCGTTCAGGCAGATTGTTTGCATACCACCACTTTTACTAGGCATTTCTCAGTCCTATTGTCACATGTCTGACATGGCTATGGTACAGTGGACTGGCTTTGTTCCCTGGACATGATTTGTTTAGACATGTCCCTGTGCTATAGGACCATTTTGGACTGGCAGCTCCAGGTTAAACATTTGAACCATTTCAATGAAAACATAAATTTCATGAGCAAACTAGACTGAATGAACAATTGGTGCCCTCCTCTCCCTCTTCACTTTATGGCTAGGGTACATGCCATCTGTGTGATGGCATTTGTATTTGACCTGCCAATCACAGGCCAATGTGTGATGCCACTGCTAGGCAGCATGCAGCAAATGTGTTCATCTTCCATCTTGGTGTCATCAATGTGTGCCATCTGCCTTCCCTTCACATGCAGTGACGGTGCATGCATGGGAGGGTTTTAGTCATGTGGGACATGTGTCAATCAAGTACTGTTTCTGTAGCTTCTCAGCCCTAATTGTGTGCCATAGTGCTAATACCTGTTTCCATTTGTTTTCTTTTATGTCTTTGCAGGGGATGACGCACTTGATACTGCTGGGGTTGTGGAGATGGTGCAGACCCAGGAGGGGTCTCAGGCCCGACCGACCACCATTGAGGGACCTGGTGTGGTGGTGGGTGAGAACCCACAGCTGCTGCAGGTCGTGCTCTCAAGGGGTGTCTCTGGCTGCAACTCCCCCGAGCTGTATTCAGGTGTCGATTCGGATGATGAGACCTATGTGCCGTCGCAGGTGAGTGTTCCTGGGAGGGATTCTGTTCTGTCCGACCCACCTGCACCAGGGTTAGAACCCTCAATGGGGATGTCAGTGTTGGCAGGTACGCCTTTGGTGGTTACGGATGCAGGGTCACACTCCGCAACATCTGACCCTGTTCCTGGGCCAGCAGATCAGAGGGGGAATGCAGTCCTGCAGCCTCAGGCAGTGCCGGCACAGCAAGGCGCAGTTCGCCTTGCCCCAGACAGGTGTGGTGCCCGCCAACGTGGTGGCCGTCCGCCACCTGGCAATACCGCATGGGAGCAATCCATATACGGTATGGCAACCCAACAGGCAGCATCATCAGAGATGATGGCTCAGGCCATGGAGAGGGTGGCCACTTCCATTGTCCCCCCCGAAAGGCTTATGGAGCGACTACAGCAGGCAACAGACTCCATCTGCCAGTCACACAGGGAGGACATGTTGGCGTCCGACTCTGCAGGAAGCCATTTCCATAGAGTCCCAGGGCCACAGGGAAGCCCTGAGGGTGGAACTCCTTCACCTCAGGACGACTCTTGTTGAGCTTGAGGCTTCAAGAAACAGAAGGACAGAACAGCAGCTGGAGCGTCTCACACGTAGGCTCTCAGCTGAGAAGCAGGCAACTAGGGTGGAGGTCCGGGCATCCCGTGAGTTGTTGCATGGGGACCTACGCACAATTATCCTCCAGAACGAGACATTCCACACCTGCATGCTTGCTGCCATGGAGGAACAGACCAGGGCTTTGCGTGGGCTGCCTCCCATAGTGCCACCACCTCCTGATGCAGCTGCAGAGGGTGAGAAGAGCGACAGCAGGGATTCTCTCACAATAGGGTAGCCGTGCAGGCCATGAGCCATGGAGGTGTTTTTTTTTCCGCAAGATCCACACAGGTGGGTTTTGGTGTGCACCCTGTCCTCGGACCTCCTGGGTGGCCTCCCCCACCCCCCCTCCATGGGTCCATTAATGGGCATTTTTTTTTTTTTTTTTTTTGGACAGTGTGTTGCCTTGTGTGGCTCCCGTGGGCATACGCTGTATTGTGGCTGGGCACATGCAGGCTTGTCATGAATTTGGTTCAGATGCTTGGGTTTGTGTGACACACACCCCTCCTGCTTCCCGTTTCCATGGGCTTGCAAAGGGTGTGCCCAAGTGACATTGACGTACATGGTGACGTTGGACTCCCATTTGATGTGTGGGCAGTCTGTAGTCAATACTGTGTATACATTCATAGTGCATATTGTTGTTGTATTGTACACTGCATGGTGTATTGATATGTGCCTCTGCATCCATCTCATCCTCCTAATTTGCAGGTCCATTTCTCATGTCTTCACAATGCGGTCCACCTTGGAACTGGAGTCCATGTTGTAAGCAGTGCACCTACACTCTTGCGTGGCGCTAAAACTGTATACTTGGAAGTGTTCGAAGTGCTGGCATTATCAGGTAGTGAGGCTACCAATTTTTTAAGACTGTAATGTCATGTTTAAGGTAGGTTGGAGGTTGTGTAGGTGATTGGTATTCTTGGTAAGTATTTGGTGATGTGTGTTGTAGGTCCTGCATTACTGTGAGCATTTCATGTGTGGCCATGTTTCCATTAGGGACACTGTAGTTGGTGACACTTGGGGCATGTTGTGGGGATTAATTTGTTTGCTCTCACATTGCATGACATGCCATGGTGTGTTGTGTGGCCGTGCCGGGGAGGGGTTGGGTGACATGGCACTGTTCTCGTGTAGTATTCTGCAAGTGGGTATTCATTTCTGCAGCATGGAAGTGTGTCTTTTGATGACACTGCATTGGTGGTGTTTGAGTAGGTAGGGATGCACACATTGTGACACTTCCACATGAACAATCTCAGGCTGCTATGGTTCTGACAGTTGACTGTCCCTTTGTTCATCATAATTGTCAGGTCGAGTCATCATTGCTTATCAGATGGTATGTGCCAGGGCTGTGTGCACTCCACAGGGGTGTGATTTCTATGTGAAGTAATTAGCCACCAGCTGCGTACGGGCTGCCTCACCCCGTGCCCTTTCCCATCCCATGCACATCGGGCGTGCATGTGGTTGGGGATGTGGGGGCACCACCATGTCCACAGCCAGGCCCCGGCGTGTTGCAACATTGTGCAGGACACATGCTGCCACTATGGTCGTGCACACTACTGGGGGCGCATATAACAGCTGCCCGCCAGAACGGTCAAGGGAGCGAAAGCTTGACTTGAGCACTCCGAATGTGCGCTCCACTATACCCCGGGTTGTAATATGGGCTGTGTTGTATCTTACCTCGGGAGGCGTGATGGGGTTCCGAATTGGCGTCATCATGTGGGTGCTCAGAGGGTAGGCACTGTCCCCTGGTGAGGAGGTGATGGGTATCATTAGTGGGGTAGTGACATAACTCTGCATCTGACATGCATGCATGTGCAGTGGCATTCATACTCACCAAGCAGCCATGTATCGCCATGCCGGCCAGCTTCTAGGTCCCGGCTTAGGGTAGACATTCGGTAAATGAAGCTGTCGTGGGTGGACCCTGGATAGTTGGCATATACTGAGGTGATGATTCCCTTGGCATTACATACTACCTGCACGTTGCTGGAATGCCAGTGCTTGCGGTTCCTATAGATGTGCTCAGATGCCCTGGGGGGACGTAGTGCCACATGGGTGCAGTCAATGGCACCTAGCACTTTGGGGAATTGTGCCACACCGTAGAAATCCAGGGTGGCAGCCTGCCTTTCTGCAGGTGTCCTGGGCAGGTATATGTGACTGCGGACTGATGGGCGTGCAGTGATGATGTTCAAGACCTGGTGTAGGCAGCGTGACTGCGTGGCCTGTGACACCCCACCCACTATGGCACTTGTCCGCTGAAATGATTCTGTGGCCAAGAAGTGCAGTACATTAAGGACCTTCTCCAGGGGGCTGAGTGCTTGGGAGCACAGGGTGGGTGATGTGAGGTCATTCCCCCACTCACTGACCAGGTCCAGTATTATGTGTGGTGGAAACCTGTACCTCCCATACACCTGGTCATCAGGCATCCCAAAAATGCTGGTTCTGGGAGTGAAAATTCGGGCCCTCACTATCCTCCTCCTCCTCCTTTGGTAACCCATGGACACTGCTGCTAGGAACGGTATATTCATCCTGGCGTCTGAGGTTGTTTGTTGCTTGCGCACACTTTTATGCTGCGCGGGTCGACGTACGCCTGCTTCATGCTGACGTACGTGTTTCAGGATTGGACCATTTATTTTTCGGCGCGTTGTAGGCGACCGTGTGAATCTTCCCGCCCACCCCAGGAATACACGTAACACGATCTCACAGGCCCAGTCGCGAGTACATATTCCCGCCCACCCCTGGAATACACGTACCTCACTCTCACAGGCCCAGTCGCGTGTGGAAGTTCACGCGCACCCCGAAATACACGTACCCAGCAAAATCGCGTGTGAAACTTCACACGCACCCCGAAATACACGTACCCAGGGCACTCGCGTGTGGAACTTCCCGCGAACCCCTTAATACACGTAGCCTGCTGGTATCGCGTGTGGAAGTTCACGCGGACCCATAATACACGTACCCTGATGGTATCGCATGGGAGTCTACCCGCGCACCCCAGGAATACATGTACCCAGGCAAATCGCACGGTTGGGGGGTTGGGGTGCAGGGGGACATGAGTAGGGGCCTGGGGGAGGCTGCCCTGCACTTCTGGGGGTTGGGGGTGGTGGGAGACATGAGTGGGGGCCTGGTGGAGGCTGCCTCTGTACTGCTGGGGGGTGGGGGTGATGGGAGACATGAGTGGGGTCTGGGGGAGGCTGCCCTGCACTGCTGGGGGTTGGGGATGCAGGGAGACATGAGTTGGACATGTGTGGGGGCCTGGTGGACGGTGCCCTGCACTGCTGGGGGTTGGGGGTGCAGGGAGACATGAGTTGGACATGAGTGGGGGCCTGGTGGAGGGTGCCCTGCACTGCTGGGGGTTGGGGGTGCAGGGTGACATGAGTGGGGGCCTGGTGGAGGCTGCCCCTGCTCTGCTGGGGGGGGGTGGGAGACATGAGTGGGGGCCTGGTGGAGGGTGCCCCTGCACCGCTGTGGGGTGGGGGTGGTGGGAGACATGAGTGGGGGCTTGGTGAATGCTGCCCCTGCACTGCTGGGGGTGGGGGTGATGGGAGAAATGAGTGGGGGCCTGGTGGAGGCTGCCCCTGCACTGCTGGGGGGTGGGGGTGGTGGGAGACATGAGTGGGGGCCTGGTGGAGGCTGCCCCTGCACTGCTGGGGGTGGGGGTGGTGGAAGACATGAGTGGGGGCCTGGTGGAGGGTGCCCCTGTACTGCTGGGGGGTCGGGGTGATGGGAGACATGAGTGGGGGCCTGGTGGAGGCTGCCCCTGCACTGCTGGGGGTGGGGGTGCAGGGAGACATGAGTGGGGGCCTGGTGGAGGCTGCCCCTGCACTGCTGGGGGTTGGGGGCGATGGGAGACATGAGTGGGGGCCTGGTGGAGGCTGCCCCTGCACTGCTGGGGGGTGGGGGTGCAGGGAGACATGAGTGGGGGCCTGGTGGAGGCTGCCCCTGCACTGCTGGGGGGTGGGGGTGGTGGGAGACATGAGTGGGGGCCTGGTGGAGGGTGCCCTGCACTGCTGGGGGTTAGGGGTGCAGGGAGACATGAGTTGGACGTGAGTGGGGGCCTGGTGGAGGGTGCCCTGCACTGCTGGGGGTTGGGGGTGCAGGGAGACATGAGTGGGGGCCTGGTGGATGCTGCCCCTGCACTGCTGGGGGGTGGGGGTGATGGGAGACATGTGTGGGGGCCTGGTGGAGGGTGCCCTGCACTACTGGGGGTGGGGGTGCAGGGGGACATGTGTGGGGGCCTGGTGGAGGGTGCCCTGCACTGGTGGGTTGTGGGGGTGCAGGGGGACATGAGTGGGGGCCTGGTGGAGGGTGCCCTTGGATGCTGGGGGGTGGGGGTGGTGGGAGACATGAGTTGGACATGAGTGGGGGCCTGGTGGAGGGTGCCCTTGGATGCTGGGGGGTGGGGGTGGTGGTAAACATGAGTGGGGGCCTGGTGGAGGCTTCCCCTGCACTGCTGGGGGGTGGGGGTGGTGGGAGACATGAGTGGGGGCCTGGTGGATGCTGCCCCTGCACTGCTGGGGGGTGGGGGTGATGGGAGACATGAGTGGGGGCCCGGTGGAGGCTGCCCCTGCACTGCTGGGGGGTGGGGTTGGTGGGAGACATGAGTGGGGGCCTGGTGGAGGCTGCCCCTGCACTGCTGGGGGGTGGGGGTGGTGGAAGACATGAGTGGGGGCCTGGTGGAGGGTGCCCCTGCACTGCTGGGGGGTCGGGGTGATGGGAGACATGAGTGGGGGCCTGGTGGAGGCTGCCCCTGCACTGCTGGGGTGTGGGGGTCCAGGGAGACATGAGTGGGGGCCTGGTGGAGGCTGCCCCTGCACTGCTGGGGGTTGCGGGTGCAGGGAGACATGAGTGGGGGCCTGGTGGAGGCTGCCCCTGCACTGCTGGGGGGTGGGGGTGGTGGGAGACATGAGTGGGGGCCTGGTGGAGGGTGCCCTGCACTGCTGGGGGTTAGGGGTGCAGGGAGACATGAGTTGGACATGAGTGGGGGCCTGGTGGAGGGTGCCCTGCACTGCTGGGGGTTGGGGGTGCAGGGAGACATGAGTGGGGGCCTGGTGGAGGCTGCCCCTGCACTGCTGGGGGGTGGGGGTGGGGGTGGTGGGAGACATGAGTGGGGGCCTGGTGGAGGCTGCCCCTGCACTGCTGGGGGGTGGGCGTGCAGGGAGACATGAGTGGGGGCCTGGTGGAGGCTGCCCCCGCACTGCTGGGGGGTGGGGGTGGTGGGAGACATGAGTGGGGGCCTGGTGGAGGGTGCCCTGCACTGCTGGGGGTTAGGGGTGCAGGGAGACATGAGTTGGACATGAGTGGGGGCCTGGTGGAGGGTGCCCTGCACTGCTGGGGGTTGGGGGTGCAGGGAGACATGAGTGGGGGCCTGGTGGAGGCTGCCCCTGCACTGCTGGGGGGTGGGGGTGGTGGGAGACATGAGTGGGGGCCTGGTGGAGGGTGCCCCTGCACTGCTGGGGGGTGGGGGTGCAGGGAGACATGAGTGGGGGCCTGGTGGAGGGTGCCCCTGCACTGCTGGGGGGTGGGGGCGGTGGGAGACATGAGTGGGGGCCTGGTGGAGGCTGCCCCTGCACTGCTGGGGGGTGGGGGTGGTGGGAGACATGAGTTGGACATGAGTGGGGGCCTGGTGGAGGGTGCCCTTGGTTTCTAGGGGGTGGGGGTGGTGGGAGACATGAGTTGGACATGAGTGGGGGCATGGAGGAGGGTGCCCTGCACTGCTGGGGGTGGGGGTGCAGGGGGACATGTGTGGGGCCTGGTGGAGGGTGCCCTGCACTGCTGGGGGTTGGGGGTGCAGGGAGACATGAGTTGGACATGAGTGGGGGCCTGGTGGAGGGTGCCCTGCACTGCTGGGGGTTGGGGGTGCAGGGAGATATGAGTGGGGGCCTGGTGGAGGGTTCCCTGCACTGCTGGGGGTTGGGGGTGCAGGGAGACATGAGTTGGGCATGAGTGGGGGCTTGGTGGAGGGTGCCCTGCACTACTGGGGGTTGGGGGTGGAGGGAGACATGAGTGGGGGCCTGGTGGAGGGTGCCCCTGCACTGCTGGGGGGTGGGGGTGGTGGGAGACATGAGTGGGGGCCTGGTGGAGGCTGCCCCTGCACTGCTGGGGGGTGGGGGTGGTGGGAGACATGAGTGGGGGCCTGGTGGAGGCTGCCCCTGCACTGCTGGGGGGTGGGGGTGGTGGGAGACATGAGTGGGGGCCTGGTGGAGGGTGCCCCTGCACTGCTGGGGGGTGGGGGTGATGGGAGACATGAGTGGGGGCCTGGTGGAGGCTGCCCCTACACTGCTGGGGGGTGGGGGTGCAGGGAGACATGAGTGGGGGCCTGGTGGAGGCTGCCCCTGCACTGCTGGGGTGTGGGGGTGATGGGAGACATGAGTGGGGGCCTGGTGGAGGCTGCCCCTGCACTGATGGGGGGTGGGGGTGCAGGGAGACATGAGTGGGGGCCAGGTGGAGGCTGCCCCTGCACTGCTGGGGGGTGGGGGTGGTGGGAGACATGAGTGGGGGCCTGGTGGAGGGTGCCCCTGCACTGCTGGGGGGTGGGGGTGATGGGAGACATGAGTTGGACATGAGTGGGGGCCTGGTGGAGGGTGCCCCTGGATGCTGGGGGGTGGGGGTGGTGGGAGACATGAGTTGGACATGAGTGGGGGCCTGGTGGAGGGTGCCCTGCACTGCTGGGGTTGGGGGTGCAGGGGGACATGTGTGGGGGCCTGGTGGAGGGTGCCCTGCACTGCTGGGGGTTGGGGGTGCAGGCAGACATGAGTTGGACATGAGTGGGGGCCTGGTGGAGGCTGCCCCTGCACTGCTGGGGGGTGGGGGTGGTGGGAGACATGAGTGGGGGCCTGGTGGAGGCTGCCCCTGCACTGCTGGGGGGTGGGGGTGGTGGGAGACATGAGTGGGGGCCTGGTGGAGGGTGCCCCTGCACTGCTGGGGGGTGGGGGTGATGGGAGACATGGGTGGGGGCCTGGTGGAGGCTGCCCCTGCACTGTTGGGGGGTGGGGGTGCAGGGAGACATGAGTGGGGGCCTGGTGGAGGCTGCCCCTGCACTGCTGGGGGGTGGGGGTGATGGGAGACATGAGTGGGGGCCTGGTGGAGGCTGCCCCTGCACTGCTGGGGGGTGGGGGTGCAGGGAGACATGAGTGGGGGCCTGGTGGAGGCTGCCCCTGCACTGCTGGGGGTTGGCGGTGGTGGGAGACATGAGTGGGGGCCTGGTGGAGGGTGCCCCTGCACTGCTGGGGGGTGGGGTGATGGGAGACATGAGTTGGACATGAGTGGGGGCCTGGTGGAGGGTGCCCCTGGATGCTGGGGGGTGGGGGTGGTGGGAGACATGAGTTGGACATGAGTGGGGGCCTGGTGGAGGGTGCCCTGCACTGCTGGGGGTGGGGGTGATGGGAGACATGAGTTGGACATGAGTGGGGGCCTGGTGGAGGGTGCCCCTGGATGCTGGGGGGTGGGGGTGGTGGGAGACATGAGTTGGACATGAGTGGGGGCCTGGTGGAGGGTCCCCTGGATGCTGGGGGGTGGGGGTGGTGGGAGACATGAGTTGGACATGAGTGGGGGCCTGGTGGAGGGTGCCCTGCACTGCTGGGGGTGGGGGTGCAGGGGGACATGTGTGGGGGCCTGGTGGAGGGTGCCCTGCACTGCTGGGGGTTGGGGGTGCAGGGAGACATGAGTTGGACATGAGTGGGGGCCTGGTGGAGGGTGCCCTGCACTGCTGGGGGGGTGGGGGTGGTGGGAGACATGAGTGGGGGCCTGGTGGAGGGTGCCCCTGCACTGCTGGGGGGTGGGGGTGATGGGAGATATGAGTGGGGGCCTGGTGGAGGCTGACCCTGCACTGCTGGGGGGTGGGGGTGCAGGGAGACATGAGTGGGGGCGTGGTGGAGGCTGCCCCTGCACTGCTGGTGGGTGGGCATGATGGGAGACATGAGTGGGGGCCTGGTGGAGGCTGCCCCTGCACTGCTGGGGGGTGGGGGTGCATGGAGACATGAGTGGGGCCTGGTGGAGGCTGCCCCTGCACTGCTGGGGGGTGGGGGTGCAGGGAGACATGAGTTGGACATGAGTGGGGGCCTAGTGGAGGGTGCCCTGCACTGCTGGGGGGTGGGGGTGTAGGGGGACATGTGTGGGGGGCTGGTGGACGGTGCCCCTGCACTGCTGGGGGGTTGGGGTGGTGGGAGACATGAGTGGGGGCCTGGTGGCGGGTGCCCATGGATGCTGGGGGGTGGCGTGGTGGGAGACATGAGTGGGGGGCTGGTGGAGGGTGCCCTGCACTGCTGGGGGGTGGGGTGCAGGGGGACATGTGTGGGGGCCTGGTGGAGGGTGCCCTGCACTACTGGGGGTGGGGGTGCAGGGGGACATGTGTGGGGGCCTGGTGGAGGGTGCCCTGCACTGGTGGGGTGTGGGGGTGCAGGGGGACATGAGTGGGGGCCTGGTGGAGGGTGCCCCTGGATGCTGGGGGGTGGGGGTGATGGGAGACATGTGTTGGTGATCGTAGTTTAAGGTGACATGTGGCTTGGCTGGGGGGCATGGCCATGGTGGATGGGTTGCTTGTGGGACATGAGCAGGGGTGCAGGGTAGTCCCCTGTGGTGTGGGCTGCCTGCAGGGGCTGTGCAGGGTGTAGAGGGAACACCTGGGAGGACCCACACGGCCAAATCACGTGTAGCATTCCCCGGCACCACCGAAATACATGTACCCTGCTGAAATTGCGTGTGAATCTTCCCGCGCACCTCGGAATACACATACCCAGGCCAATCGCGTGTGGAACTTCCCGCGCACCCGAAGTACACGTACCCAGGCCAATCGCGTGTGGAACTTCTAGCGCATCCCGAAGTACACATACCCAGGCCAATCACGTGTGGAACTTCCCGCGCACCCCGAAACACACGTACCCAGGCAAATCGCGTGTGGAAATTCCCGCGCACCCCGAAGTACACGTAACCAGGCTAATCACGTGTGGAACTTGCCACGCACCCCGAAACACACGTATCCAGGCCAACCGCGTGTGGAACTTCCCACGCATCCCGAAACACACGTACCCAGGCTAATTGCGTGTGGAACTTCCCGCGCACCCAGAAACACACGCACACGCTATTTTTCACACAGCGGGTGTCCGTGTTTGTCGGTACCCCTTTGCACCTCATTTGTCCTAGAGGTCCACTGTATGGACCATTCATCATGGCTGTATATGGGTGCTTTTTGTTAGCGCACATTTTGGTGCACATTTATTTCAGGCGCAGGTACGCTACCGCCTGCTTTCTTGTGGCGTACTTGTTTGGCCCTGTGCGCGTCTTTCACTGTGCGCTGGTTTGCCCTATGCGATTCCATGAATACGGGTTGTAGGCGAGCGTGTGGGCGTTCCGCGCACTTGCCTCCTGTACTTCCCGCGTGACGCCCATATTTTCACGCATTGTTCCCCATTCCGAGTGTTACGCCCCGTGTTACGCCTACTTTTGTGATGTGCGCCGCCCTATGTGCGATTTCGCAGTGGCCGTGGCGCACACTGTTGGATGGCCTGTGCGCCGGCGTGCGCGCCACACTTTTTCAGCGCACATCCAACGTTTTTCTCGCGCACGGACTTCCATGAATCGATGTGCGCTGGTTTCCCTGCGATTTTCGCACTTGCACTGTGATTTTCGCACTTGCACTGCCAATCGCACATTTTGGCACCTCTGCGCGGGAATTTTCGGCGCACATTAATTCCATGAATCGACCTCTGAATGTTTCCAGCCAGGAGTAAGGCACACACTGATTTTTTATGCCTCTTCTGTCTCGTAGGGGTGGGGGCACACACTGCAGTTTAACATCCACTCACTGTTTTACATCTTTCTTCTCTCACAGGGGTAGGTACACATTTTTTATTTTTTACTTCTCTCCTGTCTTGCAGAAATGGGTGCACAGAATACATGTTAATGTCTCTCCTCTCTTTCAGGGGTCAGCACACACATTGAATTGTTGAGTCTGTCCTTTGCCGCCGGATTGGGTGACACATTAAATGTTTATGTCTCTCTTGCCTTGCATGACTGGGTGCACACACCACATTTGTATCTTTCTCTTATTTCACAGGGGTGGTCGCACACACTGACATTTTATGGCTCTACTGTCGCAGGTTTGAATGCACACACGGAGGTTTTACAAAACTTCTCTCGTGCAGTTGTAGGCATACATTTGTATGTATCTACTCTCTCGCAAGGGTGAGGTCACACATTGAATGTTTCTGTTTCTCCTGTCTCAGAGGTTGGGCTCATTCAGTAAATGTGTCTCCTCTCTCTCAGGCCTCTCTCTCAGGAGTAAGGCACACACTGAATGTTTATATCTCTTTGGTTTCGCTGGGGTGGGGCCACACACTGAATTTTTACATCTCTCCTGTCTCGCAGGAGAGGTCACGCACATGCCATTTTACATATCTCTTCTCTTGCAGGGGGTAGGTGCACATATTACATTGTATAAATCGCCCTTGTTTTGGAGAAGTGGGTGCACAGACTACATGTGATTGCCTCTCCTCCCTTTCAGGGGTTATGGCACACACTGAATTTGTATGTTTCCCTTATCTCACAGGAGTGGGGACACATACTGCATTTTTGCATCTCCCCTATCTCTCCTATCTTGATTTTGATGACTCGTATGTTTGATAGGGGTGGGCAGACACACAGAATGTTTATATATCTCCTCCTTCAAAGGGGTAAACGCAATCACTGCATTTGTATGTCTCTACTGTCTTGCGGGATGGACCACACAATAAAATGTTTACAGCGCTCCTCCCTTACTGGGGTGAGGGCAAACACCGAAATCTTTCATCTCTCCTGTCTGGCGAGGGCATACAGTACATTTTTCTAGCTCTCCTGTCTCGCAGGGCTGGGCTCACATAACAAATGTTTACATCTCCTTTCTCTTGTAGGGTTTGGGGCATGCACTGAGTGTTTACATCTCTCCTGTCTGACAGTGTTGGGCACACACACTGAATGTGTACATCCTTCTCTGGGGACAGGAGCCTGAATAGGGAATACTTGATTCATGGACCACACTGAAGTTTGAGATAAGTATCTTCAAATAGTGGGACTCATTACATCAATAGCACATTTCAGCAAGACATATTAAACTGTTGCCACAGGCTAGACTGAATCATTCTTACCCATTAGTGTTTGTTGTGCTAGGAAAGATAACTGTCTCTATTTACAGGCTCTCTCCTGAGACAAGGAAATGTCCTGGTTCCTGAAGTAGGACACCTGCATTTCAAATGTCTATCCTCACTATTTTTGTGCTTTTAGGTTTTTTTCAAATGTTGATCTTTAGTATATTTTGTTACTTTTTAAAGGGGGTGTGCAGAAAACAAAAATAAGAAAATCGACTTGTTTACACAGTTACCCCATGCCATGCCACCACCACAGCAAATCTCACAACATTTGCAAATGCACTCAGAATGGTGCTTCTCAGTATGTTGCTGTGCACTGACCGTTATCAACTCAATTACCAATTCTCTATGGCCCACACAGTACACACAAAGTCCTGATTTGCTGCCCAATTTTGTCCATGGCCCGGCCCTAAAGGACATTGACCCTTACTCCGACACTTGTGAGTGGCACCTGGGACTGGTCTGGCCCTGGCAGCAACCAGTCACTGCGTGAGCAGGACTTGCTCTTTACATGGACAAGTCCGAGCTTATGACAATGTTTTTGCCATTCCCCTGTGCCATCCTGGGTTGTCTGTTTTGCAGTCTCCTCATCAACATCAATTGTTTGCGGCTTGGAGTCAGTTGAACTTGCAATACACATCCCAGTGCAAGCCAGTGCTGCAAGTGGTTCGGGAGGGCTATGACACCCAGCAAATGGATAGCAGAAATATTCCCCCTCCTAACAGGATTTTTCACCAGGAACAATGTGCACTGCACAGTTTCAGGCTCTCCTGCTGATCCCACAAAGGCTCATCAAAGTAATCCAAGCCTGCGATGAGGATGGCAAATGTGGGGGGGGGTGAATTCCTGCCCTTCCAGTACCTTTGGTGGAACTCCTTGGCATTCTGTGAACCCTCACTGCGCTTTATTCCTTCTCCTGACCTCTGCAGAATTAGCTCTCCTCCTCCCAATTATGCAGAACTAGCTCTCCTCCTCCCCATCAGCCCAGGCCCCTCTGCCACCTCACCACTGTTTTGTTCTCACCATCACACTAGCACAATTTTCCTCATCACCACCAATCCTACCAAATCATCTGCTGGATGAGGCAGATGTTCTGTCCCTTCAGATTCCAAATAGGAGGACAAGAGATCCACATCCATATCTGGATTCAGATTGCTGTACTCCCCCGGGACAGACAGTACCTCATTGGATTTCTCCCCTCCATCCCTGCCAATTTTCCCAACAAAAAAGACGTTCTTTTTATTTAAAAAAGGAGTTTTCTCTAAAAAATTGAAAAAAGATTAAGGTTTATCAACTAAAATATCAAAATAAACCTGGCTTTTAAAATTAACTGGCTTCAACACTAAAAACAAAAAGAAGAGTTTCTCCTACTTATGCAACACAGGTTTCAAACAGATCACCCACTCTACCCATCATCTGTGGAGTCCAGCAAGAATCCATCCTCTCTCCCATGATCTTCAATCTTTACATGCAACTACTCTGAACCCTCTGCGCTCCACACAATAGCCACATCCACCAATACGCAGATGACAGACAGCTCTACCTTAAGATTACCTACCATCAAAGACATCCACACACAGGCTCAACACATTCCTCACATTGATATAGTTGTTGATGTACAGTGCTTACCTGAAGCTTAACCCCTCAACAATACAGAACACCCTGACATCCAGACCTGGCATTCTACTATGCACATCAAGGGCTTCATACCCGAACTGGCCCGAACATTGACAGACACCTCTTCTTCAAACAGCAAATAGCAAGGAAGACACAAAAGGCTTGGCATTGACCTCTAAATGCCTGACATAGTGCACAGCTCAATCTAAATGCAATATACCTCAAATGGTGCAGGCTCAATCTAAATGCATTACACCTGAAAATATTAGGAAAATCAGGCACCTCTGCCCTTTCAACACCACCAAGCATCTCTTAACTACTCTTGTCTCCTCGAAACTGGACTACTGAGCCAGAATCCCCTTTGGCCACCCCAACTATGCTTTCTGTCCTCACAAAAAGAGCATTAACTTTGATACCAGGACTCCCTTTGAGCTCCCTCACTTCTCACCTACTTCCTCGTTTCGTCACCAGGCTGAATGGCTAAAGATGCAAAACATGGGAAGATTTACATTTCTTCTCCTCGTTCACAAATCTAACCACAATGTATCTATCCTCTCTCCAACTCTGCAAGCTTTCTCGTAATCTCGGCTCTGCCTCCTCGACTACCCTGGTGGCTCCCCACCCTCCCTGTGCTTCCTCTCGCTTACACTGCTTCTCCCTTCTTGCTCCACTTGCATGGACATTTGAGAAACCAAATATACAAGCCTACCACCTCGCCTCTGAGTTTCCCTCTGACCCTACCTCTCATCTGCCTACTAGCTAACATTTTACCTTTACCTCTAACCTGCCTCTGTCCCTCACTTCCTCTGCCTCCACTGAAGCACTTCACCCATGATGATCACATCACGGGTACAGCTGGCCGTAACGCCTACATGCGCTTAGATATGTCCACTGTTCATTGTCCTTAATCTGTATATGTCCCCAGTGACTGTTCTATTTACTTCCCTCCACAACTGTGTCAGAATGTCCCTCAAACTCAACCCATTGTAAGCAGCTCAACGCTTCTCGTCAAATCAGATTTCTTATCTATTGTATGTTCTTTTGTGTGTGATCAAAGTAGCATTGTTCCTCCTGTATAATAAATAAATACATGAATAAAACAATGGTGCAGTCTCAATTAAAATGCAATACACGTCAAATGGTGCAGGCTCAATCTAAATGCATTTCTCAGCATAGCATGATCTTCTTTCTGTATCTCAAGGCACACATACGCTCATAGGAGAACTAAATTCCTTCTTAACCCTGCCTACCCGTAGGTGGATAAGCCAGAATCATAAATCATATTTGCCAGAAGCTAAGACAATTAATATGAATGTGAAAAACATAAAACCTCTTGTAGTGGCAATTAAAGTATGTCTGCCTATTTGCTAAAGCATAATCCAGCAATCATGAAAAGCATCAGACCCTGTGGTCAAAGCACCACTTCTGTGTCAGGGACCCCCTATGCATATGCACATTTCCTGGTACACTCAATACGCAGTCCACCCGGGCCACAGGCAGAATACGTTCACCTGCGGTCAGCACCAGCATCGCCCTGCTGTTAACGGGGGCTTTTAGAGTCCTTCCATTACTGGCTTCTATGGGAGATCTTTGAGACATTCCAAAATGTAAATAAAGACTACAGTGCCTACAAATAAGTAAACCATGGGTTCCTTGCTTCTGGCTACTGCATTTGCCTTATGCATCTTCATAATGTAAACAAAAAGCTAAGAGCTCAGGGTAAAATAAACAAAAGCTTTTCTGCTTTTGCCGGAGGACCCCCTACCTACGCTAGATGTTAGTAGCATCTGCCCTCTACACACCTCCGTACCATCTGAATATAGCAGAGAGCTCATCACTTAATATTGTGTTAAACAAAGAGCACAGAGCACACAATGTTGTTAAATACTCCAGGCAGCTCAAAAAGTAAACAAAATGCAAATGGCTTCGATTTACCAAAACATCTTCTGTGCCGCTATGTCTGGAGAGATTGTTACAAAAGACAACGCCAAAGAATTCACAGCATGTGCAAAGTGCTCATTGCAGCTTCCATTTTTATAGAACAGGTATTGCTGCACAATTCACGTACCTATGTATGCAAATCAGCATTTGTATGTATTTCACGCTGTATAGCAGCTTACTCCACTATCTTAATCTATGAGCTACATAATGAACATATGCTGGCTCAGTAAGTACATCACTTCAACATCATTCCCATTCTAAAAAGGGATGGTGTATATTTCCACACATCTAGTGTCCTACTCTAAGACAGGTTTAATGGCATCTAAGTGCTTCCACCAGATTGTAAGTGCTGCAAACTGAATATAACACCAAGCAATATGGCGCTTGGGTGTGCATACATTTATCAATCAATATATGATTAATCAAATGCTACAAAGGCTGTTTTCCTATCCAGGTTGCTAGTTTTCTATCTACAACCTACCAGGCTTCAGCCTCAAGAGTCAAAATCTTCACTTAATCTCTATGTGAGCGCACATATGGCTCGAATTGGCAGATTTTTCTACATCTGCTGCTTCATGGATTGCCCCAGGAGGGGTAATCTGGGCAAAATGCATTTCACTCCACTCTCCGACCTACCTGAGACTAGGTGATTTGCTCCCCACTGTTTCCTCCCATGGTTGCTTGTAGATCCCTTGTGCAGAATGGCCCACCCTCCCTCACTCATTTGTATCACTGCTTCCCTCACTGTGTTGTTCCCCCTATGATTGTAAATTGCTTTGTTGCTTCCCGAAGCAAGGTCTGCACTCAAAAAGTACCCTAATAATAATAAAATTAATACAAAGAAAATGATTCCTTAAAAAAGAAATGTCTTCCCAAACAGACTCAGTATATGAGAGAAAACTGGTTACCCCACCATTTCACACTAATATGAATTAGGTTTGCACATAGTCCTAGCCAGATGCTTAACAAGTCATCAACATTAAATCTTTAATGTGCAAGTGTCAAATGTGAGAAGAACAAGACTAGTCAATACATGATGTCTGCTCAGGTTTTGGTCAGCACATTTTGTTTCATCCCTTCTGATGGGATACGCTTATCCCAATCGTTCTCACATGGTTCTATATTGGGTCTTCATCAGGTCAAGAACCATTTTTTTGCTGGATTTTTTAATCCATCTGGTCAACCCCCAGTTCTTTGAGCTAGGAAGCTCAATCTTGTTACGGAGTGTGCAGGGCAGACTTCTAATTTATTTTCTTCTGTATTTCATCCATGGCGTGGCACTGTTCCACTCATGTGCTGACTAGTCTTTTTTCCAGAAAGGACATAAAATGTTTGTTCTTCCCACAACAATGTACACCTGTAGATTATAGAATTATTGCAAGCCTAGGTGAAGGGTTCGGGTAGGCTGAAATATCTCACAACTTCTCTGTTGTATGTTCTGGGAGTGTTACGTGTGGTTTTTGACTATTATGAAATGTGTCAAATAGTTTTTTTTTAATGATGGTGGTTTGCAGTTTAAGAAACACATATCAGCTCATACTAACCCCTGGGGCAAAAGAACATTTAGTGTTGATGTTTGTTGAACATTTGTCTAAATATGTTCTCTATATGTGTATAGTATTTTTGTATTTTTGTATGTCATAATTTGCTCAAGACATTTACAAAAATAAGAATAAATATACATGTTTTGTTAAGGAAATATGCTAGATGTTAATGCTGATAACGTGTTAAGCATCTAGCTAGGACTATGTGAAATCCTAAATCGTGTTAGTGTGAAAGGGAGGGTTAACCAGTTTCCTTTGATATATTGTTCTATTCATATCTTTCCTCCTTAAAACTAGTCCCCCGAGAACAAAAAATGGGGAAATACCCATATATTACACATTCCCAACAAAACTGCCTGCGTGCCTAATATATATGCAGTAGCAGGCCTGTAGCTATGGTTGAGTTGCTCAACACAAATGGAATTGCAGTTTTTGGGCTGCTTATAACTTTGGCACCGTTTGACGAACTTGCACCAAACTTTGCAAAACAAAGTCTGTGGCCACTTCCGAATGATTTTGGGATGTTTGGTACAGTTTTGCCATTGGGGGGCTAATTTGTGGGGAGGGGGGTCCCAACATTTTTGCAATCCTCACAGACATAATGGAAAACCAAATTGCTCATGCCTACAGCCCAAACCGCTGGAATGATTTGCACCAAACTTGTGAGGGGAGCGTCAGATTGGTTCCAAAATCATGCTTTTGCAAATTTGGTTTAAATCTGTCCAGTAGATATGTTTAAAATGGACAAAAAGTAGGCCAAAGAAAAATATCTGCGTCTGGTCGCCGGACTCACTTCCTAATTCAGTGTCCGAGGACACCTCTGGGCCAATCAGGATGTCGCCTAACTTCCGTGGACATTGTGTGCACCGATTGCTTGCTCAATTAAAAACGTGTGGTGAGTCAAAACATTTTAAATGGATGCCGTGTTGGATTTGTGAACTGTGCCTGTAGTCTGCAAACATTGTGGTAAAAACATTAAAAACACAACATTACTCTGGTCAAACTAATGAAACAATCTCTGCGGAGTTGACAAATTATGGGGTAGGATGTGGCCATAAAAAGCCAAAAATCAGATGTTTCTTTCTTCTCCGTAGTCCGCAAAAAACAGATGTTTAGGGACATTGCTGGTGTATTCATTCACAAACTTGACAGAAGTTTGAGGACATCCATGCATATTTCTGCATAATAGGGTCGGTGAAAAGCAGTTTTTGGATGGCTTGTAACTTTGGCACCATTCAATGAAACTGCATGTCATTTTGCAATATCATTTTAGACCCCACTTCTGCAAAGTTTGGTACTGTTTCGCAAGAGTGGGCAAAATGAGAGGGGGGTTCCAAAATGTTTGAAAAGCTTATACATTCAGTGCCTTTTGACGAATCTGTGTAAGAGTTTGAAAAAAGATGTTAGACCCAACTGTCTTTGTTTTTGCAATGCGTGATGGGATTTTGTCAAGAGGGGACAAGATTAGAGTGGGGGTCTCAACATTTTTATATGGCTTATAACTTTGGTGCCATTTGATAAACCTGCAAAAAAGTTTGCAAAAGAATTATCGACCTAACCTTGAATGCTTGCTGCAAACTTGTGCGAGGAGCATTGGCAACGACCCCAAAGCATGGTTTTATATTTTTAATAGTGTTATAACGTAGGTCAAACATTGTGATATACCTTTGGTGACTGAGGTATAGCCTGTAGCCAGGGCCAATGGCCATATTGTCTGGGTCATAACAATCTGGCCACTGGCCAAGGTCACAAGGGATTGGCAATGTGGTAAAAGTGGGCATGGGCACCAGGGACCAGCTAGGTGGTGAAGTTTTTCAAAATTGGGATAGTTTTGAATGAGAAAATAAATTCTGCTCATGGCTAAAACCTGAAGTGCTGGACGGGAGTGCAGCTAGCTTGCACGAGGAGACTTAGCAAGGACCTGAAAGCATGGTTTTTCAAATCTGTCTTGCGGTTTACTTTTTCCAAAGTGTCAAAATATAAGTACAAAAAATAGTGATATAACTTTGGTGCCTGGGTAGTGATACTGGCCCTCGGCAAAGACAAATGTGCACTCCAAGTTGCTTATTTGGGACATGCAGCATGGCCGAAGCCCATGCCTCATGGATTGTGGAGACTGGACATGGCTGCAAGCCATGAGCACTGGCCATTGGTCACATTATGAGGTTAGAGTGGACACTGAACTAGGATGCAGAGTAGCTACAGTGGATAACAGTGGTGGTTTGGTGGGGTTGGGGTCATGGTTGAGCCACATGCCCTAGGCAAATCAACCATGACTTGCATCCCCAGCATGCCCTGCTGATAATGACGCACATCAGTATGCATTCACAAAAATATATTTGTTAAAGGAGTTTTATAGTTCTTTCATATATGTTAAAAGAGGAATTCATAATAACTTATATACAGTGATACAACATCATGAAACATTTTTACTAATAAAAACCAATTACATTTTGGAAAAGAAACGTTGTTAAAGGGACATTATGGTTATTTTGAATTAATAAAAACCTAGCAAATTCAGTGAAATAACTTTGTTAAGGGACATTATGGTTAAGTTGCACTAATACAAACCTATGAAATTCAGTGATAAAATGTATTTAAGTGACGTTATGGTTACGCTGCACAAAAAACAACCTATCAAATTCAGTGAAAGAAATGTTGTTAAAAGGGCATTTTGGTTAAGTTGCACTAATAAAAACCTATCAAATTCAGTGAAAAAACTTTGTTAAAGGGAGGTTAGGTTTACAAGTAAAATCGGAAAACCCAAGAAATTCACCAGTTTTGGTAAGCTATGCAACCCTAGCTCATGCTACCGCCATGCACCGAAGACATCAAAGATGACATCGAAAATGTGTAATAGTTTCTTTCATCCATCCCAAAACGTTAGCACAAACAGTACAACCCATGTTTGCAGTAATCTGGTGCCTACAAATTCCAAGAGTTGGTGACTCAGTTACAGCCACTAACTGCGCTCTCATACCTCCCAAAAAATCTTCTCAACTAGTATGTTCTCTCATCCATCAGAAAAAGATGGCACGCCCACAACAACCACTGGATCTACCTAAGTGGTTCAAACAATTGTAATATTTCTTTCTTTGGGACTATCATTTTTTCTCATCAAAATAATATGGCGTACTCAGTTACATCCAGAGAATGAATTCTCTGGGTTCGAAATATTTCTACAAATCTTTCTTCACAACTAGTATTTTGTAAAATGTAAAATATTTTCATCCAGTGTTTTATCCCACCCATCACAAAACATTGACACACCCAGTAAGAACACTGAATGTGATTACCATACGACTGCTTTCACCAATAAACATACTTCTCCTGTGTCCAAATAATTATTTTCTCTTAAGCTACCATTTTGTCTTGTTACAAAAGACAGCCTTCTCAGTTAGCTTCGACAGTGAGTCTCCAAAAATTTGAATAATTTGAATGTACTTCATTGTAAAATGGTCTTATATAGTTGGCCTCTCTGCGCATGGTTTTGTAAGAAAAGTGGCAGAGTGTGTTAGTCGGAAAGTGGGAAGGCAGGTGTTGATGGCTGTGTCGATATGAACATCTCTATGTTGATCGTGATTGGTACCGACCAGGTAGGTTAGCCGTATGGGCAGCACTGGATTTTGGAGTGTAAAAACAAACAGCACGGTTGTTAAAAGAAGATGGATACAGTCTGAATCATTTAAGTATACTAGACCTAGGAAGTCGTCTGTAGGATTGTGGGGTGTGTAAGGATGTAAGATTTTAGTAAAGCAAGGTTATTTTAGGGATGATGGGGTGGAGAGTTGTGGTTTGGGTGTTTTCACTTCTTGGCTCTTTTGGTAGATTTCACTGAGTTTAAAGATGCGGACCAGTGCCACAGAGATGTTTCATGAGTCAACCTGGTTTCCTGGAGATGGCCGTGCCAAGAGTTTAAAAACATGCTTGTACTAAACTACCCCAAGTTTCTTTCTTGTCCACCATTTTTAGTCAGTTGCTGCTATTTTTCTTTTCTTTCAAAGGGGTTGCTTCAAATGCCAAGTATTCAGCTGTTTCCTGAAGGTCTGCTGGTTCTCTTCCAGTCAGTGAGGTTTGGGAAGGGTGTTCTACAGTTTCATGGTCAGAACTGAAAAAGAGGATCCTCCTTGCCGTTTCTTGTTTAAGTTGGAAACTAGGACATGTGCAGCATTGGTGGATCGAAGTATTCTGGAAGAATTGTAATGTTGAAACTACCTTCTGAAGGAGGTAGGGCCCCTTCCATGGTATGAATGATGGTTGATGCACATGTTGAACCCTTTTTTTATTGGTAGCCAGTAGAGAGTACGTAATGCTTGCATGATATGGTCAAATTGATTGACTCTGCATTTTGAACTCTTTGAAGTGTGTTTGTTTGTTTGTTTTATTATTTGTAATGCACACCAGACCCAAGGGTATCAGGGCGCAACAGTTACAAGAGTATGCGAAGCTTAGTTACAGTGAATCATAAAGTGAAATACATTACTTACAATAGCAGGATATGCAGATATTTACAGATATTACAAGGCATTGTATACAAAATGTAGGTTATCACCATGGGGGCAGCAGGTAGTGCATCATAAAGTGAAATACATCACTTACAAAAGCAGGATATACAAATATTTAAAGATATTACAAGGCTTAGTACACAAAATTGAGGTTACCGCCATGGGTATAACAGGTGGGCATTACTAGCATTTCAGTTACACAGGCAGGCATGGATTATGCATCGTGCAAGTTAATGGTCAGTGGATTTTAACCACAAGATAGTATTAGTTCTGAAATTCTGGTAGGACTGGTCTACTCTCAGAGTAGGAGGCAGGGAGTTCCATAGTTTGGCCACTTTGACAGGGAAACTATTACCTCCAATCGTGGATAGTTTGAATCTAGGGATGGACAAGCAATCCTTGTTTGCTGATCTGGTTGGTGTTAGGGATGTCCGTTTGTGGATTCTCTCAGAGAGGTAGATAGGTGCAGCATTGTTAAGCGATTTATGGGTGAGCGACACAGTTTTTAGTAGGATTTTGTCATTGGTCCGGAGCCAGTTGGCCTGTCTCTGAAATGTGCTCTCTTCTGGATATACCTAGGGCCGCTCTAACAGCATTGTTTTGTAGGGATTGGATACTTCTAATAATGGATTTGTTTGAGCCTATGTATAGGGCATTACAATAATCCAAACGGGACAGGATGAGGGCTCTGGCCAGGATGGTACAACTGTTGTTCGAGAGAAATGGCTTACCAGTTCTAATGAGTTTACACGTGTACGCCATGGAGGACGCTAGCGTGTTGACCTGTTTGGAAAAGGATAGAGTAGAGTCGAGGTAAAAACCTACTGTTTTTACCTCCTGTGCTACCTTGATAAGGTTGCTGTCAATTATGAAGGAAGAATAATCAGGTCCTAGTTTTTTAGGTTAGTAGGGGTACCTAAGATGATGAGTTCTGTTTTATCATCATTCAGGTATAGACTGTGCATGGCCATCCATGCCTGGATGATGATGTACACTCTATTCACCAAGGCCAAATCCTTGTCATCATCCCCTGAAAGTGGGAGGAGGATCTGAGTATCATCTGCATAGTTAGCGCAGGTGATACCGAGATGGACCAGATCATCGAAAAGGGGCTTGGTAAAGATATTGTACAGTGTGGGCAAGACACATGACCCCGATGGCACACCACAGGTGATAGGTGTGGGGTCAGCCGCTGCTGAAGGCGAGAAGACCCTCATTGTTCTGCTGCTTAGGAAAGATCTAATCCAAGTTATGGCATCTTTGGAGAAGTGTGCTGCTGTGTCAAGGTGGTAACACAAGATTGTATGATCCACCAAATCAAAAGCAGCTGAAAGGTCCAGGAGGAGGAGCAGAGCAGATTTACCACTGTCTCAAAGTTCATCGACTTGGGTCTTGAGATCGATGAGGGCAGTCTCCGTTCCATGTTGTGGAAGGAAGCCTGACTATCTAGCTCCTAACAGGTGGTGTAATTCCAAGTATTTTTAGATTTGCATGTAAGCCACCTTGTCTAGTATAATGTGACAGACAAAAACAAGGTGCTTGGGAGGCATCGGTGTACGGCTCACACTATTAATTGAAGTACAATCTGATTTCAGCATGAGCTGATGTTTATACAGAGCACGGAAGCATATTGAGACAGGAAGGACATGGTGGGCAAAGGTAGCGTAATAAAGGCAAATGTAAGAGTAGGACTAAAACAAAATTACACTTCTGTAGTTAAAATGCTGGAAAAGCAGGTGACGGAGGTACAGCAGGTACTTTCGCCTAGTGCCGCTCTTGTACTGATAGTAACAGTACAGAGAGGAGACTGACCAAAGGGCAGCAGTAATACATGCCGACAGGCATCCGTGGTACTGTGACTTAGGTGACGGTGAAGTCTTTGATCATGGGACAGTGTCCTCGTGATGGAACGGGAACAGGCAAAGCATCTGGTGGAGGGCTGAGTGCCACTTGTGAGGCAGGTAAGAATGGGGTGCACGGCCCGATGTGAACTAGCTGAGAGCGGAGATTACTGAAGGAGGGTGGCGGGAGGAGGAGAAGGAGACAGGTAACAACTATGGTGAGGAGGTAGTCCTTGATTGATTAGGATGGGCTATGAGGGAAAAGGCAGTCGCACATCGGCATGTCTTTGATAAAGTCTCACCTTGCTTAGTTTGTGTAGGTCAGTAGAGCGCAGAGCAGGGGAGTAGGTTTAAGAGCGTAGGTGCTCGTTCGTGCTCGGTCAGGCTCAGTCAGGTGGAGCCTTTTTCAGTTGCCTTCTTTGGGGGCCAACTTTCGCCTGCCGGTGCCCCACGATTGGCTATTAAGCCAGGGATGCCAATCAGGATTCGGCTGAGGCTCAGAAGGTGTTGGAGTTGGCCATAAATGCAGCGGCAGCCATCCTAGAAGGGCAAAAACCTTGTGGTTTAAACTGCCATGAATATGTGGTAATCACTTTGTTTTTTAGCCCAGGTTGCTCAGGGAACTTGGAGAGGGCAGGCAGGCAGCACATTAGGTAATCTGGGAGTTTGAGATAGAGGCTGCTTGCAGTCAGGTTTGGATAGTATTAGAACAATTATGGCCCAGCCCCCCCCCCCCCTCCCAGCACTTGTCTGCACTTACCTTGCACTTGCCACCAGCTGGCCCTATTTATTTATTTATTTTTTATTCTACCAACCCTGTTCAGCACTTCCCCCTCTCCCCTTCCCCTTGCACTTGTTCCCTTCCCCCTACCCCTGCACTTGCGTGATCTGAATGACACCTGGCTTAGTAGGATTGTTGTCTGTCTTCCTCCCTGTTCCCCCCTCCCTGCCTCATCGCGCCTTGAAACACTTATGTATAGGCGCGTTACAAATGCTATATCATATCATATCAAGGCCCTGTGGGCGAATCTTTTGGAAATTGAGCTGTTAGTACTGCAATGTGGGCATGTCTTTGCAATGAAGGCATTTTGCTTAGAGATGCTTGCCTTCTCATCTCTCGCTTCTGACGTATTTCCCTTTTGGCATATGTAAACTTTTAGGCTCCGTTATCCTAGGAAAAGCAGCATTAACAGGCAGAAGTCATCATATAATAAGTGTTCTCACCTGCCTCAAAGTGTGTGTGAATCTTTAAGGAATATATTCACAATCACTAACTGTATTACACTATGCTGTCCTTCGTGATAACACTGACTAACATAAAAAGCGTGCCGGCTCTATTCCCTGCCAGCTATATTGTTGCAGTATGATTCCTTGCCCTGTCTGGACCACCCCTTCCATTGAAATGAACGTGTACCTTTGGGTATAAGAACGGTGCATGGAGGGAGGGGATTTTCACCTGCTCTGAAGTCTTGTGCTGTCGTTGGTTTTGTTCTTGTTATTGCTTTTTAGTAATACATTGTTCACCAATCCACCAGAATCATGAGTGGTCTTATTTTCCACCACAAGTTTTGTGCCCTGGCTCAGATTCCTTGCTGATCTCTGTCCTAATTCAAGGGTGCTCGGCACACTTCTCAGTGAACCCTGTGGGCCCAAAAGAGGAGAGCTGGCCGAATCACCCAGATACTTGAGAAGGGCGGGCGGAGCAGCTGCGGAAGAAAGAGCCAAATGAAAATCATGGGTTGGTGAACACAGGTAATTGTGTAAGTGTCTTGTTATGTCTTGTATTGTTTTGTCTGAAATGGGTTGTGGGTAAATGTGTGACTGAAATCTGAAATTGAAACCTGAAGTCTGAAATCTGTTGTGATTATCCAAGTATACAGGAGGAAAGGTATTCTGCCTACAGAACGGTTTATCTGAATAAGAAAAAGTAAAATCGGCTGGCAACTGCAGTTTAAAAGCACCACATCCATGCTCCCTACTAATTTTAGAGAACATGAGACTGATATGCTGGTCAGGGTAGTGTAGCATGTATTAGGGACTAGGAAGAATGTGAGTGTGATGAACATATTTTGTATGAGAGACCCATAATTGTTTTGTCTTGTTGATACCCGTACCATGATTCTTGAAACCATAAATGTGCAAATCAGTTGCGACCCTGCTTTATATTTCATACTCTCCTCTATCCTTGTATGGGAGCTCTAATAGGCTTTGTGCCGGTTATGTGTTTCGTCTTTGAGCCTTACCTACCCATGTCTCTGAAAAAGCTGAACATCACTCTGCAATGTGGGTAGCATAACATGGGATATAGGCTGTAACCAGCAGTCGTCTGAATCTGACCAACATGTGTCACTGACATGTCTCTAATGAGGGAGTAATGTAGGCTGGGTGTTGATTCCTGAGCCTCTAGATAGACGTGGCAGAGTGGTCAATTGATGAGCCGAACCCACTCTACCAGCCACAGGACTGGATAGCGTCCTGATACAAAAGGAGTTAAGAACTGACCTAGGTCTGCAATAAGTCATACCTTGTCCTATCACCATGAGAATGGGTTCTGGGGAGTCTAGACAAGTGCCACTTCCTCCCAAAGGAAGTCCATCACATTTCATGTTTACTCGCATTCGCCCAAAGCATGTTAGTACCTGGATAAATATGAATTAACACAGAGTCACCAAGAATCCTCCCCCAGGGAGGCACATTTGACTTGGAAAGAATAATGAATTGTATTCTAACTGGCAGGTACCGGCACATAAAGCCGGGTACACAAAATGATATCATGTTCTTCTCCAAGGGAGCTGCCATTAAAGAAAAGTTTCGAAGATATTTTGGACCCTTACAATCCTGCCATATTAAATGTAAAACCCGAACAACAACTGGTTAGTCCAGACTCTACCCAACCACTGTTTTTATCATCAGTCCACCCAATAAATCCTATGGTTGGTCGGTTCACCCCTGAAGAACAAGCTCAGATTTCTAAACTCTTCCTCAGCCACATTTGAAGGGTTTCCAAATACGACACTCAAGAAAGAGATACTTTAATGACAATACATTCCCCCTGAAGCACTACAGATTTGTTTAATTTTGTCCAGAGATGCCCAAAGATACGAGAAGATCCTGTTAAGTTCCAGCAGGAACCTCGGGTCAGTATAGATTATTATCACCAAACTTGTGTAGATCTGAATCAGTTTTTGCGCGCATTGCTGCTCACAGATACATTTACTTTGCTTAAAGTGGTCACCAATTGGCCAGCTGAAGAACCTGCTACTGCTAGGGATTTGAATACCTTTACTGATTGACTGATGCAAACTATTATTAAAGATGGATTGGTCTAAGATAAATGCATTCAAGCAAACCAAGGCAGTAAATCCTGCAGACTATCTCGACCGGTTGAAACGATGCATTGGGCAATATTCTGGGATTGTTGATGCAGCACTTATAGCGCTTTAAGGTATGGTGCTCAGTTTGTTATGGGTTTTCAACCTAAGGCATTTGAAGGAATTAAAACAGTACTAATTGGATGGAATGTAAATGGTCTGGTAGAAGATTTATTAGCTGCACAGCACTTTCATGAACAAGTGGAAAGACAAAAAGAAACTAATGAAGACAAAGTAATGGTGCTGCAGACACAGATTTTACAAAATCCCCAGGGAAGGGGAGGGTTTCGCTCCACACACAGTGGGTGAGGGCAAGGACGGGGAAGAGGGAGAGGAGCACCCCAGTCATTTGAGCCAGGGTAAACTGCTGAGTGGTATTACACAAACAAATGCAGTGATCAGTGTAATTACTGAAAAAAGTTTGGACACTGAAAAGCCAAGTGTTCACATCAGCCTCAGTATGACGGTCAAGGCGGAGAGCCAACTGGAATGACAAGGTCTCAGCCTCCACTGTCACCACTTCAGGTGAATGGTTAGGATTGCCAAGGGGTCTCTGAAATTGTTGCACCACTTATATCAATTGACCCCATTGCCCCATATGTTGATTGCATTGTTGCTGGTCAAATGATGACATGTTTGGTTCACGCTGGAGCATCACGTCCACACTAAAAGATTCTTAGTTTCCAAAAACAATGCATTCTGATGATGTTGTAAATGCTGTAGGTATATGGGGTACTCCAAAACATCATCTATCGTCCACTCCGCTTATGATCATGATAGGTCCAATTTCTGACCAACATGCATTCTTCCTTTTCTCCTGTGAATTTGTTTGGATTAGATTTTTTGTACAAATGAAGCTGCTCGATTTACTGCTCCCCTGATGGTGTATACCTTGATATTCCTGCTCACTGAGAGCACAAAGTGTTGGCAATATTACAGAAAATTACTCATTTGAACTCTGGGCACCGCTCGACAGTCTCTGTCTGTGGCAGGAACTGTTAGACTGACTCACATTTAAAGTATGGTCATGATTAATGCTAAGTCAGTTAAAATGACTCTAAATCCTGCATAACCTGCTAGTACCTGAGTCACGTGGACCTTGTCCTGACTTTTGGCACTGATGATGATGGACAAGCCACTGAGTTGGCCAGTGATTTCTGCTATGTGAAGATAGCAGTGATCACTGACCCAACCCAGTTTGCCAGCCTGATGTAATAATGGGTTGGACAAACGTGTCTTACAGGCACTGTGTTGTGATGTGAATGGATCATAGCTGTAGTGGACACTCTTCTTTAAAGATGAGTTCATACAGCCAAGGAATAGAGAACAGGCTGAAATTACAAGAAGGTTAAATTATGCCCCGGTTTATGCCATAGCATGATACTGAAATGGGGAACAAGATAAAGTAGAGTCTTACCTTGGTTGAGGCAGATCAGGGCAATGAGGATTGCAACAACAAAAATAGAATGGTAGGGTAGTTGAGTGCCAAAAAGAAAGTAAAGGTAATACCCTATTATCTTTGTGCAAGAGGTTGCTGGTAGTTAGGAAAAGCAATTCAACTGTGAAGGAGAACATAACCTAAAGTAGATCAACTGTGAAGGATAATCTACCCTTTGCAGACCTAATGTCTTCCTACTTTGCCCTAAGCCTAGTAGCAGTAGTCTGCTGTACTTGAAAAATCACGTCTTGGTGTGATCGCTGTTGCAAAGACACGGCATAGAGCGTCTTTCTGCTTTTTGTAAAGGCAAACTGGAAGTTCTATAATCACTTCCGGTGCGTGTAACATTATTGCCTGACTAGCGTCTGGCAGGCCACCATCTTGAGGGCAGACGAGATGCCAGACGCATAGCTTTGTGCTAAAATCATTTTGAATTCAATGGAGACTTTTTTCTACAAATGAAAGGCACTGCCATGGGGTCAGCTTTCCCTCCAAGTCTAGTCATCTTATTTATGTCAAAATTTGAGAACAACAACATACTACGTGAAGCAAATCCTTTCTTTAATAATATCTCGAAATGGAAGCGATACATCGATGATATTATTTTCATATGGGATGGAGATGAAGCAGAACTACTGGAATTCACATAAGGATCAACCGAATTGATAACAAAATTCAGTTTACGATGGAACACTCCAATGAATGTATCTACT
Organism: Ambystoma mexicanum; assembly: GCF_040938575.1. Lineage (NCBI taxonomy): Eukaryota > Metazoa > Chordata > Amphibia > Caudata > Ambystomatidae > Ambystoma > Ambystoma mexicanum. The sequence continues at coordinate 871,537,887 of NC_090922.1, forward strand.
TTCTGGATTTGAAGATCAAACATGATGTAGGTAGACTAAGATGTTGTCTATACAGGAAAGGTAGTGCAAGGAATACTTCATTGCACTACACAAGTGACCATCCTCGACACCTGTGGGATAATCTCCCTTACGGATAATCTCCCAAAACGTATAAGGAGGAATTGTACGGACCTAACTGATTTTTATAAACATGCTGATGAGTTGGATAATAGACTTCAGGACCGAGGTTACCCCAAAAAACTCATTGGTCGGTAAAGAAAACATGTTCGTTTCACTGACCGAGAGGACCTGGTTACATCTAAAATTGTTACATCTGATAACGATCAAATGACATGTGTTCTCACACATGGGCCCATGACTTTTCAAATAAAAAAAGGGATCCGCAAACATTGGGCCATCACTAAACTAAATCTACCAGAGGAGCCTATCCATGCGGCTCCTGTACAGTGGGCAAATTCACCAGAGAAATTAAGGATTTCTTAATTGGAGAACATACATGGGTTTTATTCAATCTAACCAACTGCAAGACAAAGCAAGTAGTGTATTGTATCGAATGTCCGTGTGGGTTACAATATGTTGGGCAAACCACATGAGCTGCGCACATAAGAATCTCGGAGCACCGGTCAAAAATCCGTTGTAAAACCACTACCGCACCATTGGTGAGTCACTACATGGGAAAACAACACTCTCCGGGTGACATCTCCTGGTGGGTCCTGGATGTAGTAAATGCTTCTGCTAACACATCAAGATGTTTGCTTCAGAAAGAAGCCAGATGGATCCACAGAATGGAGACACATACTAAAGGACTGAATGAAGAATTCAGCCACCCATTGTAGTGAAACTGGTCACTGGTCAAACATGTCTGGCAGAGGAAATTCGCACCCATTCATATATTCATAATTAGGCATGCCACACCATCACTAACTGCCCCATGTGCTGAATGATCTGTCTAGGACCTTTTCACTCTGACTCAGAAAAAATAGTTTCAGACCACCTTGTATTACTATAAGTAAACCCGCCCAGCTATGTCACCCTGTATGCAATCAGAACCTATACACAATGCTTGGGATGCATACTACACTATATGTGTAACAAATCGTATGATCCATTATGAGCATGATGATGAATTTTGCACTATTTTATGCATCAAACATCTTCACACATATGTAAATTACCTACTTGTCTCAAGAGCAATACATTAGCTCTGAATATACACCAGATGTTCACATAAGCAGGCACCTATGCCTTTTAAATACCTGCTTTGAACTGCGCACGCCTCAGTAAATTCCATTATAATAACGCTGCTTCGCAGGTACAATATGCAATTTGTCCTGCATATTTGAATCAGAAGATTTGTGTCTTATTTAAAATACGTTATGTGCCTGCCAATATTTCATCACAATATATTTTTATCAATCTGTTTGGCTATCGATTCTCCGAGCGTGCAGGTAATTCCTGCTTGAATTCCACTCAAACAAACTTGTTCACTTGGACACGGGTTGCTATGACGACCCGATGTCAGGTGACCAGACTTTAACCCGTGTACCAATCGGATGAATACACTTGGATCACACCTACTAGAGACTAGTCCTCTTTCAACCAATAGGCACTGTCCATATCAGATAACCAGGAAGAGCCTTACTGATTATGAGACTTTGCCCTAAAGCGTCTTCGGAAATTACAAGCTCACAGATCAGTCATCCGCGGCGATAGACTAGAAAGTAAGTTAGCTCCCTGAATGCTTTCCATTCTATGGCAAATGGCACGAGTAACGTCTTGTTGTTCAAGGTAAATTACACTAGCAACGAATCACTGCTGTCCCTCTGATAATCACGGCAATAACTCTTGTGCTGTGCCTCTTAACTCAATTAACACTATTGGATTCATACATAGGTATGCTACTAATTTCCAAAGAAGCGAAATTTCTCACATAGTTTCGCTTTGACTCACGCAGAAAGCAACATCTTATGTGTTTTATCTATAAACCGGATTTAACCCACATATCACATGTGATTTTAGTAATCAGTGGCGTGATTTTATACTCACTCTCGCTCCCTCTCTCTCCCTTCCTTCTCAGGATTATTATCATCCTATTGAATAGGATTACTGTGGGCACATTTCAGCCCTTTTCTACGTTCTGACCGCTCTTTAACTAACCAGGTAAGAAAGATTTAGGGCATTATTAACTAATGTCTACCTAAAACGTTTGGAACCATTCCTAAAATGGGCTTTCTTTTATTTCTCTTTTTGTGTTCCAAAACAAGGGTGCACCCAATCTCCCATGTCAAATGGTGACACTGAACCAATTTGAGGGAAAATGTTTATCAGGAAACATTCAATGACTTCAACAAGCTCTTTTGCCACTAGGTAATTACCATGTAGTTGGTTCTCTGCCATCTTCCATTAAACCCCCCCTTCCTTTGGACAAATGACCATTTTGAGTTACAAACAAACATCCTTGCCCATAGGTAATACGATCAGACCTCTTCTTGGCACCAACCGTTCTATGAGGAACGTTGGCCACATCTCCATGATGTCCACTGCCAGCTTTTCGGTTCTTGAAATGTGAGCCTTGCATAGGGGTGAGTTCTATTAAGGACTAATCAAACATAGGTTCAGTCAATAAGTTTTAAATTATGCAAAATTACAATGCAAGCCTAGTCCAAAATGTTCATACATGTACAAATGTCTTTTAATCTTTGTGGTTTTAACACCCATGTCTCTGTCTGCTTCCCCTAGGGGTTTTTTCTTTTTTCGTCCTGAGGAAGGCATTTCATTGCAAGCCTTACAGGTGGCTTGCAGAAACGCTCTAGGATGTTACAAGTTCGAATTGATTTAAGAGATTTGTTTAGAACACACCTAGTCAACTAATATATAATTGTTTGACTTATTGATGCTTTTGATTATGCGTAGGCAGACCTGTACCAAACAAACCAGTTTGTAAATTCACTTTGTTGGTAGAACTGTACTAAACAAATCTGTTTATTTATCTGTGAATTCAAAAATTCATTTTGTCAAAAATGTATCTGTTTGAATATTTACATGCTTTGTAAAAATTAATTGGTATATTTTTTGGAATTTTATTTCTTGAGATGTAAAAAATGTCTTTTCTGCCAAAGATGTTTTCGTTCTGTACCTTATAGCATTTACATGCATATCTCTAGAGAACAATAAAATATTCATGCTCTACAGTACACATTTCTCTTTATTAGAAATACCTGTTTCATATTTACATTTGGACTCTCAATTTGAGAATATGGTGATTTATGTCCGGATATCCAGTTAAAGGATACCACCACCAGCAGAATTAAGATTAAACTTAATTCAAAATGACTTGCTCACTTACAGCTCTTACTAGACGCCAGTCCTGAGGCATGCCACGACCATGGTATTCCCGCAGAGCTGCTTGCTTCCCATGCCGGTTTCTCAGCTGAGAGCGGTAAGTACGGTAAGGGGTGGGGTTCTGTGGGAGAGAGGGAAGTGTTTTCCTAACATACCCCCTGCCATGTGTACCGCAGTATGCCGTTTTCCCACAGGGGGAAGAAAGTATCCATCCAGTGATAGAATCTCTTCTGAAACAATGCAACATTCTACCAACCAAGAGCCCCTATAATACTCCTATCTTGACCACTAAGAAGCCAGGTAAATAGGTTTATCATTTTTATTCAGAACTTACGTGCAGTTTATGCCACTGTGTTGTTGGCTTTTTCATTTGTCCTCAATCCAGCTACAGTTTTGTCATGTATTCTCTACTCAGCAAAGTAATTTACTGTTGTAGATTTGTGATCAGCATTTTTCTCTATACCCATATATCTTGAGAGTCAGAAGCTGTTCGCGTTTACAAATAACTCCACCTAATAGGGCGTGCCCAGGCCGTGGAAGAAAACAAGATGGTGCCCACAGAACAAAGGGTCGGACTGACAAACAGCAGTACCGCAGGGAGGTGAGGTTGCAGAAAGCTAAGTCAGTGAAACCCGTTCTTGTAAGGAATGATCGGAAAATGGAATAAGAAACATACAACAAGGTGGCAGTGGTGTGAAGGGCAGCCTGACTCGAGGAAGCCTGCAGCGACGTGTGAAAGAGCAGTCTTGTCGCTGGGAGGAGCAAACAAGAATTTGGAGGATCGGAGAGATATAACCGCGAGACACGTACACAGTGGATGTTTCAGTACAAGAAGTGACAATGGTATGAGAGTACGTACAGTTCTGTGGTAACACTCGATCATCAAGAGGCGAGGGGTAGTGCGAAAGCAGCCGCCTGGAGTCCGAAAGCCTGACAGAGCTGTAATATCAGCTGATAGGAGCCGGAGACAGAATGATCAGCTACAAAGTCAACAGAGCAACAAAGACTACTCTGGGAAAGACGTAGTTACAGGCAACATTGTGGCTAGCACAGGACTACAGGGAGTGAGCCAAGCAGGAGAAAAAGGGTTACATTGACATCCGTACAGAACGCGGCACTCGCGCATGATAAAGAAACAGTGTATTTTTCCAACACGGGTAAGCAGGCCACAACATAGGATTTCAGGCAGAGAACAAAGACACTGCAGGCTCACGAGGGACACGGATACTACATAAAGGAATGTGGCAAGCCTGAAGCCGCACAAGGGCATGAAACAAGAAACGCAAGATTTACGCATATGCCCAGCCCACGTGAGGAGGCCAACAGAATGAGAGACAGTGATAAGCAGTGCAGAGCACAAGGTCCGAGACAGAAATAACGGGCTAGATAGCCCAAATCGCACAAGGTGCATAAGAACTGTACAGAGGGGAGCCCAGAGATGGGAGGATAACCTAGTGACTGAACCTTTGAAACCGAGCAGGAGGAGCGCTGCAGAATGAGAAGGTGCTGCAATGGCATCAAAAATGAACAAGAACAAAGGGAAGCAGCCATTGATAGAAGAATTCGCCAAACCTTTACAGATGACAGACGGTGCGAAAATGACGATGCAGGAAACACGGGATAGTGAAACACAGGGACGCATGGACAAGCAAATATTAGAAGCAATAGCAGAGCTGAAAGCGATGATGGAATTCAAAATGGATGCAATGAACATAGATATAACCCTACTAAGAAAGGATGTCAGAGCATTGTCAGAACGCACTGGGACATTAGAGAAAGAAGTGAAGGCTAATACAAGCAGCTGCAAGGGACACTCACAAGAGGTACCCGTGCTGAAACAGCAAGTGCGGAACCTGGAACACAGGGCAGAAGAAGCAGAAGGACGGGCGCGAAGAAATAATGTGTGAATAATTGGGCTCCCATAAGGAGAAGAGGGTCTGAACCCAGCCAATTATGTAGAAGACATGCTTTTGCAGGAAATCGGGGCGGGATCGCTCATCCAAGGGTTTACAGTAGAAAGAGTGCATAGGGCCCTGACAAGGAAATCTTCACCTGGAGCACCGCCCTGGCCTATAATTACCAAGATATTGAATTAGAAAGACTTGGAGAGAATACCGGAACACTTTTGGAAAGGGGGAATGATTCACCGGGCATCAGCATCCATCACAGCATACCCAGATAATACATTTTTGGTGCAGAAACAAAGGATGAGCTACGGGGCTGTCAAGAGGAAGGAAGAAATCCAGTGTAGAGCTGATTCTTTAATACCAATATATTCCAGTGTTTTCCGGAGGATCTTGTGAATGATGATGTCAAAAGCAAATGAAATGTCTATCAGGCTGAGTACACTCTCTGAGTTTTCATCTGCATTGTTTTTAATTATATCTCAGATGGAGAACAGGGACACATCTGTACTCGTAGCACGTCCAAAACTGTTCTGTGCTTCATTCAGGAGTTGCTTTGTATCCTGGAGTTGACGGAGTATGCATTTTTCCAGACGTTTGCCAATTAAAGGTGTGTTTGAGATGGGGCAATAGCTGGCTGGGCCATATGGGTCTGCTATAGGATTTTTGAGTAAATGTTTGATGTATGGAGATTTCAACTGGGGGGACTCTTCCGGTGCTGTAGTCATTGGGGAGGGATAGGAAGATGGGTGCTAAGTCTGGAGTTTTCATGATTGATTTGGAAAGATTGGTGGGGACATGGATCCTGAGGAGATTCTAATGGGTTGCATGAGTCAATGGTAGCTTGAAGGTCCACTGTAGACAGAAGGCAGAAAGACAATAGAGAGGAGGTGTTGTTGGGATCTCGGTGGCATGTGGCTGTGAGCATCGTTTAGTGTCAAGGTGATCCTGGATGTCTAGGATCTTTTGGTTGAAATATGCAACAATCTGGTCACAGAGCTCTTGTGTAGGGATTACATTACAAGCTGTCAGGTTTCTATTCTAAAAATATTATTTTGACTTGCCACAAATCTGTGCTATTTTTTTCTCACCATCACAAAAAGTTGGCAGACCCAGTGGAAACAATGAATGTAGTCACCTGTTTCCAAACAATTCTAAGCATTTTCTTCAATCAGAGAGGTATGGCAAACATATTTGCAGCCACTGACTAAATTGTCCTGCATCCAAACAATTTTAAGAATTCTTCCTCCCTAGTAAAATGGTGTCTTATTACAAATCTTCCCAATTATAATTGATATTTTATTTATTAATTTATTATTAATTTGTGATAGTATAAAACACTTTACAAATTTTAAATAAATTATCAATAAAATCATTAAAATTAAAACAAAGTAGTTTT